>NW_022196898.1:6596115-6620246 GCF_008632895.1 Mastomys coucha
CCTCGGCCCTGTGAAGGTTCTGAGCCCCAGTGTAGGGGAATGCCAGGGCCAGAAAGTGGGAGAGGGCGCGGTGGCAGGCATGAGGAAGGGGGAGGCAACAGGGGTTTGTTCTTGTTGTTTTTGTTTGTTTCTTTGTTTTTTGGAGGGGAAACTGGGAATGGAGAAATTCGCATGTAAATAAAGAAAATATCTAAAATAAAATAAAATAAAAGAAGTATTCATGAGAAAATAGAAAAAGGCTCAAAAAGTATGCAAGTATGTGCCTTGAAAATATTCATATGGGTATTTTATGAAAATCTGAAAAACTGTTCAGTCAGGCTAAGGATACTGCACAATATACATGCAACAAACTGGACTGTGTTCTTGTAAGGAACATTATGGGAAAATTACATTTCTGATAATCAGACTTAATGCAGCAAGAGAATTTGTTGAGAATCCAGAATAGGTGCAGCACTGGACACAGTATTTGGTACTGATGGGATACATGCTAACAACGGCTCCTGCAGCATTTATAGATCCTCCCTGGAAGTTCTTCTGGAGTTCTGGGAGGGACTGATACACTTCCACAGCACTGCAGCTACTTCTTGTGCTCCTCCTTTTGTCCTCTTGGCCTTATAGATAAGCAATTTGGAAGGACTCCAGGCTCTTGGCCAGCTCCCAGTTGAACTGCATCAATGTGAGCTGGTAGGCCATTTGATAAAGGAGTATTTCTATTCCCCTTCCAGGATGAAGCACAGTTGTCCATTTCCTCATACACCTGGTGGACAATGTCCAACTACCTCTGGCTGACATCCCAGGAGTAAAGTACGAGGAAATGCCAAATATGTCTTTCACACGTCCCCACAAAGGTCTTGTGTTTCTGTTGCCGCAACTCTTCTTCCTTTTCAGGCTTGGCACAGACCATATACTTACTGGAGTCATCATGCAAAAACTACACAAACCCATCTTACAATTTCTTTAGGCACTCGAACACTAAGAGCATATGCACAGCCCAAAGTGATCTCCGTGTGCATCTCTTCCAGCTCTCGTCTAGTGGCATGCCTCCCAAGGTACTATGCTCCTCAATCAGTGTTGTACCTTAGCTGTCGCAGCTCCTTCAATGGGAGTTGGCACTTGGGAATCATGCGCTTGCAAGCTGTGTCATCTCTGTCTGAAACTGGTCCAAGTTTCAACCCTCTCTCAATTGATTTTAAGTGGAGTGACTTAGGTATTTTGATCTATAACATCTAAAATATTTTTATATAACTACTTCTGATATACTTTTCTGTCACTTTCATTTATGGTTAATGTGTTAGACATTCCAACACACAAAAGATCCTGTATAATCAAAGCAAACTTAGAGAAAAAGAATAATGTACATATCTATACCAAGTTTTAACACAGAGTAACAGTAAGAAAAATAGCATGATTTTGTCACAAAAGCTTAGTCCAATTACTATGGAAATCCACATTCATGTTACTCAGCCAATGAAAAACAGATTTATCGTATGACCCAGCTATACCATGCCTGGGTATTTCCCCAAGGGCTCCAAGTCAGCATATCACAGAGAAACATTAAGATTATCAATGTTCACTGCAGATCTAGCCACAATAGCTAAGCTATGGAACCAATTCAGGTTTCCTGCAAAAGGATACTGGATAGGAAAAGTGACACATATACATAATGGTATCCTTTATTTAGTCATAGAAAAGAACGAAATTGTATCATTAGCAGGGAAGTGATGCAACTACAAATAATCATATTAATACATTTGAGCCAGTTTCATAAAAAATAAAAATAGTATGTTTGTTCTCATTGTGGTTTGTGCATTTTATAGAGGTTATGGATTTTACACTTATGTGTGTGGCACGGAATGAGAAGCAGTGCCGTTGCAGTGTATCTACCCCATATGGACAGTGATGACACAGCTAAACAAAAAGATACAACCTTAGTTACATATAACACTGTCCAAATTTTTATTTCACATTTTTCACACAATGACCATGTTGTTCTTAGATGTGAACTCTATAGGTGGCAGTGATGTATCATAGTAGAATAAAAATAGGAAACTCCTCATAGGGGGATAGAGCAAAGGTTACAAAAGTAATGGGAATGGGAGGTACAGGCCTCACCATACAATGTGCTCTTGTATCAAAGTGTTCATGTACATACTACCATGCATGTTGAATAACTGTTACATACTATATATTCTATACAGTCTAACCTCAGCTCTCATGTAGTTATTTTGCTCACTACCAAGAGAATGGGGTGAAGTATGTTAATGTTCCTGTCAGAATGTGGCTGAGTCTCGTTTACATGTTTTCTTTCTTTATATTATCTAAATTTCTAGTAAAAACCTGTTCATATCAAAGAGTTTTGACGTACAAACTACCGAGTAATAGTGTTCTTTGTATTTTGAATTGAGACAATTCAGTTGTACTCATAAATTTACAGTCTCCATTTAAAAAGGCTCGGGTGTATAGAGACTTTCATAACTCAGTATGATACATTCTCATTCCTTGCCCCCAATTAGAGACATTTCTTGTATAAATGTCAGACTTCGGTATAGGTACTCCACACTCGATATTAGGACACTAGTTATAGAGAAATTAATTCAGTGACTTAGGATTTCTACTCATTTTTACTACTGTTTGACAGATAGATAGATAGATAGATAGATAGATAGATAGATAGATAGATAGATAGATGATAGATAGATAATTATATATATATGTATATATATATATATATAAAGATATATACAATGCCAAGAAAGAACCAAATGATAAATTTGTAATTTGCAAAGCTGTTCAACACAATGATGGCTCCTTTCTTAGAGGAAGAACTACTTAAAACTTAGATCTCGCTCTTTCTCTTATGTGTTGAGAAGAAGTTCCTATTAATTCTGAAATTATAATAGTAATACTAGATTTATACTTTGTTATTTATCAACTTCTGACCTTCATTTATATTTTTGTTACTGTATTTAATTTCATTTAATTAGTGCTTAATAAAAGTTCCTTCATAGTGTGGCAAGATGGTTCAGCACTGAAGAGCATTGTTTATGGGGTCTTGGTTTCAGTTCACAGAACCCAAACAGTAGCTCAGAAACAATTGCAATTCCATTTCCAAGGGACTCAATGCCATCTTTGGGCCTCCTTGGGCACCAGGCACAGATACGGCATACATATGTACATGCAGAGAGAAAGAGAGAGAGAGAGAAATGGAGAGGGAGGGAGGGGGAGAGAGAGAGAGAGAGAGAGAGAGAAAGAGAGAGAGAGAGTTTAATTTTAAAAGTGAAAGGCTAACTTAAATATTTTTTATGATCATGGAAAAGAAAGACAGAAAGACAGATACAAATAAGTCAAAAATACTAAGATTCCCATGCAAAGTTAATACATGGTAGAGCAAGAATTCAAAGGAAAAGGGGAGATTTGCAGGCAAGTGGATGAAACTAGAAAAATAATCATCTGGAGTGAGATGCTCCAGTCAAATATGGGATGTATTTGGTTTTATATGGCTATTAGCTGTTAGGTCAATGATAACCAAATTATAATCTAAAGAATTATAAAGGTTAGGCATAGAGTAAGGGACTAGGAGGGGTCAGATAGATATTGTTAGGAAAGATAAATACAATATATAGTTATGGGTGGATTGGGGTGGGGCTGGAACTGGAGAATCAGTGGGAGGTAAGAGGAATGGGAGATGAGGAAGGAATTATGTGAAGAGGTAGATAAAATTAAAGGCCACTTGAGGGGTAGTATGAAAATCTAATATAGTAGAAGCTTCCTAAAAGAAATACATACATGAAGGTGATCTACATAAAATTGCCAAATAATGGGGGAGACAGAGACAGAGTCCCAACTGGCATCTCCTATCACCAAATGAAGATTCTGGTACCAGAATTGGTTTACATTTAATTTAATTGTTAGCCAATGGGGTGCTATGGAAATTCCCAAACAACACAGTCTGTTGCCAAAACTTTAGGTTGCTCTTCTACAAACTAACATCAAGGTCCATTGCTGAAGCCAACACCCACACAATTCACTGACCATGGAGAAGGTGAACTGCTGCATACACAGAGCTTTCATGCCATTGTTTTACCATCATTGGTACAAGAAGGTACTCTGTATACTACCAAAAAAATAAATGTAAATGCCAACCATTTACAAAAGCACTGATCAAAAATGGTGAACTGCCTAAAAGATAAGCTGGGGTAATTGTGTCACAAAGCCTTCTCAACCATACGGAATCATCATGCCCAACACTGCTTGGGTGACTGAGAATCTAAGAATAAATAGACCAGAGTCCTAGGGGAAAACCAAATATTAACCTTCTTCAAAAAAGTAGCAATAAAATAACTGCTAATGACATTCTGCTATACTCATAGGTCAGGGCCTTGCTCAGTCACCATCAGAGAAATTTCTTCCTACAGAGAATGGAAAGAAATATAGAGATCCACAGCCAGACATTATGCAGAGTGTGAGAGACCTTAGTCTAAGGTCTAAATAGACTATCTCCATCAAATCCCTCCTCTCAGAGCTCAAGGAACCCTGCAGAAGAGGAGGAGGAAAGAATACAAGACCCAGAGTGGATGGAGGACACCAAGAAAATAAGGGCCTCTCAACCAACATGAACAAAGCTCCTATGAATGCAAAAAGATTGAGGCAGCATGAACAGAGCCTAAACACCAGACGCTCTGTGCTTGTCTTATGGCTTACAATTCAGTGGTTTTATGGGATTCCTGGGTGCGAAAGTGGGTCTCTGAGGCTCATGCCTTCTCTTGGGTTCTTTTCCTTGTTTGTCTTCTCCAAATCTGACGTTAAGTTTTGTTTTATCTTATTTCATTTTATTAGTATCTCTTAGAAGCCTGTTTTCTAATGTAAGAAAAGGAATAGATCCAGACAGAAGGGGAGGTGGCAAGGAACTGGGAGGAGTAGAGGGAAAGGAAGCAGTATTCAGGGTATATTATGTGAGAAAGGAATTTATTTGCAATAAAAATGAGGTGAAGGAGGGAGTAATGTAAAGGGAAAAATGACTATACTAAAACCAGTTCATACCTAGGCCTAGTGAAACAAACAAAATTAAATGGATACAAGATAGCAGCATGTAATGTCACTGTGACACACAACAGAAAGACTAAGTATTTTGGCTACTAAAATCACTGTGAAGACAAAGATCTTTCAAAAGAGTAATTTTGTTATTTTTATGTCTAAACTAAAATAATAAAACAGAAATATGAATATAAAAAGTTTTAAAAGAATATTTTAATATTTAGTGTTACTTTTCCATAACAAACTTCCCATTAATGTAAATATCAATCTTTAAAAAAGCAGCAACACTTTAAATTATGGCATGTGCTCCTCAAACATTGCTAACTTTGATTTGTTTGATGGTTCCTGTGTTGTTTTCAAGACAGGGTTTCTCTGTGCAGTACTGGTTGTCCTGGAACTCACTCTGTAGAACAAGTTGGCCTAGACCTCAGAGATCCGCCTGCCTCTGCCTCCCAAGGTCAGGAATTAAAGGTGTGGACCACCAATGTCCAACTCAACTTGGATTTATACTGTATAGTATCATCTCCCCTCCAAATACTCTAAAATTGTACAACTCCAGATGTGATTTAAAGAATCTACTCATACTTACCAATTGTGTTCATTAAAAACTAATTCATAGGAGTCAATGCTGTTTATTGCCTAAAATGTATCTATTTCAAAGCAAAATAGAAATCAGAATAATATGATAGGTCAGTGTCAGTGGTTTTGTGACATGAGCACCCTTATTACCCCATTCTTACCCACTACAAGGGACAATTAAATGCAAATGCATAAAATGAGTTACCTCAGTTAGACACAGCATTTGACACTGCTTCTTTCTCTAAATCTCTAACCCATAGCATCCCTTTCAATAAGTCATTTTATGAAAGATTTATTTATTTGTATATTTTATGTGTGTGAGTGCTCTACCTGCATGTACACCTGCATACCAGAAGAAGGCATCAGATACCACTATAGACGATTGTGAGCCACTATGTATTTGCTGAGAATTTAGCACAGGACCTTCGGAAGAACAGTCAATGCTCTTAACAGTTGAGCCCTGGACAAGTCATTTTGTATAATCATAATACAATGTACTTATTTCAAAATCTGAGATTTCAAAAACACTTTAATAAGCAATGTACTTAGAATTTTTCTTTCATAATTGATAACTAAAGGCATGTCTTAAATATTAGAACACCTTCCTAAAAATAAAAAGTTCATGAAAATATAATAATTAAAAACAGACGAGGAAGCCAGGCAGTGGTGGCACACGCCTTTAATCCCAGCATTTGGGAGGCAGAAGCAGGCAGATTTCTGAGTTTGAGGCCAGCCTGGTCTACAGAGTGAGTTCCAGGACAGCCAGGCCGGAAACTCTGTCTTGGGGAAAAAACAAAATAAAACAAAACAGAAGAGCATATGAAAAGGAACATCACCAAAAGATTCAAAAAGTTGGGATGACAATTATCCACACTGACCAAAGATTCTCACTAAATACAAGAGTGTGAAAGCAGATTATACAATAAGACCTTTGCAGAGAGCGTATAATAACAATGAGGTCATTCCTACCTTATAACCAGGTCCTAATTGATGAACTGCAAATATCTGTGCTGGGTTAAGAGCTTCACTGAACACATACACAGCCCCAAGCTGGCCACAGAACACCCTATTGGCATCAGCAGTTTCTGAAGATCCAAGAAAGCACTTGTCATAGCTCTATTTTTAAAAGTCATAAAAAATAAGTTATTATTTTGAAAGACAGAATATTTAAAAATGCATTTTTCATTAACAGAAATAGTTAAAATAATAACAATAGTGAAAATGCTATTTAAGGTATTTTTCCAGATGTTTCAATAATAAAAGTAAATAAACAAGTTTTAGAAAACTAAAATCAGTTAAATAGAAATTAAGTACACAACCATCCATCACATCCTCAGACTTGACCACTCTTTCAAATTGTAGCAATAATGACAAAGATTTTATAATTGTTTATAATTGAATTTTCTAATACAGAAACAAATTAAAATTTGTTTACTGAAGCAAAGCTAATTTTAAATTGCTAATAATTCACACCTTATCAAATTTAGAGAGGTTAAAGTAAAACCAAAGAATGACTTTGCCAAATCTTAACTATAAACCGTAGGAATAAACTTTTTTTAAATTCTACTTCATTTCTCAACATGGATGAATATGCCACCCTCATTTTCTGCACTAAATAAGCTATGATGAAGAAAATCAGCTTGTTCTGCATAAGGATTATATAGAAGCAAAAACAATGATTCAATCTCTCAAGACTATCATTCACTTAAAGGCCATCTAGAAAGCCTGGCACACCTACATCCTTTCAACACCAGCCACTGAAGCCAAAGACAGTCAGTACTACCCACAATCCTCTCCTTACCACAGGATATCCCACACTTTAATTAGAATAAGCACACTAATATTTATCTATCAACCTAGACAGAGTCACAGAGAAATCAATCACTGCATAGATCTGTCAAATATGAAATCCCATTTGAACTTCATACAATAGCAAAAACAATAATAATAATGTGAATAGAAGAGAAGAACAAGAACCTATCATTAAATGTGTGTAATCTAAATTGTAGAAACTAAAAAAAAATTACTATTACATAAAGAATATGTACAAGACTAGGCTTCTCTATTTCTTGAAATACTATCACAGAGAATTTTAAATCTTTCTTCCTTTTTTTTAAATACTGTCTTTTCAGCTAATGTCAGTCAACAAAACTATAGGGGCTTACTTCCTTTGTATGTTAGTACAGACTGCATCCTTCTGCAATATCTGAGAGCAGACAGGAAGCCGAATTTCACTTCTGTGTTCTCATTTGCCTTTGAGTCTGTTGGGCAGTAAAGCAAGCTTGTCCTAAAAAGGCACAGGCAGGAGCTTTCTAGAGTTCTGTGTGCTCCACACAGCTTCTGTGCATATTTCTATTTGATTTGCTTTGTTGTTGTTGTATCTTTTAAAAAATGTTCTTAGTGAAAATCTAAGACTCTTAGCTTCCAGATCATGGCAAAACAAGGTAAAGTCAACTTGGCTGGGTGAGGACAGGTTGTCACCCACAGATCTACAAACAGACTGGAAACAATGTAAAATGTCCTATTCATTTAAAAGAAAACAGAAAAAGAGGCTATGTTATAGCTTCTGCCATGAAAGAGATTAGAAGTTGCAGACAAAATTTATAAGTAGATTTAGTTGTTTGTTTTTCTTAAGCCTGCCACAATTATCATAAGCAGGTATGCAGGAGAATAATCTAGCACTGGCCCAAAGATGCCTTAGGCTGTACAAAACAAATTTTGCTTTGGCCCTAAAATGCCAGGATAAAGGAAAAGGAAAACCCAAACTACAAAAATGCAAGCATTCTTTAGATTCAACCCTATGTCTTCTCTATCTAGAAGCCAGGGCCACCTGCTCCAACACAAACACACAACGTGAAGGAAGTATCTCATTTACTACTCAGAGCACCCTGTATGTGATGCCTTCAGCTTTCAGAGTCCTTTAATGTCAGGAAATTATCAGCACTGCAGCCAGATTGAGGGGTTTTTGTTTTTGTTTTGATTCTTAGGCATGGTTAGCTCGGACTGTCCTGAATCTCACTTTGTAGACCAGGTATTGAACTCAAAGATCCACCTGTCCCTCCCCCCCGATTGTTGAGATTAAAAATGTGCACCACCATACCCAGACAGATTGAGATTTTTACAATATAATTTTGGGAGGCTTTTTATCCTGGGTCAGATGGCAAGCCCAGACCTATATTTGCATATGAGGCACTTATATGACTTGACCCCAGCATATCACATAACCGCATTCTACTTTAACTTTATACAGATCATTAAAATATGTTTCTGAAACAGTCTGCATACTATATTAAATAATTAAATATAAAATTATATAAATATAAATTAACTTAAGAATTATATGTAAACTAATAAAACCTCAAACAAAATTTTGGATGTTTCTACCAAATAGCCATTATTTATATGACAGTGAGAGTCCATACTATAAAATATGTTTAAAAAATTTAAACTTACATCATTTGTGTTAACATGCCAAGCCATGTCACCATAGGATACCAGCTGGCCATTAACATAACAACGGATCTCACTGTTCCTCCATCGATTGTAGATGTGGACGATACTGATCATGTACCACTGCAATGCAACAACTAAGATGTCAAAGGTCATGCACAATTACTACTGTCTAAAATGCAGTTAAAGTCTTTGCACTTCCCTACAAGAGATCTCAGAGTACTTTACACCTCATGCCCCTTCCTCCCATTTCTTATGTCCCAGTGAAAGAACAGGCCAAGGAACCCCCATCCCCCAACACTGATACAGAGAAGTGACAGCAATTACTTATGAGCTGCTTATGAACACAACTTTGAAGGCAATCATAGAAAAATCACTATGAGTGAATAAACTTTATATCAAACATTCAGAACTAATAGGAAATATTGAATGAACAACAGGGAGTGTTGCAATATAATTTTATGCATTCATGTATTCATATATATTTTTGGATTTTCTGGAATTTTCTGTCTCTTGGAATCATCAAAATGTAATAGATGTACGTGAACTTTCACCATTTCAGAGGATCCCACTGCTTAATATTTCTAAGGTAAAGAGAGTGACTGATCTAGAGAGTTGCATATGCACACTGACAATAATCACATATACTGTGTCCTACACACAGTTTGAGATCCAAATGTTGATATATAATAAAACTGGACAATAAGAAATAAGAACAATACATATGTACTGATACTAAAAATTCCTGAGGTATGTATTACAAGTTACACAAAATAAATGAGAAATAAGAAAAAAACATGACATAATATTTATAGAAATACCACTAGATGCTATGCACTACACATTTTCTATAAATGAGGTAAATTGCTAATGGTTACATGCATTTTTACAAGGTCAGACACCTCTTAAGTAGGTCAGCTAGGCAAACAAAGGTTTTCGTGTTGCATATCTTTTTAGGAAAGGCCAGTAACCTGCTTACTGAGGTAATATTTTCCTTAACTGAAGCACAATAGCAAGTTAACTATCGAATGCCCTAGAAAATCAAAGAAAGACAAATTTTAATTGATATTTTTCTATAATAATAGGAGTAATGCAAAATCATTATAATTTTCATTTTCAAAGTTTATTAAAATTTTTTCAGAAAAAAATGTTCTGAACCTGTTTCATTCCCTGGGCCCTACTCTTATAAGACTCTCTGCAATTACTATATTTAAAATGTGAAAAACACAGGAATGCATTTTCATAAGCAAATAGGAAAAGATAAATAAAATGAGAACAAATTAAACTGCTTGCTTTTATGTGACCACAGTTAAGAAACACTGATCTAAATTTATGAAACATGTCTTTAGAAATCAACCAACTTTATTTATTCGTTAAAGTTATATTTTTTGTTGTTGTTGCTTTGCCTGCATATGTGTCAGTGTGAGGGTGTCAGATCTCCTGGAATTGGGATAAAAGACAGCTGTAAGTAGCCATGTAAGTGCTGGGAATTAAATCCATATCCTCTGGAAGAATACCTAGTACTCTTAGCCTTTGAGCCATCTACCTAGTCCCTGCTTAAGTCATATTTTTATATAGCTACTCAAAATATTGGCAGTCTACTGAATTTTATACTGTGTCAGGCATCTGAGAAAATAAAAAATTAAATCTATCACAGACTTTTGTCTCAACAACCACTAAATGGACATATAAATGAATAATGAAGATGTGAATAAAGTGATTATAAAAAGAGGCATTAGTTATACCTGAAAATAATATCTATCAAGGAGGACGGGTAGAAGCACAACTCTGATACAATAATTGCCTACCACACATGTGTCTCTTTGGTTGGATCACCAGTGAGAGAGGCAGAAAGGGAAGTAAGAAGTGAGGGAGGAAGAGAAAGAGGGGACAACAACAAAAGACTGCACAGAAATGTGGCAGAAATGTTCTGATAAGATGTGCTCTGAAGACATAGATAAAGGTCATTCATTCATTCATAAAGCACATGGATACATTTTCAATTTATTCTGTTGTTACTAAAAAGCAAATCGTTAGCTTAAGCAAGTGCATATCTTCAGGAAGATACGTCTACCATTAGTATATAAAATAGTTTAGAAAAGAAACAAAACATTCAAGATGAAAACAATTTGAAAAAGTTAAACAGCAAGTAGTGAAATTTTAGAAGAAAATAGATGTATTTCAGAGATATAATACATAGGACTAGAAAATTAAGACAAAAGCAGATGAAGAACATGCCCCGATGATTAAAGACGGCAGATCTCTAAACCAGAGGACTTGAGTGCTTGTGTGGATGTGTACCTGGAGAGAGAAAGCTCAGTAGTTGAGATTCTGAGATCTCATAGTTGTTGAAAAGCCAAGGAACGCAGCCCTGATGAGTCAAAGTAGAAGGAATTATGAAACTGAATAAAAATCTCCCAATAAGACTAAGTGGCAAGAATGTGAGATCTTTCCTGTGCTGTGTGCTTTCACATTCCCAGTTCCCAGGCCTCCTGGGTGGACATGCAGGAAGAATGACACAAGTTAGATCAGACTGAGAGAATGGACACACGTGACAAAAACAACACAAGAGGTCAAAAGACATCGCAGAGAAGTCAGACATGAAGATAAGAAATTACAGGAAAGAGAAAGACACGGAAAGCCAGGAGAAAGGTGAAAGAACATTCCAGAAGTCAGGCTGCACAGCCCTAGGAAAGGCAACAGCTCCTGACATGATTCCCAGGGAAGAGGCATGCACTCGGCCCTACCTTGCGAGGCTGGAAATCATACTTCACACAGTGCTGGAAGCCTTTGCCTTTGGACTTCAGAGATGTTACTATCAAACAGTTGCCAACAAAATGAGCAGAGTAGCCAACTCCTTTGCTAGTGCGAAAACTGTATTAATAAAATAATATAAAAACACTGGTTAAAAGAAATATACCAACACCTACTAAAACCTTATATAATAAACTGAATTCTCTGTACAGTCATAGTTAACACATTAGCCTAATAAAAGCTAAAACATAAGGTTTACAATAACAAAAAAAAGTAAGGAACTTAACTCAAGAAAGAGTAGGCTACGGAAACTCTTTATATTTAAATGTAAAATACAACAGGCATTAAGCAAATCAATAATCAAAATGTCTATAGGCAGACTGTATATGAAGGACCATCTCCACTTTGCCCATTCAAAACTCTTTTCAACCATAGTTCATGTTGTCAATAACAACTTGGTCTCTAAGTTTACAATGCTTATCAAAAAAATCTTACCAAAAAGAGCTGATTTTTATAATAATATGATTGGTCAAATAAGTATATATATTTTAATCTAAATAACATGATTACTAAACAATCATATAGTTACAATGTTTTACATGCCTCTTGTTATGAATTATACTTATAAAATGAAGGTGAAGTATACAAACTCTAATGGGAATTGGTGTCTTATCTCCAACATCAGACACTAGTAACCCTATTCTCCCTCTAACAGACTTATCGTTCCTTCTTATATTGTAAGTGGGAAAAAAATAAAAATGTGAATATACTAACCTAGAATTATTAGTAAGTAAATAAATATTAGCTATATGAGCTTTATGGTACAGTGTATAATTTCAAAATTAAAATACATAAAGACCAAAGTACTATACTTTAGCATAATACTTACCAATACAGATAAGGCTTATCCTTATCGACATTAATGTTATTTAATGGATCCATTCGAAACCAAGTGTTGAGAGTGAAGCCATTCTGATAAGGCCACTTTGCAATGGGAGGCAATGCAATTGCCTACAAGATGATACAAAAGATAAATTACCAGTTACATGAAATACAAAGTTGCTCTGGTCAAATTTCCCTGCCCCTAAAAATCAACTATAGAAATAAACTCTTACTGTCTTCGAAGAATTTCTACAGGCTGTTTTTTTGAAACATAGAGTGGGCTAAGTACCATTTCTACCTTGCTCAGCATGCTCCAGACTGTTCTCCAACACTCCCTACCAATTCTCACAATATAGACACATGTGACTGATAAACATGCCACAGAATTTTCTAATTCTAATGACTTATGCTACTGTTTAGTAAGACTTCATTTTCTTAATGGATCTTGAATAGTTACAGCTAAGACAGCCTGTCCTGAAAAACGTCATTGGAGTCAGGAAAAAAGGTCTAAACCACTGTGAAGCCAAACATAATGAGTAAACAGGACATAGTGATGCATATCCCTTTTCCCAGCCTCAGGAAGGCTGAGGCAGGAAGACTGGGTGGTAGAGGCCAGCCAGGGATACCTAGCAAGATTGTTCCAAACCCCTCGCCAACAGCAGCAGCAGCAGCAAAAGAACCATAAGCACACACCGTATGGTTTTATTGTTTTATTCCTAGGGCAACCTAGAAAAGACAAACTAATGGAACACCAAGTAAATTCAGATAAAAAAGAGATAGGTACGTATGAATACATGTATTTACAGCTTACCGCAGCACTACAACCAGGAAAATTGAAGAATGTATCAGGACCATGTCTTTGTGGCATCTGATTAAGAACTGATAACAATTTTACTGCATGCCTTGGCTGAAAAAAACAATCAAAGAAATAGTTATTATACAAAGTCATTAGCAATAATAGCAAATATGCCACTTTTTGTAAGGAACACTCAAGAAAAAAACTTTATTGAATAATACTTGGGTCCATGACAATTATATGATATCATATTTTAATCAATGTACTGTTTGGTAACTAGTAAGAAAATTACACTTAAATGATTTACTAAATGGATTAAGAAGGAAATAATTATCATTACCAATTCAAATATCTGGTTCTCCAGTGACATTAAGTATTACTGGACTGGTTTAAGGCTCCTCCCTCCCTCCCTCCGTGCACAGCTTACCCAGATGCCACTCTCTCCTCGAAGCATGCTGAACAAAAGCTTCAGCTCCTTGACCGTGATGCTGTAGCTTGCCAGAACGCCCAGCATATCCACTAGAAGATCTACAGAGGAGAGGAGAGTTACTCTCTACTCCAGGCATGAACTCGGCTGTAATGAGCTACATTTTTAAAGGTGAGGAAAGTTACTAAATGTTACTTCTATTTACAAACCTAATATAGCTCAGTGTCTTCAGGAATGCCTATTCTGATTCATAATGCAAACATAAAGTTCATAACATGTAAAAAAAGGGAGGAAAATATTCAAAGACAGAACTGCACACTGTTTGGTTATTTTCAAATGAAACCTCGCATTTGACCAATAAAACATGATAGTGAAACATTTAGTTCTTGGGTAATTTACAATTTTGAGCATCTACTCCATCCACAATGGGATGCTATTCCAAGTGCTTTGTATCAGGAAACCTCAAAATCAGACTATTAGTTTTTAAATACTATTATCTCCTTCTAAAATTGGATAAACTATGGATGAAATAACTTAGTCACATTGCCTAAAAACACATTCACAGCAAACAGCAGAGGCAGTATTCCAACCCACCCAGGATGAATGGTTCCAGAGCTCTCACTGCCACTCACTAATCTAAAAATGGGTCTAATTTAAACATTTAGATGTTAAAAAGACCTACTGATAGTCATTATGCTAATGTAAATGTGTTTTCAAATGTGTAGTGCACATAACTCACCAATAAAAAAATAATAATCTGTCTGCAAACTAAATATTTATATATCTTTTCAGATTCTAAAGTGTTTATATCATATGTAAGCTAATATAAATACGCATGCATACTCATAAGTATGTATGTGTATGTATATGTAACTATATGTAGTTAATATAAGAGGATAGGTTAAACAGAAATGATTAAATATCATCTTATCACCAATTAATATGAGGATAGATTGGGAAGACAGAAATGAATCATTTATGTTATAAAATTAATATTATTAAATACCACAGATTATTGACTAGAATATGGAAAGTTAAATTATTTATCTATTTTGAATTCTGAATACAGTTAGCATAAGCAACAAGTAATTCATTATATTTTACTTATTAGCCCAATGAGTAAGCAAGCTCAAAGGTAAAAATTTTGACAAGTATGTATGACATTTTTGTGAGATTTTTAAATGAAACAAAATGACTCATTATTAAAATAACAAAAATCTTAGTGCATAAAATCAAGCTGCTTCTTAATTGAAATTTTTATACAAAAATTAAGTTAAAAGCCAGAATCTTTTAATTGAAATTGATATCACTTAAGCTTTCTTAGATATTTACATACAAATATTTTGTAAAAAAAGCCAACTTTGTATTTACAAATCTGGATATTTGGAACAAAATTTGTATCAAGTTATTCTTAAGCTTTTTAAGTACAAGCACAAAGAATTATAATTTGTAGATGACCATAACTAAGCAGTTTGATTTAATTTTATTATTGCAGACAATTTTTCAACAAAAATTTTAAAGAGGAAAAAACTACTAATGCTATAAATTTTTAATCAATTTATTGCAAATATTCAACCACATTTTAGTGATAAAATTATTAACTTTAAAGTACCTCTATGTATTTAACACATTATAACATTCAAAGATGGGAATTTAATAGTTTGCTAGTACTCATTCAAACTTTCAGTTAAGTACTTAGATTTAATTTCTCTATTATAAGTAGTTAAGCAGCATTTTTTAGGACACTCATTCCCTTTTCTCATATCCTCAGCTATAAGATCCTTTGGGAAAGAAGTGCTACTGAAAAGAAAAGAGAATTAAAGAACTTCACATATAACAGAAAATGCTTAACATGCTCTCACTGCTGTCTTCTCAGGAACTACTATAAACTGCTATGTATATTCTGGGCACTCCTCTAAAACTACTCTGCAAAGTAGTAAGTACTTTAATTTAGGAAAACAAACAACAAACAGAAAACAAGTCTTACCCAGCTAAAAGGATTCAAAGATCATATAAGAGCCTACACAATATATACTACCATATTGATATACACACAAATATTCAGACACATACAAACCCCAACATTGAAAGTCACGCAAGTTTAATCTCATTTTTAATCAAAGTAGTGACTACTCATCCGAAACCATGCTCAACACAAATACAAGCCACTCTGGAAGCAATCAGACATGATCTCAAAGTAGCAAAGAAACGTAATTTTAAAATGTTAATTTAAATTTAAAATCTATTCTTGTTAACCCCACTGTTTATTTCTTTCTTTCTTGATATTTTACTCTGAAAATTTTAAAAATTAAAGTCCTTATATGAAATCATTAAAAAATTCTCTAGATTCTGACTATTTGTAAAAAGTACATATAATATTGTATAGTCAAATTAGCACTTTGATAATGTGTGGAAATATTTCTATGTCAGGATAAATTTAGACTATACATTTATTTGTAAAAAAAAAAAACCACAAATTTTAAACTGCACTTATTTTCTAAAAATAACTGCTGTTCTGTTATCACCAACCAAAACATTTCTACTGAAACATATCTAACCATAGAGAAAAGTTACCTTGCCAGGAGATAAGAGTTGGTACTACAAATCCAAGATTTCAAGATTACTATTTCAAATAATATATAATGAGCAAAAAATAACACTTTATGTACATTTTACATACTATTCCACAATGTGTATTACATTGGTTTGAATGAGACTAGCTCCCATAGGCTCACATATTTGAATATTTGGCCTCTAGTTGGTGAAATGGATTAGGAGGCATGGCCTGGCTGGAGGAGGTGTATCAGTTGGGCAAATTTGAGACATCAAAGGGAAGAGGCCAAGAGTGTGCCTCTCTGCCTCTTAATTTGGAAATACAGACGACAGCTCTCAGTTGTTCCTGCTACACCCTTACACTCTCCCATCATGGACTCTAACTATAAGTCGAATTAAACACTTTTTTTTCCATAATTGGCCTTGGTTGCAGTGTCTTATCACAAGAAAAGCTCTGCGACTAAGAACATGAAGGCTCAAAAATATGAAGGCAAAAAGAGGTACTTTGAAAAGATATACCCTGCTGACTCCTTAGGATTCAGATGCAGCAGACTGGGAGGCTTGGAGCTGGAGGAACTTGGTGAATGGCTCTGACCTACATATTGTAATATTTTAAATGTGTTGTAGTTCAGTTTTATGTAACATAAAAGATACTGTTTGTTTTTCTGATAATTTTCTATTGTACTTCCTCCATAGTACTAAGGATTTTCTAAAACTTGGGGGAAGAGGGATCTAGTAATTGTGTTTGCACAGAACAATTTTGTTTTCTCTTCTTGTCTACACATTTACATTAACATAAAAATATTTGTCATATATTACTTACTTAAATCAAGGCAATTTCTACAAATCTGTTTTCACGAAACCTTGTAAGCATCTAATACACTTTGTTATGAGGCCATGCATACCTGCTATCATATCATCTACTGCACTCATTTTCAGCAACACTTGCTCAATCAGCCCCACTTCTGTGCTGGTCTGTAAATTCCGAACACTTTTCCGTAGGATGGCTGTAAACATGCTCCATATTTCTGCTTGGCATGTTACATCACAGTGCTCCAAAAGCTCAGTCATGCATGTTATGCTCTCAGCATCCTGGATAATAAAGTTCATCTCCAAATCAAATTCCCCACCAACCAGCTGAAAGTAAACAGGAAAAAGAAAAGTAAGCAGAGCTGACATGGGAGGTCATCTGCAACATCAACAGAGAATAATACCATACAATCGAGTATCAAGGAAGCATGTTCACTAATAGTTTTCTATGTCACTTTCATAAAGCAAATTTTGGTGAAAGTTTAAGAGTTTCAGGTAAAAGGAATGAAAGAGGTCTAATTTTTACAAAGGTGGAAGGAAAATAGTAAATTCAAGTCTAGCGAAACACATAAATGATTAAATAACTATGGGGTGGGGAGGGAATCAGGATAAATTCCCTTTTAAAACGATCAGAAGACATACAGTATCCAAGAATAAGTATTAAGACAAAATTCACTTTCATTTTTATCTTACTGAACTTACGGGGGGGGGGGAAGAGATGTAATAAAGAGGAGCTTGGTTCAATTTCCACATGGAAAATGAAGAAATATGAAACTGATGCAAGAACAACTTACAGTAAGTGTTGAAACATTAAAAAGAATGATTTGTACAGAGAAATATGTAAGGCCTTATAATCACCAAACCATATAATTAAAAAGAGGAGAAGAGGAGAAGAGGAGAATTTATTGTCAACATTATGATTTGTGGCAAATAACTCAAAAGTTAGCACTGTTTCCATCAACATGCTCCTTTGAAAACCATTACCAGCACCACCAAATGCACAGTAATAGACAAACACAAAGAGAATAGAATTCTATGATATGTGTACTCTCTATTGATCAAATCACATGAATTATTACTGTGGTGTTTCAATAAGAATAGCCCCCATAGGCTCATATATTTGAATGCTTGGGGAATAGTTCTATTTGAAAGGATTAGGAATGTGACCTTGTTGAAGAAAGTATGTCACTGGGGCTGGCCTTTGAGGTTTCAAATGCCTGCTGACTTGTCTGACCACAGTAGGAGAGGAGGCACTTAGTCCTGGTGAGACTTGATAAGCTAAAGTGGGTTGGTACCCAGGGAAGGTCTCCCCTTGAGGGGGAAGTAGGGAAAGCGAGGTGGGTGAGAGAGTGTGACTGGTGAGAGAGTGTAATTAATTAAGTAATTAATGGGAGGAAACAAAGCCCAAGCCAGGCCCAGTGGTTCTGTCTTCCTGCTGCTTGTGGATCTAGATGTAGAACTCTCAGTTTACTTCTCCAGCCCCATGTCTGACTGCATGCTGTCATGTTCCCTACCATGATGACAATAGACTAAACTTCTGAAGGTGTAAGTGAACCCCAACTAAAGATCTCCATTATAAGAGCTGCTGTAGTCATGGTGTCTCTTCACAGCAATAAAACACTAAGACAGTTAATTCAGCTAGAAACAGTATTCTTATTGTACAATAATATGGATAACCTTTTAGTCTACAGAATGAAAGATTTAGGAAAAATACTTGGTTTTATTTTTTTAAAGTTTGATACATTTGAAAATATTCATTCATTTGTTCATTCAATAAGCAGCTTTGTGATAACTATTTTTGGAAATATTATATACTAGTAGACAAAAAAAGTTCATACACTAAAGAATGGTAAATTCCAGCAAGAGGTATAAATATGCATATAGACTATCTTATTCAAAATCAGCAAGCCCATAAAATATATAAAGCATAAAAACTGGTTTAAAATAAGAGTGACTGTAAAGTGAAAGCAAAGGAAATCAAATTAAGAACAGACAGGAAGTAAAACTTGAGAAATACATTTCCTACAACTGGAGGATTCCCAAATCTAGATAAAAAGTATTAACAGGGCAAATGATGCCAGCACCACAACCTCACCTAGTATGGCATCAGTACTACTTAACTGCTTTACATCATCTAAGAGTCTATTATCACATCTATTTCAGTGAAAAAGAATCTCAGGTACAGAGTTAAAAATCTTGAAGGCATCCATTGGGTGGGGGCTCCAAGGTCCAACTGCAAGAAACCACCTATATAAGAGTTTATATAAAAATATCATTTAGGAATATCTAAGTCATATAAAATTAAACATATTTCTCAAATTTTAAAATTTTATGTTCAAGGAACATTGTTAACTTACAATACAAAATTTAATTTCAAGTAACTAGCCTAAATTATGACCTGTGATTGAACTATTCTCCAATTTTGCCTTTGTATCTGAAATCACATTGACTCCATTATTTCTGGTTTATTTCTGAAAATTGCTGCAATACTGGATTTTTGTGAGTCTGAAGGCAACCCTGTAGCCACAGAAATGCACAATGAGCTCAAGGCCAGAGAGGAGATACATAATAAGCCCCTTTTGAAAAAGAAAAGGAAAAAGTATAGATACAGATGCCCAGCATTAACATCTGGCCTCAGCAACCTCACACAAGTGTACAAACATCATTATGTTCAAATTCACACACTCACCCACAGTCAGCATTGGGTTATTAGGAAAGCAGGAACAACCCTAACTCTTAAAACATAGACTTGTCTGACCCAATATAGCTGAAGACCCACAAAATTGAGCCAGCTAGTTTTCGGACAATGCAGTGTACATTATGTTTCCAACACAATGTCCTGTGCCATGACATGCTCTATTTTCTTGAGCATCTATCAAACTCAACTATTATTTTATCATTCCATACAAGTAAAGAACAAATATCTATTCATTATTGTATGTCTAATTAACCCAAGTCATAACTATATTAAGTTATTCTCAAGTCCTTAGCAACCCAGAAGAGGTTTTCCATCTCACTGACAAAAATATTTATTGTGAAACTAATAACAGGTATGATGCTGTCCCTATGACCCAATGTCTAAACGTGTAGAAGCATCCAGTAATAAGAACAAAAAATGAAAGGGACATCACTGAATGTTTTTAGACTAATTTGTTAAACAGGTTTAAAATATTATAGAAATGACTGGTATAAATTCCCCAAATATACAAATATATGAATTAATTAAATATGAGAAGGTCTCAGATAGATGAGAAAGGGTCTGCTTTATCCAGAAGAAATGCCCACAATTCTGGCAATTAGGCTCTGCTATATAATGTCTAAGTTTCCATCTTTCATAGTTGTTACATAACATCCCTCTATGTATCATTTAAACACAAAAACTACAGTCAAGGTTCCATAATTTTGTGATCCAAATACCAAAAACAAGCCTTGGAGATATTGCAGAGTGTGTCTGTTATTATTTAGAGAAAGCTAGCTTTCTAACTTGTATAGTGGTTTTTAGCACAGTTGGTTAAAGAGACTGTTGTAGGAAACTATCTTCCCAAATTAGCAAAATCCCTCTATTTAACAACTGATCTAATAGTTATCAGCAGTTAAACCATAGAAGCAAAAGCAGTGTTGGAATTACAGATATGAGCCACCACACCCACCTAGAAAGTAGATTTCGAACATTCAATTACAGGAGAATCCACAGCTCTTTAAAAAAAAAAAATCCTAGAAAACATTCTGAAAGTCACAACATGTGACACAAGAAAGTCTAAGCACTTTGTCATGTCCCCAGCATTGGGAAATAAACAAAACCAAAAAGGTGCAGCAAATCCCTATACCATATAATGAAACTGTCTGGCAAGTTCCTAAGACTTTGGATTCTCAATGTATGGTTTTGGCACTCTGTTGTCACAGGGAAGTTGGTTCTTTTCCTACAGGCCTTACTCCCCCCCTAACATAAACATCAAAGCTGAGCTATTTAATGACAAAACCTTAAAGCATCTAAGATGTAAAATGATGAGAAAATGCATTGTAATATGTAAGGATTAAGAATTAGAATTACTAAAGTTTTAAGTATCTTATAAGATTGTTGGAAACACAGACTATTGGGATAATACAAAATAAATAGAATTACTTAGGTCAAAAGAAACAATTACAAACCAGTTAGAGTATTTTGCAATTTATTTATTACAACAAATTCTAAAATTATAACGTCATTCATTATATCTCTATCTTCCTATTCATAGATGCTGACATTTTAAAAAGTATACAAAGGCACTGCTCATCTAAAACTCTGTTTACATTTACTTCCTATAAATGACTGAGTTTTTTGGTCAATATTTTAAATTTCATTATGCCTTCAAGTATCTCCAACATAAATCTCCAAATAGTTATCAATGCCAATGGCTAGAATCCCAAAAGCCTTTCCCAGAAAGATTGTCTTTCTTTAAATTTCCATTATAATCCATCCACATGTCAGTCATTAAATAATATTAGGGACTAAGCATGCTTTCTCCAACATCCACTGAATGAGGTATTAATCTCCAGTTTGTTAGTGTTAGAAGATGAGGTCTGTAGAGCCCAATTAGTTGAGATTAAAATCATGAGAGCAGATCTCTCAATATGACATTAGTGATTATATAGAAAGAAGAGACAACAGACCTTCGTCTCTCTGCCACAAGGTAATACTATAAGAGACATAGTATAATCTTAATATCTGTAAGGCAGAAAATAGGTCTTTATCCAGACCCATTATGGTAGCAATTAGACTGTAAAAATTCCCAGCTTCTGCTAAAACTGTATGGATTTATTGGCTGCACATCATTTATAGCCCACGGCGAACCTACGGAATTTTTTCCTAGTCTGATCAACACGTTTGTATTTTATATCTCACATAACAAGCTTTTAAATAACAAGGTTTTAAAAAACAAGGACCTTTTTTGTTTTATTATCAACTATATATTATACCACAACCACACAGCCAAGCACGTACACATTATTCAGTAATTAACAGAGAATGAGAAGGCCACAGAATGGGAGGCTAAAGAGGCAGGAGGTAAGAAAGTAGCAGGCTTTACTGTGCAGGTCAGTTAAGTCTTCCAGGCTTTGTACTCAAGGTTTCTACTTTCTTTCAGTAATGAATTACTCAAGTTACCATAAAACTTTTTAAGGCTTCAGAGATCATTACAGAACCAAAGATATTTTTCAACTCTATATATCTCAGTTGCCTTACTCTTTCTTCTGTTACTAAGGTCTCATACTAAACAAAACTGAAGGGACTTATTCTGGACTTAGGAAGTTGTATTAGTTACAATTACTATTTTAATGATACACCAGAACCAAAACAACTTGGAAAGGAAAGACTACTTCATTCACAGTTCCAGATATCTGTTCATCATCAAAAGTAGTAAGGCAGGAACTGATGCAGGGCTAAAACCTGGAGGCAAGAACTGATATAGAGACAATGGAGGGGTGTGTTTATTGACTTACTCCTTATGGCTCAACATGCTTTCTTATAGAACCCAGGATTACCAGCCCAAGGGTGTCCTCACTCAAAACACTCACCCCACCTCTGTCCATCACTAACTAAGAAAATGCCCTATTATAGGCTTACATACTACCAGATCTTATGGGGACATTTTCTTAATTGAGGCTCCCTTCTCTCTAGTGATTCTAGTTTATGCCAACTTGACATAAAACTAGCCAGCAGAGAAGTATAAACTTCTCCATTTAATTTGCTAAGTATATTCAATATGTTATGCACAACTGTCAGTTGCTGAAATCACACGTAAGTGTTTCCACTTTTAGTTCCTATTTTCTAGTTAAATAAATTTGTAACCACATAGCTTGAAAGTGAAAGCACACACACACACACACACACACACACACACACACACACGGATGATGGTAGGGATAATCAGCACTGTACTACTCCCAATGAAAGCTGGCAAAAGAATAAAATCAATTTTCAAAGATTTCTAGATTATAATCACAACCAAATAAAGAAGCTACTACTCTTGTTAACAACACTGTAGATTATTAAATAATTTGCCTACTATCTTACCACTCCTTGTACCCTAGACTGGCAATATAGACAATATGTCATAAAGACTGGGGGGTAAGGACTGCTAATTCCAGAAGCAGCAATGTCACCACTATTCACTAAGACATTCATAGATCTCCATCTGTTTGACAACTCCAAGAAAAGGAACAAAGAATTCCCTTTTGTTTCCACTACCACAGCTTTCCAAGGCTAGCTGACTGCTAATGACAACATCTGGAGGTAGAACTGGCTGTAACTGCCTGAAGCAAGAGGTAACATTATGTCAAGAAAGAAAATACTCCTGTGGAGAAAGGAGACTTGTGAATTTGTGAAGTCTCTTTAATGCTCCCAGGTACTGAAGGGAATTAACAAGTCATAAACATGCCCAGGGCAGGAGCACATTCAAAAAAGGAATAGTGGGGATCAGGCTCTGACCTCCAGTTAGCCCTCAGGCTCCACAGGATGCAAAACTAGTCCCCAGGACTGAGTATTTTAATTTCCTTCCTGTTTGCTTTTTCTTTTCTTCTTTTCTTATTCTAAGCACTACAATAATAAGAGCCAAAGAAACAGAAACAGAATTCAATGGTCACAGCAAGAGAGAATGCAAACGTTTAAAATACTTAGGAGAATCACTGTAAAAACAAAACCAAAAAGCAAGAAAGAAAGTAAAGAAAAAGAAAAAAATCAGAAATATAGGTCTCATATCAAACATTTCTACATTAAACTTTTAAAAAACAACCAATTCCCAGGGCTTAACATAACTAAATACAAGAATAGTTGTTTAGTAGGATGTGAGGCCCTGGGTCTGATTCCCA
>NW_022196898.1:6620271-6694449 GCF_008632895.1 Mastomys coucha
AAAAAAAAGAAAAAAAAAGAAAAGAAAAGAAAAGAAAAAAGAAAACTCTAAAGCCTACAAATAAAAAGTACTGGCCCTTTGGAAAAGGGGGTTGTTGGGCCTTCCAGTTTACAAGTAGGCCAAAGAGAAGGGCCAATATTACATAGACTGGTTGCCGTTTTCCAGAGGCCCATATGCCCTGAGGGAGAGAGCCACCTCCCTCTCTATCAGGAGATTTGAGTCTCAGGTCTCCTTCCATTCCTCCCTCCAGTGAAGGGAGTGCAATGGCCCCAGTCTCCTGTCTCCTATGGGAAGAGGAGCTGGTACTGGCATTGGCAGGGCCATGGAGGCTTGGATAGAGAGATTTGGAGGAAGAAGGTCTTGGAGTAACAGGTCTGCTGTTGAAGAGTCTTGGAGGATCAGAAGTTTCTCAGGTCTGAATCTCTCCTCCCACGCTTCCTTCTTCCTGACAGCAGGAACCTGTGGGGAGGGTCTTGGGAAAGAAAGTCTTTTATCTATGAGGGAGGAGGGGGGTCCTCCACTAGATTTGTTCTAGGTAACTACATGGGCCCTTGGTCTGGGTGCCCTAAGGATCCTGGCCTAAAGACTCTCTCCTCTACTGCTTTTGATCACCTGCAAGTAAAAAATCCCTACAAGTGACTCATTTAGAGAAACAGAGAGTAAATAACTTGTCCTTCAGTCTGTCCGATGTCCAAAAAAATGTCGTCAGTCTAAGTCCAAGAACATAGAACAGGATAACAAGAAACACAGTGAAAAATAATTACCACACAAACAGGTTGACCTTGCCATGGGTAGGGGTCCAGGTCCATGAACACAGAGAAAGACAATACACAGTTCGCCCCTTCCATGGACCCAATTACAGACACCACAATTACAGATCCTGCACACACAGATAACAGACTTACTCAGGTGTGACAGCCACACCGAAACAAACTAGGTGCTCCTGCACACAGCAGAGGCCAGATAAACCAGGTTATAGCAAGACTCCTACCAATATTGTCTTGCCATTTCCAGAAGGAGCAGAGCCACATAGCCCTCCCAGCTCTGTCCAAGGGGGGCTGAAGTGTCTCAGCAATCATGACATTAAGGCACATCTGTCTGTCTGTCACACTTGACCTGACCACACCAACACCAAGCACCGTAGGCTCTGAGAGCCTCCCAATGCTTGCAAGCAAAAGTTCAAACAGACTTGCAGACTCAGACTTTGACGAACAGAAAGACAAACAGAAACTGTGGTTAAAAACTCAAGACCTCCAACTCACGGCTCCAGCATGTTCCCACAAGGAGTCAGTTTCCCAGCCAACACACCATATGTAAGATCCTGTCAAGGGTAAGACTTTGGCTTACGGAAGACTACCTGAGTGAATCGTATGGAGCTCCATGGATGCAAAGAGCATGAGGATTTTTATTTCAGTGCACTGAGGCCATCCCAGACCCTAAGGAAAGGAGGTGACCCTGCACAACTTGTTCAGTGAGCTTTTATATAATTTTCAGGGCAGCAGCCATTAGACACAATGTGATTGGTAGAACAGTGTGACTTTTTAAACTGATTGGTCTTTAGGGAATGCAGTGGCAAGGACTTCCCTTGTCTGAAGGTGGGCAAAGGTCCACCCTACAGAATGTGTCCCCACCCAGAGGTTGCATCTCACCCTGAGATCTGAGGAAGGTTAATTAGCTTTTCCCTTCCAGAGAGTTCCACCACCTTCCTAAAGTTCCTGAGCTTATCTTATTAAGGAAATCCTGGTCTCCTGGTGTTTTTCTGAGATGTTCCTGTCTACTCAGATCTTACATATGGTCTACCTAGGAAGATGAAGAAAGGTTAAAGGAAAAACTAGGAGAAAACATAGGCATGGCTTAGACTCATTAGACAAAAATTTGAAACTAGTTACCTTAAATGGCTCTAATAAATTAAATAAATCCTGGAGAAGGAGGGTAGACTACAGGACTAAATTTCCACAAATAGAGATCAATGAAGACAAACTATTTAAAAGGACAAACTAGAAGTTTATGTACTGAACAACACTGAAATGCAAATTAACCAGTAGGTCTGAACAGACAACAAGAACTTACATTTTGATAATTCGATAGTTTGAATTGATTTGGCAGCCATAGACTCATGTTTTTAAATGTTTGGCCCCCAAGGAATGGTACTATTAGGAAGTGTGGCTTTGTTAGAGGAAGTTTTTCACTGTGGAAGCAAGCGGGGCTTTGGGTTTTCAATGTTCAAGCTAAGCCCAGTGTGAAACAAATTCAGTCTCCTCTTGGCTACATTTTGGATCAAAATGTAGAGCTCTCAGCTCCCCCAAAGCTATGTCTGCCTGCAAGCTGCCATACTTCCTGCTTGATAGTAATGGGCTAAAACGAGCCAGCCCCAATTAAATGACAGTCTTTATAAGAGCTGCCTTGCTCATGGTCTCCTCATAGCAATAAAACCCAAAGTAACTTATAACAAACAGCCTTTTATTTTTTATTAATTTCTCAAAGTGAAACTACAAAAATGTGCTTTTAAAAAAATTTAAGATTTATTTATTTTATTTTATTATATGGGTACACTGCAGCTGTCTTCAGACACACCAGAAGAGGGTATCAGATCCCATTACAGATGAGTCACCCTGTGGTTGCTGGGAACTTAACTTAGGACCTCTGGAAATACAGTCAGTGCTCTTAACCACTGAGCAATCTCTATAAGATATGCAAGATTTTTCTGAATGTGCTCCCCCCATTTAAACAAGTAAAAAACAAGTACTTTTTAAAGGTCTGTATTATGCTGCCTGACTTGTTAAAATTTCACATCATCTTTGTCTCTTGAAAATTAGTGCCGGTTGTGGTGGCTCACGCCAGTAGGATTTGTCAAAGGAGGCAGAGGCAGGAGGATCACGAGTTCAAGGCCAGCCTGGGCTACACATGCCAGGTATGCCCAAGGTCTCTGAACAAAAAACACTTGTTTGGCTGCCTACACGTATGCATACTTAATTAGGATAGACAGTACCCTCTGATGGCTATATTCTTTCTTGACCTAGGCCAGAGGCATTGGTGTGCAGCAGGTCTCTTTAGTCATCAATTACAACCTTCCCACCAACAGGGAAAACTACATCCACAGAATCAGTGATCTGTTTGGCTATAAAGGTGTGGCTATTAACATGGAGACAGAAGAAGACAAGAGGACTCTTCGAGACACTGAGACTTTCTACAGCACCTCCATTGAAGAGATGCCACTCAATGTTGCTGACCTCATTTGAGGGGCTGTCCTGCTACCTGGCTCTAGCCCAGGGTTCAGTCTTGGAGGGGCCTAGGGACAGCTGGACGGTGGAGGAGGGAAGGGAGCCAAGAGATGGACATCTTTTTTATGTTTTGGGTTTTTTGTTTTGTTTTCTCTCTCTCTCTCTCTCTCTCTCTCTCTCTCTCTCTCTCTCTCTCTCTCTCTCTCTGAATAAATGTCACTTTTTGAGACAAAAAGAAAATTAGTATACAGACCGTGATATTTTAAATAGTAATGGCTCATATAGACTCATGTGTTTGAATGCCCGGCCCATAGGGAGTAGCACTATTAGGAGATCTGACCTTGGAGTAGGTGTGGCCTTGTAGTAAGAAGTGTGTCTGGTGGAGGTGCACTTTGAGGTCATATATGCTCAAGCTATGCCCAGTTTGGCACACGGTCTCCTGCTGCCTGCAGCTTATGATGTATGACTCTTAGCTCTTTCTCAAGCACCATGTCAGCCTGAACTTTGCCATGCTTCCTACCTTGATGACAATGGACTAAACCTCTGAACCTATAAGCCAGTTCCAATTAAATGTTTTTCTTTATAAAAGTTGCCATGGCATGGTATCTCTTCACAGCCATAAAATCCTAAGAGAAATGAGTTTAATTGTGGTATTTTCATATATATACCTTCTCCTTTTGTCGGGATTTTGTAAAATTACATATTTTAATAATTTCACACATATATACAACATACTCAGATCATATTCACTCCTCTTTTCCCACCTTCAGCTCCTCCCAGAACTCCCCCAACTACATCCTATATCCAACTTGGTGTCCTCATACTTTTTTTTTTGTTTTTGTTTTTGTTTTTCGAGACAGGGTTTCTCTGTATAGCCCTGGCTGTCCTGGAGCTCTCTCTCCAGGCTGGCCTCAAACTCAGAAATCTACCTGCCTCTGCCTCCCATGTGCTGGGATTAAAGGCATGCGCCACCACTGCCCAGCTAGACTTTTTTTAATATTACACTGAGAACAATCAGTAACAACTGTATGAGTATCAGTGTAGAACCATCAACAGGAGCTTAGCAACCTACCACAGAACAGGACACCGGAGTAAACTAAACTGACTATCTCCCTACCTCAGCAGCTATCAACTTCTAAATACTCTTCTGTTAAGGGTGGGGCTTAACAGGGCAGTCTTCTATATGTGCTTGGAGTGTTGACTGCTCTGACTTTATGAAGGAAAACACAACTGCTTTGAGTTCATGAACATAACTGTGCTGTCATATCCAACTTCAAACTGTCCTCTTGTCTCTTATAATCTCTCCAGCCCTCTTTGATCATATTCTCTGAGCCTTGTGTGATAAAATACATGATACAACCTCCTTATTCACTTGCCTGTCCCATCAGACTCCCCACCAAAGATCATTCTCTTCCTACAAGGAGCCTCCTTTCTACTGGTCTGCCATAGACTCTATTTCAATCTTCAGTACTACATCAAGGTCTCGCCTTCCCCTCTGATTGACCATATCTAGTTTCATAACAGTGCATACACATGTGTGTGTACTGCAATGCACACACGCACACACACACACACACACACACACACACACACACACATACACACACACCTAAAATTAAAATCCTAAATGTACAAAATGTACATGAGATAAAAAATAGTATTTGTTTTAATGACTCGGGCTTATTTTATTTAGCATCAGGATCTCCAGTTCAGCATTGTAAAAACAATGTTTTCTTTCTTTTTTCTCTCATTTATTTATGGGTATCTAAGTTGGTTCCATATTCTGCATAGTGTGGCTAAAAATGTGGATGTGCAAATATCTCTATGGTAGGTTATAGACTCCTTTGAGGAGTGTAGCTGGATTCTATAGTAAGTAAGTAGTTCTGTTTTCAGTGAATTTTAGAGGCCATGCTGATTTTCAGTTATTGTACCAGTTTACATTCCTATCATCAGTAAATAAGAATCCCTTTTCTCCATATTTGCCATCCTTTGTTTTCTTGATATTAGTCATTGTTACTGGGGTGGAGATGTGTAGATTGCTGTCTGTAAGCAGGTGAAAGCAGGTGAAAGATAAGGCTAGAGCCTGGGATTGCACAGTGGAAAAAGAAGGCAGGCTGAGAATTTTAGAGAGGAGTACAGAGTGACAGAGGGACAGAGAGGGAGACAGAGAGGAGGAGACAAGATGGAACCTAAAGGGCAAAAAGAGGAGCCAGAACCACGCAGTCCTGGGAACTTTAAGTACTCGGGATTTCTTAGATAGATGGTTAAACAATAAGTAGGGTATGTTTGCCCCATTTGGGGCAATTGAGTTTTGAGCTCACTGTGTGGGCATTTTGTGGATTGAGAATTTACTGATATAAATCTGACTGATAAATTACAAGCCTCTAGAGTTTTGATTTTATTTGGCTTGCAGGGATTTGTGACAGCTAACCACAGGGGCAGATGGCTGGGAATCTGAGCAAGATCTTCCATAAGAGAATGCGGAGTTGGGCAGCAACCTCATGGAGATCCTGTTGGTGGGAAACCTTGTTACCAGAAATTAGCTGTGTGCTAATGTGTGTGCTAATGTGTGTGCTTTTTTTTATATGTTTCACACAACAGAGATGGATTCTCAGTATGGTTTTAATTTATACTTGTTTCCCTGATGTTGATAAGGATGGTGAACACATTTTAAAATATATATTAGCAATTCAGTTTTCTTCTCTTGCTAACTTCTTCAGTCAACTTTCCCATTTACTACTGATTAGAAGATCTGGATGGTTTTGTTTTTGGTGCTTTTTTGTTTGTTTGTTTTGTTTTGTTTTTTTTAAGTTTTGCAGTTATTTAAGGAAGTCTAAAAATTAACACCCTGTTTATGTATAGGTGATGAAGATTCTCTCTTTCTGAGAGCTACTTCTTCATTCTGGGAATTGTTTCCTTTGCTCGCTTCCTGTAGTCTTCTTATTTGCAATCAATCCCATTTGCAAAGTCTTGGTGTTATTATCTTTGCTGCTCCAGTCCTTTTCAGAAAAGCTATAAATACCTAGATTTGCATATTTCCCTATCAGTCATATCAAAATCTTTTGTCCACTTTGAACTGATTGTATATTAGGTGAGAGACAGGAGAAATCAGTCTTCTATGTGGATAACCAGTTTATCAGCACCATTTGTTAAAGAGGTTACTCTTTTCTAAATGTAAGCATTTTATATCTTTGTAAAATAATTAAATGGCTACGGTTGTACAGTTTTATCTCTGAGTCCTTTATTATATTCCACTGATCTATACATTCCTTTCTCTGTCAATACCATGCTGTTTTATCACTTAGAGATCTATAATATAATTTGATGCCAGGTACTGTAATAATCCTACATTGTTCTTTCTGCTTAACCATGCATTGGTGGTTGGTTGGTTGGTCTGTTTGGAGTGGGTCTTCTGTACTTCCATGTGGATTTTAGTACCATTTCTCTCATTCTTTGAAGAACATCAAAGGAATCTTGAAGGAGATTATATAAAATCTGTAGACTACTTTTAATAATATAACCATTTTCACATAGCAACTTTGTCAATCCATAAGCACAAAAAGTCATTCCATCGTTAGTGACTTATTCAAATTATTTACTTGGTATCTTAGACATTTTAATGCATAGGAATTTTACCTCTCTGGTTAGGTAGACTCCTGGTTTTTGTTGGTGTGTGTGTGTGTGTGTGTGTGTGTGTGTGTGTGTGTGTGTTTTGGTTGTAAGCTGTTGTGAAATACATTTTTTGCTAATTCTTAGTTAAGTTCATTACTGTTTCAAAAAAAGGATGATTTTTAAAAAATTACTTTGTAGCCTGTTACTGTGCGGGAAGTTTCAGTTTTAAGCATTTTCTGGTTAGAGTTTTTAGAGTCTTCTTAAGTAAAGGATCATAGTAGCTATCAATACAGATAAGTTTATTTCTTCCTTTCCTATTTGTTCCCTTTTATTTTTCTTTTCTTATTGCTCAAACTATGATTTTGAGCTCATTTATCTGATTGTGATAATAGGGTATATTGATATTAGCTGAATCAAGGGATTAGCTGTAAATGCGGGATTCTTATTTACTGATGATGGGAATGTAAACTAGTACAGTAACTATGGAAATCAGTACGGCCTCTAAAATTCACTGAGAACAGAACTACTTACTTACTATAGGATCCAGCTACACTCCTCAAAGGAGTATAAATACCCTACCATAGATATGACTGGCTTCACGATTAATTTGGAAGACATACATAAAACTGAGAATCAGGACTGCTAACCCCCTGATATTATTATTCATAAGAAACCACATGAAATATTATGCCTTTTTGGTATTTTGGGGATTTGGGTATCTCAATGCCCAGTCTATACATCTTTATAGCTTTTTTTTTCTTCTTCATGAATTGTAGCATTCTTCTCTATTTATGGTTTGAAGTCTATCAGATAACGTAACAGATCTGCAGTTTGTTTAGCTTTCAGCAGGCTGTATCATAGCTGCTTCCTCACTCACTTTTTATAGTTTTCTTTTGGTGCTTTATACATCTGATCAGTTAACGAATATATCCTCCAGTTTTTATTTTGTCCTTTTGTAACCCCTTTTCTTTACTGGTTTCATTGTCTTTAAGTCTTCCTGGTAAGTTGCCTTCACTTGGATTTATGATCCTCCCTACGTAATAAGGGGAATGCCAACTCCAGTAACAAAATGACTTGACAGAAGCCCCAATGTTAGCCTGCAGAAGACCCTTGTATACTTTGGGCCCCAATTAAGCTTTAGAAACATTGGTATTAGGGTATTTATTGAGATGAATGTAATTTATAGTTTTTAGAGCCTAAGTGTATTAGTTAGTTTCTTTTCCCAGTATAGCTAAAATAAGCTACTCTGACAAAAGCAACTTAAGGGAGAAAGAATTTATTTTGGTTCACAGCTAAAGGGAACAGTCCATTATAGCAAGGAAGACAAATAACAGTAACTTAGACTAGCTGTTCATTGTGACCTCCCCCAGCCTCTGGTGGGCTGAACCAGACCTTGTTCTTGCCACAGAGCAGCTAGCCCACTTAGGGTGGAGTTTCCTGAGATAAAGAAAGCCTTTTGGTCCTGCCACTTCTCTGCCTCTCCCAAAGTTCCTGCTAGGAACCATGTCCTTGCTGAGCTGCTTCACCTGCCTTCTTGACAGAACAACAAGATGCTAATTAGGCCACAAGATCCTGGCTTACTGAGGGATGGGTTCCATGCCTATATATTCACAGATTCTGAAATACACATTGGACCTTGATCGGAACCTTTGACTTGGTCTGGTTATTTCTCTCACAGTCCGATCCCCCTATTTTCCCCCCAGGCCCTTGCCCCTCTTTCAGGAACCCGGTTTGCACAGCTTCTGGCGGCTACAGTTTTCATAGTCAAGAAGTAGTGAACATTAATGTTTCAGCTCAAATCGCTCTCCTTTGTATACCAGCCTACAATCTCAGTCCAGGGAAAGGGTCACTTATGGTGACTGGGTGTATCTTTTCACCTAAACTGAAACACTCAAGGTAATCTCCCCAAGGCATGTGCTGAGACACACATGTTGTCAAGTTGACACACAGCACATCACCTTAAATTATAAAATTTCCCCTCCTGTTCCCAGTGTCTCATGTTTATCTCATAATGAAAATCACAATCCAACTTCAAAAGTCTTCACATTCTAACATTTAAAACTTCAAATTCCACATCTCATCTGAGACTCAGGGCAGTCTCTCGACTGTTACTAGAATATCAAAAATAAGTTACAGACTTTCAACACACCTGGCAAAAAGACAAACATTTTCACCCCAAAATGGAAGAATCAGAGCATAATAAGAACCAAACAAGACCAAAAATACAGTAGGACAAACATGAAATCCTTCAGATGCATGTCCATCATCTGCCGCTCATAATGTAATTATTATATGGGTTCCAAAGGCTCTTGTCACCTCACTGTTCCATCTCTGCTACCTACAGCATACACACAGCCTTTTTCCTAGGCCAGCTACACTCCACATCTACTGCTTTCATTGGGAATCAGCCAATAATCCTGTTATCTCTAATATTTAAGGTTCCTCAATTGCAACTTAGGCTTTGCCTTCATGAAGCAGCATCTCAAGAACTCTTTATACACACAGGCAGAAGTCAAAGGAATATGTGCAGAAGCCAGTTTCCTCTTTCCAGCATGCAGATTCTGGTGGCTCAAACTTAAATCATCAGGCGTGATGGCAAGCCTACTGAGCTATCTTACCAATATATACATTTTTTGATAAAGAGTATGTACATAAAATAAAATACGTTATTTATCTCTCTAGATGTAGCTTATTCCACTGAAATGATTATGAGTCTAGTCATTTTTTTTTACTTCATTCCCTTAGGCCATTGAAGATGGCTCCACATTTTGATTATTGTGAATAGTACACCAGTAAAAACATAAATGCAAGCACCTCTGAAGTAAGTTCACTTAAATTTCTTGGGTGTATGATGAGGAATAGTCAATCCTCAGTTTTTTGAGGAACTTCCCCACTGACATCCATGGCATCTGTTCTGGTTTGCAAACCTACCACCAGTGCATACGTTTCTTTTTAATAGTATTTGTTGAACAGTATTTTTTCAAGTGAAGGAGTACAAATGGCCAATAATTCCAAGAAATTAATTGTCAAGATCTTTAGATATTGTAGAAAATAAAAATCAAATCTACATTTGGTAGTCATCAACAAATCTACAAGTTCAATTGTTGGCAAGAACGCCAGGGAAAGGGAATATTAAACACTGTTCATGACAAATTAGACCACCTACCTAGATAATCGGAATATGGTTGCAGTAAAAAATTAAAACTAAAACAACTAAATGATCAAATTACACCCTTTTAGGAATACACACCCAAAAGTATCAAAGTCAGATTACTGTAAAGCTATCATGTAGCTATCATCTATGCTCATCCTAACACTGTCCACAATAGCAAAATTACTGAACCAGTCAAGGTACCCAGGAATGGATTAGGAGAATGAAAACATGATACATGTACATGATGAAACTGTATTCAGCCACTGAAAAGGAATAAGTTAGAACTGTGGTGAGAGCTCAGTATATAAAGCCATAGTAAAGATACTCAGATCCCATATAAATGCCAGGCAAGCAAGAAACCACCAAAACAGAACTTAAGAGAGTAGACATAAGACTCTTAGGCAAGCTGTGTAGCTAAACTAGCAGTAATCAATGAGCTCTGGTTCAACAAGAAACCCTGCCTCAGTAAATAAAGTGGAGAGCAATAAAGTCTTCTTCAATAACACTTGTGTCCTCCAAAAGAACAAGCACAAGTATACATGTAATCAAATGTGCATGCATGGACACTCACTCACGCACTCGTCTAAAAAAGTAGGATGAAGTCATGTTCAGGACTTGAATGAACTGAAGGATTATGCTCTGGAATGTGGATTTTAAGGTAAAGCACAGGGAGAAAAGGGATACAAAAATACTTTTATGTTATGGAGTGTATGGACAGAGAAGATTAAGAGGGAAAGGCGAATACAAAAGGGCATCTGAACATGACTATGTGCCTTAACTAGATACACAAATGCAATAATATACCTACATACTAAGGAAAAACACTTGCAAAGGACATATTTAGCAAAGAAGCCATATCTATACTTTGTACAGTGCTCTCAAAACTCAATAATAAAATTCAACTAAATCACAGAATGGGCTGTGAACATAATGTATGGGATAAAATCCATATACTTTTTCCTACTGCAAATAATCTTTGAAGGAACAATTTATTTTCACTTCCTAAAAAGGTTTTCCTGAATATTTCTTTTCAAAATTAAAAAGTATTTCATTCTCTGATCCTATGACACTTTCACAAAACCTCTAATAACTCTACTATATGTGACATTTAATATAATTTGAGATACAAGAAGAAAGATATACAAAATTTCTTTAAAATACAAGCAACTTAAAAATGAGGTACAAGACAATAGTATACTTTCTCATATTTTAGGTTTGATTCTAGGTAAAAGACCAAAAAGTAATTCAGGTCCTACAACAACTAAATTTTGGGTGGCTTTCATCACCTATTACACTGAAAAAGCTTCTCTAGAAAGAAGGAAATAATTTACAAAATTTGTAGAGAATGTAAAAAAGCAGGCAGAAGTTAGAATTTTTCTCATATGAAGCAGTCAGAATATTGCAAACGACTATTTTATCTTTTTAGGATTATCTTATTTCCCCCCCTTGGACACCAGGAAGTAAAAGAATAATTTAATGAACAAAATTAGGACTCTGATATTCTTAATAATCTTCCACCCTTTTAGTCTTTAGATATCTAATACTACAAGCCAATTCAAGACAATCTCAGAAGCATGGACAATAAAAAATATAAAACTCTGCCATTATTAACTTCTGATAAAGGATATTCTTCAATCTGAAATTATAACTACATGAATTTCAGAGATATAAAAACACAAACAGAAGCAGGATAATTTAAAAGTAACATTTTTTGACTGACTGTATGTTAAGTATTATGAATGCTATCTTCTAATTCTAAAATGTCTGGATAATGTGAATCTCAATGATGTTAGCAAAAGTGAAATAGCCTGCTCAAGAGCCAATGCTAGCATGAAATCAGACCTTCAACTCATAAATTGTCCACATCTTGAAGTGTAGAGACAATCTCGTGTACACTGTGTAAAAGCATTCACCTGTCAATATAAAGCTGATTGGCTAAGGAGTTGAAGCAGAATTAGAAGACAGGACATCTGGTAGACAGAAAGGAATTCTGGGATTGAGTGAGGTGAAGACACAGAGAAAGAAAGTCACACACAACAGAGAACTAGGTAACCACCACCTATAACTTAGACTACTTTAAATGAGAACTGAGTTACAAGCTAGCAGAAACGAGCCATGGCTATTGGCCTGGATATTTATTCATATATAAGAAGTCTCAGAGTCTTTATTTTGTGAACCTAGGCGTGAATGGAAAGAGCAGTGGTTAGAGATGGTTCATACTACATTGAAGGATTAGTACCAGAGAAACCACACCTCAGAACACATACAAATACCTCCACTGTCAATAACCATTGGCATACATAGTGAATAACTTTTAGATGATTATTTAGTACAAAGAAAAACCTTTGTAATTTTGGCATAAACTTAATAAAAATTTATGACTCATATAACAAAGACAAAGTTAAAAAAAAAACTGCTTGCTTTTCCAACCTGCTTCCCACTGGTGTTCTTTAGAAGTAGATCCTACTGGCAATCTTTCTATGGCATGGAAATAGCTATACCCAAGTGTATAACAAGCACTGCAACAAATGTTCCACAGAAACTCTAGGCAAGGAGGAGAAAATAAAGGAACAACTACCCGACAGTAATGCCTACTTCAGACACTGCTTTAATATATTTTAAACCACATGTGGCTTACCAAAAGTATTGTGACCACTTTTAGGTATTTTACAAAACTGGATTATAATGACAGATACAAGTACTGTCTATAGCACAGATCCAACAGTGACCACAGCAGCAGATATAAGTACACTTTTGTTCTCATAGCCAACCTAACAACTATAGTGAAGTAATAATGTACAGTACTAGCTGCAAAATGACCATTATTCATAGGCTTTCGCTATTAAAATTATGTCATTCAGTCAGAAAAAAAGGATGAAAAGTTGAATATACACATTCATTAAAGAAAATAACTGAAGAATAACAATCAAATATCGAAAACAGTAAGAACACTACTAACTCTAAAGACTTCTTTAAAACACACACACACACACACACACACACACACACACACACACACACACACACACACACACACACATCTAGGCAAGGAGCCTAGGTCTCACAAAAACTTTTCAGATTGTAAGGAACCATGTCTCCCCTCTATTCTAAACACTTCAATTGTTTTCCAAAGTTCTTGTTGCTGAAAACAAACATCTTCACAGTCTACTAAATCGGGAAATTTATATCTAATTGTGCTGTTTATATCCTTTTACCAATTTACAAGCTCATGTTTCTCTCCTCTTTGCTCAGTTAAGTTCCCCTTACACATATTTGGGTCATTTCCTAAATAGGTCACCTACAAAAAAGTGCATCGTGTGTGCCTGCCATGTTTTTTACTGGCTTTTATGTAGGGCTGAGTTCCTTATTCTGTTATTACTGTTCTTTATTTAATAATTGATTTGTTGATGTTGTGGACTATTTTCCTCAAATTATAATACTCCTTGGCAGAAAAAAGGCGGCTGGAGGCCCCAAGAAGCTGATGAAACTCAAAACGTTAAAGAAGCTCACAAAGTTGTAAATCAGCAGGATTACTACAGAGCTTAGAAAGCACTAGTGACTTTTCAGTGGAGCAGCCTGAAACTGTTGGGCAGAAAGTAACAAGAATCAGAATACATGAGCTACCTATCATCCATACTTGAGCAAGCAGCTGTTCAAAGTCACTCATGTTCTCATAATTACCCTCGATAACCTAGTGTTTCAGTGAGTTAACACCTCAATAAAACTGTTTCTTTAGTTTGTTGCCAGTACATTATCTGGGCTGAACAAAAATTTATTCACATCTTCCTAGGACAGCCTACAAAATAAGTTTTCTTTATATCAAAACATGTTATTTCAAGATTGGTGATGTAGTTCCAAGGGCAGCACTTACCTAGTACTACAACAAAGAAGCATTAATTCATTCATCGCTCTACGTATAATCTACACTTAATTTAGACACATATTAACTGCTTCCCATACGAAGACCATAAGTTCTCAAAGGTCAGGGTATTAATTTTGCTTTCCAATAGATATTCCAGTTTTTACACTTGTACCTGATTCATAACATTTCAAATGCCACACACACACACACACACACACACACACACACAAAACCAGAGAGAGAGGGTAGGGGGGTTACTCCTTAGACAGAGATGCAGTTGAGGGATTCAGTGCCTGCCTAGCCTCTATGAGGCCCCAGACTCAATCCCCAGAATGAGCACTTGGAGGTGATGATGAGAATTCCCATTTAAAGGCCAAGCAAATAAGATGACAACCTTACAACAAAACAAAGCAACTGAATGAATTATGAAATTATAATCTCTAATCACATAAAAATTAGAGGATTCTTATAAAATTTTATTATATGAGTGTTTTCCCTGTATTTTTGTATATGAACTGTTGATGTGCCTGTTGTGAGCAAATGCCAGAATAATGCATTGAATATACTAGAACAGGGGGTATTATGTGGGTGCCAGAACTCAAATCGGGGTCTTCTGTTTAGGCAGCAAATACTTATAACTGCTGAGACATCTCTTCAGCACAACCAGTTGCTATTTTTTAAATACTCTTGTGGAATCAAAGACAAAGGCTAGCCCTACACCTACCCCTAACCACTACCCCTAACCCTAACCCTAACCCTAACCCTAACACTTAACCCCTACCCCTAAACCCTAACCCTAACCCTAACCCCTAACCCCTAACCCTAACCCCTAACCCTAACCCTAACCCTAACCCCAACCCCTACCCCTAACCCTAACCCTAACCCCTAACCCCTAACCCTAACCCCTAACCCCTAACCCTAACCCTAACCCCAGGCCCATTCTTGGGATAATTCAGAGCAAATGATAAGGGACTCTATGCAGAAACATGGGCACGAGAATACCTCTAGGCTGCTAGGTGTAGAGAGATTTTAATCCAGCAATATGTCTGCTCTAACAAGGGATCATATCCAAAGACTTTCTAGGTCTGTATGATCTGGTTGGAATACAGGAGACAGAAAAGCAGATCTCTGAGTCTAATAACAGCCAGGTATACAGCAAGGTTCAGGTAAAGAAAAGCTTAGGTCCAGGTGTTATAGTACATGCCCTTAATCCCAGCACTCAGGAGACAGAGGCATGCAGATCTCTGAGTTATCCTCAGTCAGTTCTGTTCAATCAGTGAGTGCAGCTCAGTAGGTCACCTCAGGAGCCAGTGCAGTGGAGCTGAGTTTAGTTCACTCAGTTCATGAACCAAAGGTAATTGAAGCCAGAGAGTAAGTAGGAACCAGAAGATTAGAAGAAAATGCCAGAGTTTAGTTTGAGGCCAAACAGAGCAATTCAAAGAGAAACTGAGAAAAGCTATACTGAATCCGTCATCTTGGTCAGGAGTTTGAGCCAAAATAGCTGAGATGAACCAGCCAGCTACAGTTCAGAAAGAATTACAAAGAGTGATAGTATTCAGCAGTAAGCATCAGAGATGACAATTACTACAGGCAAATAAAAGTTACTTTTACAGCTGTAAAGAAATGTTTGCATTAGAACTCTATAGAATTCAGCAAGATAAAACCATGGTCAGAAACAAAGCCTGCAGAAGAATTTAGACACAGGTCAAAGGGAGATAAGGGAGATATAGAGCATTAGGAAGAACAGCCCAGGAGAAGGCCAGTCTTAGTAACTAAACTCCTAAATGACTTCCCAGAATGTGACCAGGATTTGTGACCTGACCTTGGAAACACTGCTCACTGATAAAACAAAGCATCTGTAACGCAAACTTCCTTTAAAAGATCTCCCAGAAACAAGAATAACATTCATAATCTGATCAATGACATCAATGACGGAATGCAAAAAGATAAAGCCATCCATCACTTTCACCTAATCATTCAAGAAGGATCAACACGAGACTGGACAGGCATCAGGAAGCCAGGAAGAAACTCTGAATCATAATAATAATTAAGTATTTTGGCAGGTCAGTTCTACCTTGTTCTAAGTACCTCTCCTCTGTGATTTTTCCCCTCCAGGGCACCCTTCCTTTTTTCCCTTATTCTATCTTGGACAGGTTTTCACAAATGTGCTACCTAGCCTATCTCTTGTAGGGTGTGCATGTCTCAGCCTCCTGATACATTTTACATGATTATATGCCATTATCTCTTCATCTCAGAATTGCTTCTTTCATTTGATATGCCTTTCCTGTCATTATTAAATTAATATAATAATTCTTGGGCATGAGCTATTGATCAGATTTCCTGCATATCAACATAGAAATGAACTTTCATGAATTAATGCTGTTTAGAAGAATTAATGATTCTACAGAATTCTGATTTGTTTCAAATAATTTTAGGAAGAAAGTTTTAAGAGACAGTCTTAGCTGTTTTGCTAGAAAGATGTAATAAAGTTAGAATCAAGAACAGAATGTGCCCAGTACTCATAATAGTAAATAAAGGCTGCATAATAATACAATGAGCTTTTATAATAACACTAAAAAGAGAAATAGGTGTGGGGTAATATGGCTTTTACGGAAAAACATTTAGGTTCCAGGATAAAGCCATGGGTCTGCACTATGACAAGGCAAAGCCATGTAAAAACTGTTGCTGTGACTTATAATGAGCATATTATAATGAAACACTGCTTTGAACTTAATATCAATATCCTTGTGTAACTCCCATTTTATGTAACATTCTATCTCTAAGCTAATTTTCTAAAGAATGTTTTGAATAAGAAGGTATAAAAAGGCCAGAGAAAAGAAAGTAAGTTGTTGGTTAGTTGGATGGTTTGTCTTGGGAGCTCTGTCCTATCCATCCATCCATTATCCATCCATCCAAATGTATATGTCCGTTTGTCTATATGTATGTGTATGGGAATATGTATGTACATAAGCATTCATGAGTACTTGTGGAGTCGATTGTGACAGATAGTTGGGCCCAGCCAGAGTGTAGGTTTATGAATGTTTATGTGTTTGTGCATATTTGGTGGTATAAAGCATTTTAATTCTCTTCCTTTCCTTCCTTGATGGTTTACAAAGAATCAACGAGTCTAACCAGAGAGGCTTCTGGCTGCCTGGACAGAGAAGGGAATGACAGTAATAAATCCTTTACCTAGTCACCCTCTGCTAGCAACATGTGTCAGTACATCCAGAGGCCAGCAGCTTCTGACCTCAGAGTAACTTAAAGTCAAGATAGGCATACGCTATTATAGAAAGTAACCCTACTCTCCCACAAGACCAAGTCTTGCCCCTCCAACGTTCTTCCCCTTGGCTACTTCAGAGAGGACCCAGCCTGGGGATAATAAGCTCCTGGCATTAAAGTATATTAAAAGAAATTAGAGGACACAAATAATCTGTTTAACAATACTAAAAGAAGACAAAAAAATCTGAACAAGATAAACATACACACACACATGCACACACACACACAGGCACACACAGAGGATATGAAAGTAGAATTTCAGCCCTGGAAGACAACTCAGGTAAAGCATTTGACACACAATATGAAGACCTATGATCAGATTCCCAGCATACATGTGAAAAGATGGGCACAGAAGCGGGTGCCTTTAATCCTACACTGGAAGGCAGAAAAACTAGGATCCCGGGAGCATACTAGACTAACAAATTCATAAGCTCTGACTTCAATGGTAGACACTGTTGCAAAAAAGGCCAGGTAGAGATAAACAGAGGAATACACCCAATGTTGACTTATAGCTTTTATATGTATGCATGTACACAAATATACACGCATGCACACGCACATACGCAACACACACACCTCACAAGACAAAATACTGAAAAGGGGAATCAAATCAATCATACTGGAATTGAAAAATTCATTCAGTCAGGCCATTCAAATGGCTCAGTAGATAGAGGTACTAGCAGGCAGGCCTGGGTTTATTTGAAAGGAAAGAACTAACTCCTGAATGTCATCCTCTGGCCTCCATATTCACACTATAACACAGCATAATGCACTCACACATACAAAATAAATAAATAAATGTATTTTTTAAAAATAAGACTGAAGATTTCACTAATACAATGAATAAAGATAAAAAAAAAGTCAGAATTTTACAACAGGTAGAAAAATTTAAACAGAAAATAATGGAATAAGAAGGTACAAATACAACATCCAAGGTCAATAAGACACTATGAAAAATTAAACCTATTCATCAATGACAAAGAAGAAACATACTGAAGACATAGAAAATTTTTCATTAAAATTATAACAGGTTTCCAAAATTGAAATAAGAAATAGCCACAGAGAGCACCAGTCAAGTCTCCCATTTCACTATTATATTCAAAAGCACATACAGAACCAAGAAACTACATGAAATGCTACAAAAGAGAAGTGCCAAGTCACTCATAGAGGCAGGTTTACTTGAATAACAGAGTTCTCAACAGAAACTTTGAAAACCAGGAGAACTTGAAATGATGTATTTCAAACTCAAATATAACTGCCAGTCAAACCACTATACTCAACAAAGTTAGGTATCATTACTGAAGAGGAAAGAAGCTCTCCAGAATAATAAAGAGTTTACCCAGGTCTCCTGAAAATACCTGAAAGAATGCTTTAAACACAAAGATAAATGCATTCAGAAGACTACAGGAAAGGATAAAGCATATCAGGAAATGAGGAAAGGGGGAAAAAAACAAAAACAAAAACAACAAGATGACAGGAATAAATAAGCCTATTTTAATAATATTCTGAATGCTCTAAATTCACAAATCAAAAGAAACAGACAAGCAGACTTAACTAGAAAAGAAGGAAGGAAGGAAAGGAGGGAGGAAGAGAGAAAGAAGAGAGGGATGAAGGAAGGCAGGAGGAAGGCCTGGCAGGCAGGTAAACCAGGTTCTGTCTGTCTATTTGTTCCCTGAAATAAATGTACTCTAGAATCAAAAGCAGAAGCAACCTTAGAGCAAAATGAACAGGAAAATGGGGTTAGAGAGAGATGGATCAGAACTTAACAGTACCTCCTATTTTTTTTTTCATTTTAAGACTTTTTAAATTTTTTTTTAAGCTCCAGATTTTACCACCCCCACCCTGTCCACCCTCTGACTGTTCCACACCCTGTCCCCGTCTCTACATGGATGTCCCCATCCCCCATCCCACTTGACCTCCCTGGGCCCTCCAGTCTCTTGAGGGTTAGGTGCATCATCTCTGAATGAACACAGACTCAGACTCGGTAGTCCTCTACTATATGTATGTTGAGGGCCTCATATGAGCAGGTGTATGCTGCCAGTTTGGTGGTCCAGTGTTTTGAGAGATCTTGGGGGTCCAGATTAATTGAGACTGCTGGTCCTCTTTCAGGGTCACCCCTCTCCTCCACTTCTTTCAGCCTAATTCAACAACAGGGGTCAGATGCTTCTGTCCAGTGGTTGGGTATAAATATTTGCATCTGACTTTTTCTTTCTGCTTGTTGGTCTTCTTCCAGAATGGGGTGATGCTAGGTCCCTTTTTGTGAGTGCTCCACAGCCTTAGTAATAAAGTCAGGCCTTGGGACCTCCTCCCATATTCAGCCGGAGGTTCCTCAGAAAATTGGAAATAGATCTATCTGAAGACCTAGCAATACCACTCTTGGGAATATACCCAAAAAATGCCCCACCATGCCACAGGTGCACTATGTTCATAGCTGCCTTATTTGTGATAGCTACGACAGAAGAATGGATACAGAAAATGTGATTGGTTTATTCTCACAATGGAATACTACTCAGCTATTAAGAACAAGGACATCTAGAGTATTGCACGCAAATGGATATTACTAGAAAATATTATCCTGGGTGAGATAACTCAAACCCAAAAGGACATGCATGGTATGTACTCACTAATAAATGGATATTAGCACCCTCCCCCCAAAAAAGTACAGAATACCCACGACCACATGACCACAGTACTCAAAAAGGTCAACAAGCTGAAGTGCCCAAGTGAGGATGCCTCAGTCCCACCTGAGAGGGAGAAGAAAGCAATCAAAAGTGGGAAGGGAGGGAGGGACCTGGGAGGGAAATTGGATTGGGGTGGGGAATGGAGGGAGAGAGGGGAACCTGGGCTGGTACTGGATGAGGGAAAAGGACTGAAGTACCTCTTATTCTTGGAGAGGACCCTGGTTTAGTTCCCAATACTCATATGGTGGCTCACACCTATAACTCTAGTTCTTAGGGATACAGTGCCCTCTTCTGGCCTCCTCAGGTATCAGTATACATGTGATATACATATGGAAGCAACAATCATACTCATAAGAATTAAAAAAAAAACTTTTTAAAAGAATTTTAAAAAGGTATTCTGAGCAAAAGAAACTATCAAATTAGACAACTATCTTCCTGATAGAGGCAAACTGCTTAGCAAGCACGGCACGCCAATTCCACTTTTCTCATTTGGAATACCAAAAATGACAGAATTGCCTTCTGGTCCTTCCTGCCATCCCTACATGCAAATGTCTAACAAATCAAATGGTCTATACCAGCAACATATACTTAAGATCCCTTAGAGACAAATGCCCACTGTGGGGTTGGGGCAACAGCAGCTGAGAACTTGAGAGGTTTTAGTATAGCATGAAAAAGTCAAGAACTGGCATTTATAAACCTTAAATTAGACCTCTCACAACAAACCAGGCATTCTGGATGTAACTCTAAGATACACTTATGAAAAACTGGCAAAGGGAAGAAATGCAAAGGACCAAGCATGTAAGGCAAAAATAGTCAAAATAGACCACTTGTAGGTCTACTTCTGTTCATGTAGAAATTCATATGTCTTGTTTGGGTGTAATTGGTGTGAAGAATTAACAGAAATAACTACAAAAGACAACATTTAATTGGAGCTATCTTACAGTTTCAGGGGTTTACTCCATTATCATCATGGCAGGAAGCATGGCAGCCTTCAGGCAGGCATGGGGCTAGACTAGGAGCTAAGAGTTCTACAACTTAGTTAGCAAGCAGCAGAAGATTGTGTAGCACACTGGACAAAGCTTGAGCACAGAGAAGACATCAAAGCCTACCTCCACATGACACACTACTTCAAACAAGGCCACACTTACTTCACTAAGGACACAACTCCTAACAGTGTTATTTCCTATGGGCCATACATTCAAACACCTGAGTCTACAAGGGTCATCCCTATTCAAACCATCACAATGTCTGACACAATAATCTGTGTATTAGATGGTGCCAGACAATAGGAGGATGGGAAATTGTGAAGTATAGGCTTTCACAATTAAGTGATTGCCATACACTAAAGATAATAAAACCACTAACTGTATACCTATAAATGTACAATTACAGTGAGAGTTGGAGTACTGTATTAATTAAAGTAGAAAAAAATAAGTAAGCCCCTAAAACATTTAGAACAGCCGGGCAGTGGTGGCGCACGCCTTTAATCCCAGCACTTGGGAGGCAGAGGCAGGCGGATTTCTGAGTTCAAGGCCAGCCTGATCTAAAGAGTGAGTTCCAGGACAGCCAGAGATACACAGAGAAACCCTATCTTGAAAAAAAAGAAAAAAAAATTTAGAACATCTTCAAATTATCTTGATCCCTGAGTAGACTATGCTAGGGTTCCAAGCCTGGGTAAGAGCTTGAACAAAAAGCAGTATCTGGAAGAATTTAGAGGGTCAAAAGCTTAAAGTTAACCCTACAGTTTTCATCTACTTTATTTAGGTGTCAATCAAAATAGCTAATAGAAATAATAAGAACTGGTATTTTTAAAAAAAACAGGAAAAATAAGGATAGGTTAGATATCTAGATAATACCATATATACATGGCAACAAGATCAGTGAAGAGTATTATGTTAATATTGAATGTCCTTGACCGCATGGAAGCAGCAGGTATAAAAACAAGAAGTATGTCAAATGAAGGATTGTGGGTTTTGTCTTTTTACTCTCCTGTGTATTGTGACTCGGGGTCACTTGCTGGGATTTCAAAAGAGTCCATGCTGCTCAGTATTTAATTAATGCTTGATTCAAATTAGGCGCAATATCATGGAACTGATTTTTCTCTTTCAAATACCAGACTTAACATTTAGAGGTACCAGCAAGGTTACAAAGACCATTCTACCCTAAATTTTGATTCTAGGCTCTTTACCCCAATACCAGTATAACTACCCAAAGGTACTTATTTTATAATATTAATAGAAGAACACACCCCACCTGAAGTGACCAGCCATGTTCCAAAAAAAAAAAAAAGGATTAACAAGATTTTTTTTCTGGAAGCCTCTTTTTGGTAACCATTTCTACTTCCTGTGACTTTTTTGCCTGGTTTCTAGATTCTGGTAATGGGGATCCTTGCCCCTTCTCCAGTTTGGGGCAAAGGAAGATGTCCCACACAGCCGCTGGTTAAATCTGGTTAATTGGGGAATTCATCCCAAGCCATCAGTCTCTCCCTCCTGACCTGCCTTGGAGCTCTGAGGTTTCAATACCCAAGCTAACCATAAGGGAAAATTCCACCACACTATGTCCCAAGCTGAGGGTCTGGAAATGCCCAATGTGCATCCAGGGCTGATAAGGGCATGGAGAGGACTGACCTCTGTTGAGTTCTTAGCATCTGGGTTGTATAAGAAGGCTATAAGAAAATTTCTCTTGATCAGACTAATAGACCTCTGAAGCAGAGGACTCCAATTGTTAAGTGTCTTTTTGATGCAGTGTTTGTTTTCTGTTGTCATTTTGGCTTTGTGTCTTCTTTTGTGTCTATACCTGTCATTATATGTTCCAATTTGGACTGGTGGGCATCTTCAAAGAGCTTGCAGTCTCCCTACAGAGAATGGTATCCAGCCCTGCTACTGGCACCACTGTGACTGCAGGGACTTGGATTCAGCAGCAGCAGCTACCAAGGATCTCCCTGGCTTACAACACTGAAGGAAGTAGGGAAAGTTTTGTCTGTTTTGTAAAGTATGAATGTATTGTGAACTTATGACTGGTCTTGACAGTGTGAACTTACTATGCTGATTCTCCTGTTGCCAGCCACCCAGGCACAGAGTTTTTCTCTAAGCTTTCTGGCCACTAGATCAAAAGTAATAGGGATTCAAATGTCATTTGGATATGGACAATTTTAAAGTTGTTTTACACTGTTCTACTTTATTAAAATCTTGGCTCTATAATGGTGTTAAGGCTCTCCCTTTCTCAGATCCAGGCTTGCTTTTAAAGTCTCTATGTTCATGGCCAAGAGTTGACACAGGGAGAAAAAGAGCAAAAGAGAACAACTAAAGGTGTAACTGGTTACATTTAATTATCTAAAACTATTAAATGAACTTTCTCTGGTTAAAAAATATCTGTGTTGCTTCAACAAAAAGTTATCAAAACGTATAACATGAAGTTAATAGTTAAAGATCTATACATAGGTAATCATAAAGGAATTATGTGGCAGGATTCCATTTTGGGCTATAAGCAACATGTGGTTTACTGCCATTCTTTGGCAGTCACATGACCAGCAGCCGTCTTTGCTAGGGTTAGAGTAGGATGTTATCCAGCTTCAAGAGCATTTGATTAAGGACAACCATAAGGTATGGGTCAACCAATGAGACAAGCAACAGGTGTCCAAAGATACTTTGGAATTCAGATTTTTTTCTATGGTCATTCCTGTCTCATCTTTTAAAAAAAGCAGGATTTGAAAACAATGTTTATTTAATGAGTTAATAAAGCTCCACCTCCATATGTTCATATACAGGAATTCACCTTGCTGGCAGCCAAATTCTGCAACAAAAGAGTTACCCAGGTGGTAATAGTTTGAAAGACATTAAATTGTTTGCATTGTTGGAGTTTGATTTTGCCTTGTACAAATTGTGGTTGTGCCCTGGGTCTTCACTCTTGAAATTAAAAAAAAAAAAGTTTCATTTTGATATTGCAGGAATACATAGTTGGCAGATTTTAAATTTCTTAAAAAGAAAATTATGCAGGTTTACAGAAAATTTAAATAAAAACTGGATATTTTTAAGAACAAAATATTTAAACTTATATAGCTATATGACATTTGATATTTATATTTTATTATAATATCTTCATTAAAATAGGATATTAATAATTAAAAGGCTAAAATTAGGGCCACAGCTATGAGCACCAAATATTACATATCAGAGACAAATGTATTCCAATCTTATGATACAACAAGACAATGACCTAAGTACTCTGGCAAAGGTTTTCTCTTTACCTAAGGTTTATTCAGGCGAACAGAGACTGATTTAAGATTATATATCTATTCTCACTGTTTCTGCTAACATTTTAAAGCTGTAGCTATTTTGGTAAACTAAGTATTGCAAGAAACTGCTATATTCTATAATAGTGCACTATGTAAGGTCCAGGAAAATGAGATTGCCAATCTCACTATGGACTGTATTCATGAAAAGAGCTTCAATTCAGAAATTGCTACTTTTATTATAAACTGTAAATGATGATTAAGGTTTAACATATTCATAACTATAACTGTAGACTGCTAAGTACTAATGTAATGAATTATAGGAAAAAACTTTATTTATGATCTTGTATATGTTTTCAAGGTATAGCCTAAATCAAGTAACCAAAAAAACAAGCAAACAAAAAAAAAAAACAAAACAAAAAACAAGTAGTTGTTGTTTAGCTCAGATACTTAATAGATAATGGCCCTCCAAATTGTCAGAGACCTGCTGCATACAGCATTAAAGATGTTATGTTTAATGGAAAAGCTATTATGACAGACAAAGACCCTCAGCTCCTACCAGTGACGACTCCCAAAGTCTCCAAGATGTTAATAGGTCGCAACAAAAACTCCACCTGGATTATGGTAATACTAATCACTTGGCAAGATCTTTCCAATGTCTGCTCTGCCTCCAGAACCAAAGTGTTGACAAGCCTAGACAAAGTAAGGTCAATCACGCCATATTCATTGTCTACAGAAAAGCTTCTCATCATCTGGGCCTAGCAGCTGAAAGCCAACCTCTGCCCCCAGAACAAGGCCCCGGAGACCAGACGAACCTGAGATGACCATCTAAATGAACTGGTCTCTTATTTTAATTAATACATAGAGCACCTGAACTATAATTCCTGCTATAATTTATCCATCTCAGATCTCTAAAGGAGTTACCACCTCAGATGACTGCAGCTCTGTCAACTTGGCAGCAGCAGGGAACCAGCTCCTTCGCTCAAGGCTGTGGTCACCTTGTTAGTCTATCTGAAGTTATTAGGTCTCTTGTTAAAAAAAGGCAGACAAGATTACCTTGTGAAAAGGTTTCATATTAAAGATTAAATTGGTTTCAGCTGTAACTTTCACTAAAGGAAATACCTTACAATGACTGTTTTCAATAATAACTGTTCATGTCTCTAATAAATGATCAGATGGAAAAAATGTTCTAAAATACATGAGGTCTAAAGATATGAAGAATTAAGTAGGCTCTGGTAGTATAAGAATGATTTAAGATATATAAAGATGGGAAACGTTTTAGACTTCTCCCCTTTCTGTGCTATTGTTAACTAAGATGTCAAAGATTCAGAGTTTTAACACTGATCAACGGAGTTCTGATAAGCTGGTAAAACAATGACTTTTGTTCTATTCAGTCATATGCTCAAGATTCCTTTGGTTATCTTCTAAATATAGACTTACAGACATTTCTCATTAGCATAAAAACATATATCTGGTTGTAGTGGCTTGAATAGGTTTCACCCCCATAGATTCATGTTTTTCAATGTTTTGCCATAGGAATGAAGTAGCACTATTGGACGATGAGGCCTCACTGGAGTAGGTGTGGCCTTGTTGGAAGAAGTGGATCACTGGGTAGGTGAGCTTTGAGGTCTCTCATACTCAAGCTCTTCCCAGTATGAAACCAGAACCTCCTCCTGGCTGCCTGCACAAGACAGTCCCCATCTGTAGCTTGGGGATCAAGATGTAGAAATCTTGGTTCTTCCAGCACCATGTCTGCCTGTCTGTCCATTGCCATGCTTCCTGTGAGGATAATAGACTGAACCTGTAAAATAGTAAGCCAGCCCCAGTTAAATGTTTTCCTTGATAAGAGTTGCCATAGTCATTGTTTCATCAAGACAATGAAACTATGATAGAATTTGGCACCAGGGCCTGGGGTAGTGCTGTGATACACCTAACTATGCTTTTGTTTGAAGTAATGTGGATTACAGGACTTTGGAGAGCAGTGGAATGCTTTAAGTGGGGCCTAATGTGACATACTAGTAGAAGCATGTTAGTCTGAAGTGCTGAGGTTGATTCAAACTGTGGGGGTTTAGCTCAAGAAGTTTCAGAGAATTTTAGTATGTAGCCTGGAGACTGTTGTGATATTTTGCTGAAGAAAGTAACTGTTTTTTACCTTTGAAGAGTCTGCCTGAAGCAAAACTGAAGAGATTTATATTAATTTCACTGACAAAGGAAATCTAAAAAAAGCCTAGAATAGGCTCTGTACTGTGGTTTGCTCTCATGAACAGTCTTTTGATCAAGCATAGCAGGATTAAAAACAAAAATGCAAAATATATGGCTCAATAATTAAAAGAACATCAGGAAGTAGATTGGAGCTAAATCATGTGTTTAAGAATATTAAATAGAATTAAGGGAGTGGTGACATTGGGGTAAGATCCTAGCCAGCTAAGCTTGTTGATGTGTTTTCAGTTGTACAAGGAATAGTTATATCATGTTAGGCATTATTATGACCCGGATATTTGTTTTCATTTGGACATAAGGAGTTATGATTGTATGTCAAATTGACAAAGGATGGGTTGGGATAGCAAATTTCTGTCATATCTGGAAAGAACTACAAGTCAGAACTTATAAAGATCTTGTGAAAAGGAAGTAAAGAAAAGCTTAAGTCCAGGCATGGTAGTACATGCCTGTAATCCCAGCACTCAGAAGATAAAGGCATGCAAACATCTGAGTTCAAGGTCAGTCTACAGAACAAATTCCAGGACAGCCAAGCTTAGGCAGTAAATCAAAATTTGAACACAGAAAGGTGGTGCAGATGTAGTGGAACAAGGAGGCTATGTTCCAGCACCAGCAAGCAGCAGAACTCGCCAGCTTGAGCCACACGAGGCAAATGATGCTGGAGCCAAGAAATTAGTGGTGCTTAAGAAGCGACTAAATCTTCTGGGAAGTGTTTTCTAAGAGTACAAAGAACCTGTGTTCCAGAGATAGCCAAGGTTGGACCTGTGTTTAAGCTGGGCTGGTAATATGTAAGAATCACCCAGGTGGTACTGGTTTTGAAGGCATGAAGGTGTCATTGAAAGCTGCTGAGACTTGGCACCATGTACAGAACCTATGACAGGCTATTGGTGAAAGTGCAGCCTACTTACAGCAGAAAACAACAACATATTGGAGATGGCACAACTATGGGATGACCACCAAAAACAGCAGCATCAGTAGAGTGCAGTCAGCCAGAGTCTAGAGTGCTACAGAGGGAAGAGCTGGAGAAGTGACCCAAGCCCTTTGAAGGAACCCAGAATATCATTTATGGATCCCAGATACTGAAACAGGAAGCTGTGAAACTGAAGTTGCCTTGGAGTCCCCAAGATGTTAGATATGCCAGACCCATGCGATATCTGCCAAGGAAAGCTACTAACAGGGAGTCGAACTAGCCCAAGTGAAATAATTGTGTTTCAGTCAACAAAATGGAAAGAAGGAGTTGGCATAGTTTGGAGTGTGCCCACATGGTTTTTGTTCTGGCTTTGGTCCACTATTCTTCGCTGTAACGTTTTTAAACAGTAATGTATATCCTGTGATGTTGGAAGTGTGTGATCACCACACTTTTACATTTTGATTTTATAGGTGGCTACAGTTCAGAGATGGCATGAATCTCAGAAGAGACTTTGACCTTTGGACTTTTAAACATTATTTGTACTATGATAGGCCATGGGGAATTCTGAGGTTGGATAATTACATTTTGTATTATCTTATGGCTAAGAAGCTTATGGGGGCTAAGGAGTGGAATGTGGTCATTTAAATAGGTTTGGCCCCCATAGTTTAATGTGTTTCCATGCTTGGCCATTAAGGAATGGCACAATTAGATGTGACTTTATTAGAATAGGTGTGCCTTTGTTGGAGGAAGTGGGTCACTGGACAGATGTGCTTTGAGGTTTCCTATGCTCAAGCTCTGCCCAGTGTAGAATTCAAGTCTCCTTCTAGCTGCCCTTGGATCAAGATCTAGAACTCAGTTCCTCCCTCACCATGTCTACCTACATGCTGCCAATGCTTCCTGCCATAATGGTAACAGACTAAAGCTCTGAAACAGTAAGCCATCCTCAGTGAAATGTTTTCCTTTATGAGTGCTGCCTTGTTCACATTATCCCTCCACCACAATAAAACCCTAAGACACCAGTTTCCTAAACAGAGAAAAGATGTGCATGCTTTTAACCCAAAGCTATAGTTTTTCCTAGGACTCAAAGGCAAAAGTCTACTTCAGCTATTTTACAATGCGGATTTCGGTAGAGATTAAAACTAATATATCTACAACTGTTATCTCCTTTTGTAAACTAAAAGTTCATGTAAGCTTCAAAGAGTCAAAGAAATCTTAAGACATAGATCCTGACTTCTCACAGGTCAAATGGACTCCAAATAAGTACAGCCTAAGTTTCCACATCTGTGAATTCCTGAGGATGGGGTCTCTCTCCTGGTCTCGGGACTCCTCTGATCCCTGTATCATACCACTAAGGACATACAAGTTCCAAATGTAAGATTTTACCTTCAAGCTCCTGGACTTTAACTTCTGTCTCTAGTCTATATTTGTCTCAGCAAATTTTCACTTGTCCAACAGACACCACCTGGGAATCAGCTGTGGACTATATACTGATGAGCTCTGAACTTGTTGAAAGCTGTTATAAATTAGTCTAATCAATATGATTGCTTCTTATTTCTTCAGCTGGGTCAGATAACCAGGTGTTTCTGATAAATATCCTATTGCCCAGCTTTTGAATAGCCTAACTATGACACCCTAACTTCAGCTAGAAGTAGTTAAAGAAGAGAACACATCATCATTTAACAACTGCCCCCCCCCCAGGCATAAATGCTAAGTCAAAAGAAAAATTCCCTGGTATAGGGGACAAAATAGTTACCTATAATGCCAATTAGTATAATAGGTAAGTGAGCCCAGATTTATCAACAGGTAGATTCATTAGTTGAAGTTCCACAATATGACAAGAGTACTTGGCCTCTTTTTGCTGAACAAAGAATTATATGGCTTGAAAAGAAAATGATTATGTCAATACAAACATTTCGGGATTATAATCTGGATATACTCAAAGAAACATTACAAAAGGATGACCTGAGATAAAATAAATGACTGATACTCAATCCATTACCAATAGCAGCTCTGATGTCAGCCAGCACAGGGCCTTTGGCCTTTTTGACTCTGCCAATTACTGTTGGATTTGGTATTACTGATTCCTTAACTAGATCATAATTCTTATCTGGGTAACATTAGGTTATTAGATTCCGATATAAAAAGCACCCATCACAGACTCAAAGATTTGACTCAGGATGCAACCCAATATAGAAATGTAACTTATTGTAAGCCAGCCCCAATTAAATTTTTTTTTTTTAAAGAGTAGCCATGGTGATGGTGTCTCTTCACAGCAATAAAACCTTAATAAGACAGAAGTTTGTACCAGGGACAGGATTATTGCAGATAGACCTGAGCATGCTTTGTTTGGAGGAATGTGCATTTTGGGACTTTATTTGGAAAGCAGTGGATTGTTTTAGGCAAGGCTTAATAGATGATACTAGTGGGAACATGGAAGACAGTGATACTGATGGTGGTTTGAACTGTGGGAGCTCATCTCAAGGTTTCAGAGAAGAATTTTAGTGTATGGCCTAGAGACTGTTAAGATTTTTTGGCAAAGAATGCGGATAGGTTTTACCCTTTTTCAAAAAAATATGCCTGAGCTTAAAATAAAAAGTTCTGAATTAATTCTGTTGGCAAAGGAAATCTCAAAATAGCCTAGACTGACTCTATTGTGTAGTTATTAGTGTTCACTCTTAGGCAGATCTATAATGAAAAGGATCAAACTAAACAAGGAGAAATAGAAAATATAAAAATTTTAAAGCAAGGGGGCACCAGGAAATGGAATAAAACTAAACCCTAGGTTCAAGAAAACAGATTAAAGAAATGCCTAAAATTAAATGGAATAAGGGGGATGGTGCCCTCAGGGCAAGACGCTACCCACTTAAGCTTCCAGCTTCTGAGAAGAAATTAAAGCAAAGCTTAGAGGCAAGTGTAGTGGTACGTGGCTATAATCTCAGCACTCCAGAGACAGAGGTGAACAGATCTAGTTTTAAAGCCAGCCTGATTTACAGATCAGGAAAGCAACGATTAGATAGTGAAGGAAACCACTGAAAACAGAAAGCTGGTAAAGATGTAACTGAAGGAGGAAGTCATGTTCCCCACCAAGCAGCAGAACTTGGCAGCTTCAGCAATATGGCTCTGGTGGTTTAGAGTCAAGAATCTCCTCCACAACTAAAGGAAGTCACTGAGGGCAGTTGTGTGCCAAAGATGCCCCTGCATGGAGGAGGCCTAGAGAGGCCACTGACTGAAACTGAAGGTGAAGTCTAGATTGCCTTAGAACCATCAAGAGTTTTGAGATGCCAAAGCCCTGGACTAAGGAGAGCTGCTAACAGGAAATGAAAAGTGCATTGCACTCAAGAAAGCTGAAAGGGGTTGGAGATCCACAGAGCATTTTGACATCACACAGAGTTGAAGAGTTTGAAGTTTGCCTAGATGGTTTGTGGTCTTCCTCTGGTTCAGTATTTCCTCCCTATGTTCCCTTCCCTATATTTTGGAATGGTGATGCATATTCTGTGCCATTGTATGTTATAAGTATGTGATCTGCCTTTTGAATTTGATCTTAAGGAGGATTAGTTAAGAGACGGCATGAATCTCAAAAGAGACTTTGAACTTTGGACTTTTAAACAAGTTTAACACTATTTATAAACTATGGGGACTTTTAATGTTGGACTAAATACATTTTGTATTATGATGTAGCTATAAGCCTATGGGGACCAGGGAATAGAATGTGGTGGTTTGAGGGAGAATACCCCCCATAGGACTAGAGGTACTATTAAGAGGTATGGCCTTATTAGAGCAAGTCTGTCCTTATTGGATAAAGTGTGCCACTGTGGGGATGGGCTTGATAGGATATGCTCAAGCTACATTCACTATTTGACATGGTTTCCTTCTGCTACCTGCAGATCAAGAGATAGAACTTTCAGCTCCTTCTCCAGTACTATGTCTACCTACATGTCAACACACTTGCTGCCATGAAGATAATGGACTATAAACCTCTGAAACTATAAGCCAGTTTCAATTAAATGTTTTATTTAATAAGAGTAACCATGATAATGGTGTGTCTTCACAGCAATAGAACCCTAAGATAGCTATAGATTCTAGAATCTATCATTCATTTCACCAATATAAAGAAAAATCATGACTACACATACAGTTAAAAGAGAATAAGAGCTAGGCATGGTGACACATAACTTCAAGCTGAGCATTTGAGGGAAGATATCAAGTACAAACTCTGCCAAAACGGTAAAACAGATTAAAATCTATCGGGGTGAGGTGGGAAACATGAATAAAGAATCAATTTCACAGGTTATGGGGATGCAATCCTTTAATCCCAGCACTTATGAGACAGAGGTATGCCCATCTCTGTGAATTCAAGGCCAGCCTTGTTATAGAGCAAGCTCTAGGACAGCCAGTGCTTTGCTATAGGGAGAAACTATTTTTTTGGGGGGAAGGGTCACTTTCAAATTAGAAATACATTGCTGAGTCCTGCTCAGCCATGTAATGGATAGAATGGCAAGGTATCTGACTCTGGGACAGACTATGCAGGGTGTGGGCCTCCAAGAGTGTGGATGGTTGTTGTATAATAATATGTATGTATAATATACATACTTTCATGTTCCTCATTCAAGGAATGTCCTCTCTGCCAAGGTTAATAACTCCACGTTAAACAGAGACAGGGTGTGTCTAATGTCTCAGCAAAATGGTAAAATGCTATAACCTTCAGGACAGCCCTTGAGGCTGTGGGAAATAATGCTAAAAATATGAGTTCAAAAATATAATTTCTCAGCTGTGCAAAATACTAGGATGAAATATGAATTGTATAAGGAGCTTCACAGATCTAACAGAATAGAAGCAGCTGCACTATGAGCCAGCTTGTCAGAAGGATACTAAGGAAGGAAAAAAAGAGATTTAGGAAGTGATCACAGTGCAAGATCCCACCCAGCTGAAGTTTTTGTTTATGCTTACAATGGGGGCAGATTCCGGAGTCCAAAATCATCCTAGGACAGAGGAAATTTAGGTCCAGGCCCAGGCAGAGTATAGTATACTGTCATACTATTATGTGTGGTAGGTGGATTAAATGCCCTTTTTACTTAAGACGTTTTCAATGTATCATGGTTCATGATAAGTGAAGAAATATTTGTATTCTTATTCCTAATCTTCAGAATATAAAAGAATTTTAACCTATGGTACATTCAATGTTCATTAATGTCAAAAAGCACATTAAAATAACACTGTAGTCCCCAAAGTAAGGGTTTATAGTTTGATGTAAATTAAGTCAACATTTCTACATGTTTTATGACTCTGAAAAATCTGGAATAAGAACGTATAAGCCTCTAATTACCAATGTCTCATTACTCTTTCATATTCTGCAGTTTCTCCTTTTTGAGAGCTGATTTAATATACAAGGTACAAGAATATTCTTATATCTTTGGAGTGGATTACTGCCTATTGTCTTAGTTAGGGTTTTACTGCTATGAATAGACACCAGGACCAAGGTAACTCTTATAAGGACAACATTTAATTGGGGCTGGCTTACAGGTTCAGAGGTTCCATCCATTATCATCAAAGCAGGAACATGGTAGCATCCAGACAGGCATGGTGTAAGAGGAGCTGAGAGTTCTACATCTTCATCTGAAGGCTGTGAGTAGAATACTGACTTCCAGGTAGCTAGAATGAGGATCTCAAGTCCACACCCACAGTGACACAACTATTCTAAGAAGGCCACATCAACTCCAACAGGGCCACACCTTCTAATAGTGCCACACCCTAGGCCGAGCATATACAAATCATCACGCCTATCTTTTTTCTTTTAATGTTTTAAAATCTAAAGCCCATCTTGTTCAATATCAAATTCTGTTCTCCCTGTTACTTTAGTCATATTTCCTGTGACTATATTTCTATTATGAACCTAAGTCATTGCATATTCACTGTACACATCTGTCACACAGGATACAGATTTGCTATCTATCCTATTTACCAACTTGAAATTTTTAACAGATAAATGAGCTTGTTTTCACTAGTATGAGTAATACTCCCTGTCAGTTAGGCTGGGTCGTTTCACATCAACACCTCCAGAGGAATATCAGGAATACCTGTATTTTTTTTTTTTTTTTGGTTTTGTTTTTTCTTGTGGAACTCAAAAAGATTTATATTTCTGTTGGAGCAAACCCCTATATTCTAGTACTGTCAATCCTCTCCCTCAATATTCCTTAAGGATGCAACTGTGGACATTGTTACATTAGGTAACAATGGTAGTAGCTCCATTTCCTGTCCTCTACCTTCCCAAAACACTATGTTGAGACATCGTTCAGACTCAAATTTCATCTTAATATAATAATTGAGTTTATACCCTTTCTCTGTACTTTTTTTTCCATTTGTTAGAACACATATTGTGTCTCAAAGTTAATCTTAGATTTCAGTTTAGTATGTTCAATGTTCACCACTAATTTTTAAGCTGTAGCTTACCAAGTCTTTGCTTTGGGTTTTGGTTTTGTAAACATATAGAAGATTCCTTATCTCCCCGCCCCCCCCCAAAAAAATATCAAGGGGTATATTCCTTGACATTTTTCATTTTTTTTCGGATTACCCCCAGCCCTATGCCATGTATTTGCTTAATGTAATCACTATTTATTATTGGATGATTTCATCATTATTGATGCTTCTGGTATAGTTTGCATATGAAGTATCCTCTAAAAGGTTCGAGTGCTGAAGTCTTAGTTCCCAATTAAATGCTGAATCAATTTTCAAAGGCAAGCCTTTTGGGAAGTGATTGCATCAGGACAGCTCAATTCAATGCACTGTTGAGAGGTGGGGCAAACTCTGAAAGGTGTTCTTCCTAGGCAAGGTAGGCTGCTGGGATTCTTTCTTGCTAGAGCCGTTCTTCTCTTCCTTACTGCCCCCTCCCTCTCTCTTCCTTAACTCCTCTCTCCCTCTTATGGCTCCTATGAATGAAATCATACCTTCCCTCTGCCATAACTTTATTCCGTGTCACCATCTAGAAAACAAACAGGAGCTGAAACCTCTTTATCCATGAGCCAAAATAAACCTTTCTTGACTTATAAGAACACAGATATATTTTCTGTGACGTTTCTTATAGCCAAAAAAGCACCTAAGTAATATAGGAGAGCATGTTTATTTAAAAGCATCTATAAAGATAAAGCTCAAATCCTGCCCCCTGATTTTTACATTTCCTCACTTCAATCTTGCAATTCCTAAAAAATGCATAAATTACATACTTAATTCTTTAACTTGGTCTTACAAAGTTTCTAGTATGCAGTAAGTGCTAGGTTGTGAGCAGTAGTATTAACAATTTATACTTGTGTATTTTTCCTAGCAGCTGTAATTTCAGCAAGCTTAGCTATAGTCCTCCAACCAAGACTATAGGCTAAGCTTACTTTTGCTCTTTTATTCCCCAAGTTAAAAAAAATTATCAACTTTATTTAAACTTAACAGCATGTTTTATTCCTTTCATTGTGCATTATTACATCTTGTAGCTCACTGTTTTATCTTGGTTCACTGCCTTTCTTGCTAAAGTACATTTGTTAGTAATCTATTCAACAATGATCTCTGGCCAGGATATTTTCTGAGTTCCTGTGTGCCTGAAATTGTTAAGATTTATATTGTGTTCTAAAACATTAATTTGTTTCAGAGTATATTACTAGAATCAGATTTATTTCTCCCTAACCCTTTAAAAATATTAGTGCAGTGTTCTGAATCCAATATTGCTGCAGAAAATTTGCTGGTATTTTTAAATATAGAAAGAAAGAAAGAAAGAAAGAAAGAAAGAAAGAAAGAAAGAAAGAAAGAAAGAAAGAAAGAAAGAAAGGGAGAGAGAGAGAGAAAGAAAGAGAGAAAAGGAGGGAAGGAGGGAGGGAAGGAAGGAGGGAAGGAGGAAGGGAAGGAGGGAGGGAAGGAGGGAGGAACAGTCATATGTGGCAGGCGGTTTGGTTTACATTATCTTAATTACTATGAAAGTGAGTTTTGCAAGAGTCAAGAATCTGGGCACTGAGACAATTGCCTAGGTTTAAAAATTACCTAATACATGAAGGTTATTTTAAAGACTTATAATACCACAAGGTAAGCCTCTACCAGTACTAGAGTTCTTGGTGCAGTATGCTCTAAGATTTACAAATATCCAAATTAAATCTGTCAGTCTCTACCTTTAGTTTTACTTATCTACTAACATAGTTATAAGGCAACTCGTGATTAAGACCTTGTTACTCTTGGTACTAATCTTAACCATAATAATCTAGTATATGCTTTGTTGCTTCTATATGCTTTGATATCTTAAATAATATACTCTCTTCCAGATTTTCTTCAAATAATGGCCTTCCCATATGCAAGCTCCAACTTTCCCATGCCCACCAGATCAGGCAAAGCTGAAACCTTGATTCCTATTTAGGTAGATTCCCATATCCCTATTCAGGGTAGAAAAAAAAGAGAAAACAGAACTTAGGACTTCAGTCATTCTTAAAATTAAGGAATCAAAATCTCAGGAAAAAATTGAGGCAGGGTAAAAAGACAGGGGAAAAGTGTGGAGACCTGAAAAGATAAAGGAGCTTCTGACCAGTTTAAAATAAAAACATTCCAACACAATTAGCGTTTTCTGTGAGTGCTTACAATTTATACATAATACTCCTCCCATGATGAGCTATTTTATTTTAAAATGCAAATAAGCCAGGCTTAAGACCTGACTGTATTAAAGTCATCATGCCTTTCCTCAGACATTTTCTGGAAATCTCAAACAAGATTATCTTTGTTTACAGTAAAAATATCTTACCTTTCTGAATCTGTGTGACCTTATCAACTGTAAGCCTGTCAGGTACTCAACAGGAGCCTTGGAACTTCATTTACGTTTTTTACCAATGGTTAGAAGATAATACATTCAAAATCATATTGGCAAGAAGGCTCAGGAGGTAAATGTACTTGTTGCAAGACTGACAACCTGACTTTGATCTCCAGAACCAACATAGTAGGAGAGCCACAATTCCTGCGAGCCGTCCTCTGATCTCCTCCCATGCATATAAATACACAGAATCAGATACATGTACATGTGCAAACGCTTTTACACATGCTTTCTTTTGTTCTAGAGCTTTTAGGTGTGCAGTTAATTTGGTAGTATGAGATCTCTACAGCTTCTTTATGAAGGCCCTTAGTGCTATGAACTCTCTTCTCTTAGTGCTCCTTTCACAATATCCCATTAAGTTTGGGTATGTTGTGCATTCACTGTGACTGAATTCTAGGAATTTTTTAATTTCTTTATTTCTGCCTTGATCCAGAAGTTATTCAGAAGAGAGCTGTTCAGTTTCAATGACTGTGTAGGCTTTCCACTGTTCTGTTGTTGTTTAAAACAGTTTTAATCTGTGGTGCGCTGATAGGATGCAGGAGATTATTTTAGGGATTTTTTGTATCTGTTGAAGTTTGTGTTGTGATATATGTGGTCAATTTTCGAGAAAGTTCCATGAGGTGCTGTGAAGATGTTTCCTTTTGTGTTTTCGGTTAGATGGTCTGTAGATATCTGTTGATTCATAATGTCTCCTAGCTCCAGTATTTCTCACATACACATATTGAATTACACTTCATTTTTTAATAAAAAATATGACATATCACTACTATAAAAACAATGAAATAAAATTCTCACAAAGCCCACATTTATGTTCTCAGATGTCTTTCTCTCTATTTTTCACTAATACCTCTTTCCTACCCTTAACTTTTTTGTTTAAAATGCTTATTAAAATATTTTATTTAACCCAAACAAAAAAATACGTACTGTGAGAGGCAATTTTGAGAGAATTATAAATTCATTGGTCCTCAATAAACTGCTATTTATATGTTATAAAAACATTGCAAAGTTACTGAAACCAATAATCTATATAATATTGGAGATTTTAACAATACATCAATTGTGATCAATCATAAGTATATAAGATCTAGGTAATTATAATATCACACATTACAAAAATAATCTGGCAAATTTATAACACAATGTATATTCTGACTGCTATAGTGGCATGAAAATATAAATTGTTGGGCTAAAGAAAACCTGATGAACCTTGTACAGGAGAGAATATTTATCTCATAGATAAATTTATCCATGATGTTCATTGGAAAGATAGTCAACAAAAGAAAAGTGTACACTAACCATCAAAAGCTATGAAAGAGATCCCAAAGGATAAAGGACAAAGGCAATAAAATAGTAGCTGACAAGCACAGCAAATTATATATACAACAAATCTGGGAGTGAAAACAACAAACAAAAACCACCGTTCTCCTCAACTGCTTGCTGCCCCAAACCCCAGCTCCACTGTCTGACCACCACTCTACCTTCACCAGTCCTGCTGCACCAGAAACATCAGTAAAGGCCTTTCTCATTCCCAATTCCCAGCCAGCTGAATCCCCTGGGGTATACCCAGCTGCTCCAATGTCCAACCACCACTGCTCCACCTGCCTCCACCAGGCCTACTGTACCAGAAACATCCATGATAGACACCCCACCTCAATTCCCTGCATGCCAGGTCCTCTGGGAGCACTCCCAGCTGCTCTGAGACATTCACTGCCTGCTGAGTATCATTGTCCAACACAAAGCTGCCCACCTAAAGCCTGCTGAATCAAAAGCACCCAGGACAGGGTCACCTTTGGAAGACCTGCTACATCAGGAACATCCAGAGATAACCAGAGGGCTAGAAGGTAGTTTAAGAACACAAACAGGAGCCAGGGCAACACGGCAACTGCAGAAGAAAGCTATTCTACTACAGTAAGCCCTGGATATCCTAACACAACCAAAGCACAAGAAAATTACCTTAAATACAACCTTATAAAGATGAGAGAAGCCTTTAAAGATAAAAATGAATAAATCCCTCAAAGAAAAACAGGAAAATTAAAACAAACAAACAAACAAACAAAACCCAGGCAGAAGCCTTTAAAAAGGAAACTAATTAACCCATTAGAAATACAGGTAAATACAACTAAACGGGTGAAGGAAATGAATAAAACTGTTGAAGACTTTACAATGGGAACAGAAGCAATAAAGAAAACACAGTCTGAGAGAATCCTAGAGATGGAAGACCTAGAAAAAGAACAGGAACAACAGACACAAGCATCACCAATAGAATACAAGAGATGGAAGAATCTCAAGCATAGAGGACACAACAAAAGAAATTGATATATCTATCAAAGAAAATGCCAAATCTAAAAAATTCCTAACACAAAACATCCAGAAAATCTGGAATGCTATGAAAATAATAATGGGAATAGAAAAAGGTAGAAAGTTCCAGCTCCAAGGATCACAAAATATTTTCAAAAAAATCATAGAAGAAAAATTTCCCAACATAAAAAAGATAGGCCTCTGTTCATAGAACTTACAGAATACCAAATAGATTGGACCAGAAAAGAGAATCCTCCTACTACAAATAACCAAAACACTAAATATAAAGAACAAAGAAAGAATATTAAAATCTACAAGGGGAAAAAGCTAAGTAAGATATAAAGGTAGATCTGTAAGAATTACACCCTACTTCTCAACAAAGACTAAAAGCAAACAGGGCCTGGGCAGTTACCTTGTACTCTCTTAGAGACCACAGATGTCAGTCTAGACTACTATACCCAGAAAAACTTTCAATCACCATAGATGGAGAAAACAAGATATTCCATTTCAAAACAAAACTTAAATAATATTTATCCAAAAATCCAATAATATTTATCCAAGAATCCCTACAGAAGATTCTAGAGGAAAAACTCCAACTCAACAAGTTAACTACACTCAAGAAAACACAGCAAATAAATAATTCTATACCAAAAGAAGTACAACAATACCACCAACATCAAAATAACATGAATTAATAGTCATTGGTCATTAATACTTCTCAATACCAATGTATTCAAGTCCCCAATAAAAGGACACAGGCTAACAGATTGGGTATGAAAACAGAATCCATCATTCTGCTGCATATAAGAAACATGCCATGGCAACAAAGATAGAAATTACCTCAGAGTAAAGGACTGGAAAGAAGTTTTTCAACCGAATACACCCAAGAAGCAAGCTGGAGTTGTAATTATAATAGCTAATAAAATTGACTTTTAACCAAAATTAATCTCAGGAAGGATACTTCTTACACACCAAAGGAAAAATTCAGCAAGGTGACATTTCAATTCTTAATATCTGCATCCCAAATGCAAGGGCACACACAGCCATAAAAGAAACATTATTAAAGCTTAAATCACACATCGAACCCCACACATTAACAGTGGGAGACTTCAACATGCCACTCTCACTAAAGGACACATAATTGAGACAGAAACTAAATAGAGAAATAATAACTAAGGGACATTATATATCAAATGGAACTAACATATCTACAGAACACTTCAACCAAACAACACAAGAGAATCCTCTTTCTTGGCACTTCACAGAACCTTCCCCAAATTGACCATATAGTCAGTCACAAATTAGCCTGCACAACTACAAGAAAGTTGAAATGACTCCTTGTATCCTATTACACCATCATGGATTAAAGCTGGACTTCAACAACAGAAACAAACTTATGGAAGTAAGAGCATACAAACTCATGGAAACCAAAGAACTCTCTACTTACTGGCCACTGAGCGAAAAAAATTTAAAGACTTTCTACAATTCAATGAAAATAAAGGCCTAACATACACAAACTAATGGGACACAGTGAAAGCAATGCTAAGAGGAAAGTATTAAGTGCATTCTTAAAGAAATTGAACCCAGCATCAAATTAAATGGAAAGAAAAATAAAGTAATTCCTCTCAAATTAGGGACAAAACAAGGCTGTCTACTCTCCATATCTATTCAACATAGTGTGTAAAGCTCTAGCTAGAGCAATAAAACAACTGAAGGATATCAAGAGGATAAAACTGGAAAGGAATAAGTTAAAATATTGCTATCTTCAGATGATATGATAACATATATAAGTGAACCCAGAAAATTCAACCTGAGAATGCCTACAGCTGATAAACATTTTCAAGAAGGTGACTGGACATTAACTCAAAAACATCAGTAGCCCTCCTTGATATAAACAATAAACCGACTGAGAAAGAAATTAAGAAAAAAAAGCACCCCTTACAATAGCCACAAATAATATAAAAAAAGTATAGTGTAACTCTAACCAAGCAAATGAAATACCTATATGACAAGAACTTCAAGTCTCTGAAGAAGGAAACTGAGGAAGATATCATAAGATGGAAAGAATTCCTAAGCTCATATGCCAGTAGGATTAACATAGTAAAAATAATCAAAGTATTAAAAGCAATCTACAGAGTCAATGCAATTCTAATCAAAGTTCCAACACAATTATTTACAGACCTTGAAAGAGCATCTGAGCTTCATATGGAAAAATCCAGGATAGCTAAAGCAATCAAGTACAATGAAAAGAACTTCTGGAGGTATCAGCATCCTTGATTTCACGCTATACTACAGAGCAATAGTAATAAAAAATAAACTGCATGGTATTGCCATAAAAAAAGACAGGTGGATCAATGAATAGAATTGAAGACTCAGAAATAAATCCACACACTTGTGGATACTCTGACAAAGGAGCCAAAACCATACAATGGAAACAAGAAAGCATCTTCAATAAATGGTGCTGGTCTAACTAGATGTTTACATGTAAAAGAATGCAAATACACTCATATCCATCATCCTGTACAAAACTCAAGTCCAAGTGAATCAAAAGTCTCAACATAAAACCACACACACTAAATTTAATACAAAGTAGGGAACTCCCTTGAACACATTGGCACAGGAGAAAATTCCCAAACAGAACACCAATAGTTGAGGCCCTAAGACCAACAACTAATAAATGGGACTTCACAGTACTGAAAAGCTTTTGCAAGGCTAAGGACGCCATCAATAGAACAAAATGGCAGCCTACAGAATGGGGGAAGATCTTCACCAACACTACATCTGACAGAGGACTAATATCCAAACTATATAAAGAACTCAAGAAATTAAACCATAACAAACCAAATAACCAATTAAAAATGAGGTACAGAACTAAACAGAAATTTCTCAATAGTGGAAACTCTAATGGTCAAGAAGCACTTAAAGAAATGACAAACATTCTTAGTCATCAAGAAAATGCAAATCAAAACAACTCTGAGGTTCCATCTGACACCTATCAAAATAGCTTAGATCAAAAACTCAAGGGACAGCTCATGCTGGCAAAGATGTGAAGCAAGGGGAACACTCCTCCATTGCTAGTGGCAATGCAAACTTTTACAACCACTCTGGCAATTAACTTGGTATTTTCTCAGAAAAATTGGGAATAATTCTACCTCAAGACCCAGCTATACCACTCCTGGGCATAAACCCAAAAGATGCCCACTACACGACAAGGATACTTGCTCAGCTATGTTCATAGCAGCTTTATTTGCAATAGCCAGAAAGTGGAATCTGAATATCCCTCAACTGACGAATGAATAAAGAAATATGGTGTAGCTGTACCATAGAATACTATTCAGCTATTAAAAACAAAGACAACATGAAATTTGCAGACAAATGAATGGAACTAGAAAATATCCTCAGTGACGTAAGCCACACCCAGAAAGACACATGTGGTATGTACTCACTTGTAAGTAGACATTAGCCATAAAGTACAAGATAGCACTGTAGACTCTGGCTGACTCTATTCCACTGCTGCTTCTGTTCTTGGTCATCCCATGGTACTGGCATCTCCAATGCACTGGGGTCTTCCACTGCAATCAGGATGCACTTGCACCAATAGCCTCTCATAGGCTTTTCTTCATGGTGCTAAGCCTCAACTTCAACTGCTATTGAGGCTGTACCTTCACAAATGACTTTTGTGGCCTCTCACAGTGCCAAGCTTCAGCTGCTCTCTATGACCCCTTCATGACTTCAAAACCACTACCACCTGCATGATTCTTATGCATTACCAAGTCCACCTGCAGCAGGGGATATGACCTTGGCTACGTCTGGAAAACAGCTTCTTTGTGCTCTCAGAAAATTCTTCTCAGAAGAATTCACCTCAGTGATGCTGGTCTCTTCTTAATCACCACTAATTCCTTAGCTCCAAACAACCAGCATAAATTGTCCCAATAACCCCTTCTATTCTTGACTCTAAAACCAGAGTCATGTGGCAGAAACTGCCAAGTTCTGCTGCTTGCTGGGACTGGAACATGGCCCCCTTGTTCTATTGCCTCTTCACCAACTTTCTGTTTTCCAACTCCTTCACTTCCTAGTCTTGGCTGTCCTGGAATTTGCTCTGTAAACTGACCTTGAACTCAGAGATCTTCATGCCTCTGTATCCTGAGTGCTGGGATTGCAGGTGTGTACCAACAAGACTGGACGTAACCTTTTCTTTGCCTGAAACTTGATGTGTACCAGGCTGGCCTTTAACTCAAAGATGTGCTTGCCACTGTCTCCTGGGATTAAAGGTGTGTTCTGCCATGCTTTTAAGGTTTTCTTTAATTCCTTTTCACAAGATCTTTATAAGCATGGCCACTATGCTTCAAGATCTAGATCACAGAGGTGCCCTCCATTTCTGGATTGCAGTTCATTTGAGATATAGTGAAGTTGACAATCAAGAATAGCCATCACAATTCATCCCTTATCAATTTTACACATAATCATATCTCCTTATGTCCAAATGAAAGCACTACCCAGGTCATAATAACAACTAACATGATATCCCTACTTCAACTGCAAATGCACAAACATTAAGTTTAACTGGGTGGGATTTTGCCCCAAGAGCACCACTTAATTCCATTTAATAGCCTTAAATACAGGATTTGACTCCATTCCACTTCCTGGTGCCCCTTTAATCTTTGAACTATATATTTTGTATTTTTCCTTGCTCAGCTTGCTCTTATTTATCAAACTGCACGTCATAAGAGTGAACATCAGTAACCACACAACAGAATTTATGCTAGGCTCTTTGTGAGATTTCTTTTGCTATGCAATTGATCTAAATTTAACTTCAGCCTTGGGCAGACTCTTCAGCAAAGGAGCCACATTCTTCACTAAAATATTAGAAAAACAGTCTCTAGACCAAATTCTAACATTATTCTCTTCTGAAATGTCTTGAGCCAGGCCTCCTGAGTTCAAATAACACTCAATACCAATGTCTTCCATATTCTTAGGAGGATGGCCTATTAAGCTCCACTCAAAGGTTTATGCTGTTTTCCAAATCCAAAGTCCCCAAAACCACATTCCTCCAAACAAAAACATTTTGAGGCCTATCAAAACAATACCCCAGTCTTTTGTATCAACTTATCTTTACTTAGGGTTTCCATAGCTGTGAAGAGGCACCATGACCAAGCTAACTCATATAAAGGAAAACAGTTAATTGGGGCTGGCTTACAGTTTCATAGCTTCAATCCAGTATCATAATGGTAGGGAAACATAGCAGCTTGCAGGAAAACCTGGTACTGGAGGAGCTGAGAGTTCTACACTTTGATCCACAGGCAGAAGAAGGGAACTCTCAACACTAGGTGGACCCTAAGCCAAGGAGCCTCAAAGCCCACTCCCACAGTGACACACTTCCTCTATCAAGCCTACACCTCCTCTAATAAGGCCACAATTCCTAATGGTGCCACTTCCTATGGGCCAAGTATATTCAAACTACCACAGGATAGTGAATAAATAAATAAATAAATAAATAAATAAATAAATAAATAAATAAATAAGTGGGGAAAAAAACACTGTTCAAAGGCAATGTTAAAACAAAAGTGGTCTGCAAAATATCTGTATAGGTCTTTTGTTATGTGTGGTTCAGAACACTTGGAAGGAGCCAACCCTGTCAACATTCATAGTATCTGCAATGTTTCTACTTCACATAACAACTAATATGCTTATGAAAAGCATCTAAAATAAGCAACTCCAACTTGACAGTGTATTTGTCTTTTCTCATTCCCTTGTTCAACGATTACTAATTATTGTAAAACTCTTTCACATGGCTGGAATTTAATGCAGGCACTCCTTTGAATTACATCACATAAGTCAACAACCTTCATTTCTTCACTTTTTCCACGTAAACACTATCTTCTACATTCATCCTTCATTAGCATATGTTAAAATGTACAAAGTAATTTGTTTTATTATGACATTCCCAGGTCCAGTCACCCCCCACTTCCACCATTATTAGTCTCTTTTCTACTTCCATTTTCCAACTAAAGTTCACACATGAGAAAAATATGCAAAACCTATCTTTGTGAGACTGGCATATTTCATTTAACAGGATGGCTTCCAGGACTTTTTTCTCAATCTTTCTTATGGCTGAATAGAACTCTGCTGCACATATATCATGCATTGTCTCCACTCATCCACTGATAAGCATCTAGATGTGCAACACAGTAATGAACACAAGTGGTCAGGAATAAATGTAAGTGAGAAGGCTTTAATGCTCAGGATATATACCAGCAAATGGTATATGGGTACCTCTATTGTTAACTTACTGAGGAGTCTTTATACTCATTCCACAGTTGGTTAATTAATTTACATTTTCCACTAACAGGAAATAAAGGTTCTTTCTTCATCCACATTTCTGACACTTGTTATGTTTTATTTTCTTAAAAGAAGCTTATTGTACCTGGGGTTAGATTAATTTCAGTGATTCTTATTTGCAATTTCCTTATGATTAAGAATGCTTTTCAAAAAAATATGGGCTATTTACACTTACTCATTTGGCTAAACACAGTCTTATTTTTCTCCTAGTATTTTTTGGACATTTATACTTCTTCAATGGAAAAGTATTTGTGTTTTTACACCATTTTTTTTTTTACTGGATTATTTGTTCTTTTGACCAAATAACCTTTGGTCAAATTTTTCTGATTTTTTTTTTAGTTCTTTATATATTGTGTATATTAATCACCTGTCAGATGGTAAACATTTTCACTCATTCTGTTGAATGTTTCCACATTTGTTAACTAGTTGTTTTTCCATTCATAAGGATTTTTATTTAAGGCAATCTCATTTTTTTAGTTTTTGCTATTACTTCCTCAGTTACTGGAGTACCATTCAAAAAGTCATTATATATGTCTAGAAAACTTTCATGTGTGTTACATTAAGATCTTTCATCTATTTTGAGCTTATTTCTATATAAGATGAGCAACAGGGATCAGGTTTCAGTTTTCTATGTGTGGATATCCAGTTGTCCTGATACCACTTGTTAAAGAAAATTTTTTCTCAACATATGTTTTGTTAATGCTATAGATGAGAGAAGAAAGACCACCAGTCCAAATTATCACAGCCAAATTATTTAAGCAAACTTTTTCATTCATGTACATGGGCTGCCTCTCCCTAAGGTGGGTTCAAGACTTGGATGTGAGGAAAACAAGGCTTTCGCTCAGGAGTGAAGTGGGGGTTTCCAAATGGGGGCTTAGCTACAAAATAGAGAGGGTTAGAGAGTAATACATAAGCATAACATAAGCATTATTAACTTATAACACATCTTAGAACAAAGATATAGTTGCACAATGGGGATTACAACAGGTAGTCACAGCAAAAGGTTATCATAACAAGGTAGTCATAGATGGTCATATAACCTTTTTGAAACAAAGGTAGAGTTTCAAGATGGTTATAAGCAACTTTTGAAACAAAGACATGATTGCCATTCCTGTAAGAATGTATAGAACCATTTGTAGTTAAGATTACAGGTGGCACATACTCAATATTTGAGAAACAGATTTAATCATAAGCAGGAATGAAACCGTAAGATGTCTTCACTATAAAATGTCTTTTAACCCTAAGACGGAGGCAGGCTTAAGTTTCTGGTATCTCTATCAAGAATCTGATTTCTGTAGCTGCATGAGGATTATATTGAGGTTCTTCAACAATGGCTTTGGGCTGGTACCATAGTGCTTTTTTTTATTTGAAGTCAAGTTTTGTAATACTTTCAGCACTGAACTGAAATACCAGATTTTTCACGAGTACTTGGCTCTTTGGTTTTTTTTATGTCTCCATATGATTATCAAGACTGTTTTCCATATTTCTATGAAGAATAGCACTGGGATTATACTAAGAGATTACATTCAATCTGTAGGCCACTTCTGTAATGCCGATTCAATAGTATTAATTTTGCTAATCCATGAACATTAGAGTCTTTTTACTATAATGCTTTCCATCATTTCTTTCTTTTCTGCATTATAGTATTCACTATAGAGGGCTTTAAGATCTTTAGGTTTATACATAGGCTTTTTATTTTGATTTGGTTTGGTTTGGGGTACTTGTTTTTAAGGCTATGAAATGAATCATTTCCCTTTTTTATAGCAAGTTTGTTATTGGTATATAAAAAACTGCTAGCTTTTATAAGTAGATTTTATATCTTCAAACTGTGCAATAAAATGTGACTATACATCCATCAGAATGGGGAAGCATATGAAATCCTGAACAAACTGGAATCTCTCACACACTATTAGAAGCACAAAAGGTTTTAATCACTTTGGAAGAACATATGACAATTTCTATGACCAAATAATTACCTTTGTTGATACTACTTGAAATATTTTTTAAATCCTAAAGTGATTTATACATAAACATTCAAGGAATTTTCATTCATCATAGGCAAGACCTGGAAACAGCCCAGAGTTCTATCAACAGGAGAAAGAATAAGTTAACTCTGGTTATTCATTCTACAGTCTGAAGCTTATAAAAAAAAATGAAGAGGAGGAGGAGGAGGAAGAATAAGAAAAGGAGGAAGAAAGAGAAGCAGTAGCAGCTGTTGGTGCAGAGGTGAAGGGTGCTTGATACCCCACCCCAGAGGACCATAGTGTACTACCTAGTGCCCTCACTGAGCTGCTCATTAAGTGAAAGGAACCTTACTTAAAAGTCCAATTATGGCTGAGGACATACTGCAGATAGAAGAGTGTCTACCTAGCATGACTAAGCACTAGGTTGGATCCCAGCACCACATAAACTGAATGTGGTGATGCATGTCTGTAATGTCAGCATTTGGAAGGTGGATGATCATAAGTTCAAAGTCATCTTCCTCTAATTAGGAGATCAGAGAAGTTCATGGTCACCCTCCTCTATTACATAGCTTGTAGCCATAAAATGAGTTTCACTAGAAATTTTTTTTCCACTATAAAAGTGCTTATGCCCAAGAGTATGGGAAAATGATGAACTGGCAAATGAGGAATATGAAGGACTCTCTAGATAAAAGTAGCATATTATTTACTGCTCTAGTTGACAGTGTGAACCTGGGAGAGTAGAACCTAAAACTGAGGTGGACTAAATTAAAGTCTCACACAATAGCCAACTCTATTGAGAGCATAAGACAGTTTATTCTCTGAGAGTTAAGAGTCACATGAGTGAAGTAATCAATCTTAAGGGTAAAATGCATATGGTGGTCAAACCACACATGGTAGACAAGCTGCACATGGCAAAAACATGGTTTTTTTAACATAGGCATATAAACAAATAACAATATCCAGTTGTAATGAATAAACTGAAATAAACTCACACCTATCTGCTACACCTGGGATGAACATTAAAAGCAAAATCCAAGAAAAATTCTGTGTTTTTGAAGAAACTAAAGTAACACAGCTTTTTTGTCTTCTTGGAGTTTTCTCACAAGCACTCAGAATGCCCATCAGACAACATTCTTGGACCATGTTCTGTGGCACATTATATTGTAACAGGGGTTTAACTGACACATGCATGTGCATTTATCAAGACTGTGGATTTTATAATCATGACTTATGTTTTCACAATATATTATTAGAAAATGTTTGCCTAGCATACATAAGTCTCTGAGTTCAATCATCAGGGAGAAAGGGACCTGGATGGGAGAGAGTACAGGGAAGGAAAAATGAGAACATGATCAGGTATTGGGGTGGGGGGAACAGGATTGAAGCCCTGAGGACCAGCAGAAAGAATGGAAACAGGCAACTCAGGAGATAAGTGGTGGAGGAACCCTCTAGAATGTACAGAGACCTGTGAGGTGAGAGACTTTCAGAACTCAAAGGGAGAGACCTTAGATGAAATGCACTATAGTGGGGAGAGGAAACTTGTAGAGTCCACCTCCAGTAGAAAGACAGGACATCAAGTGGAGGGATGGGGTTGCCATCCCACAGTCAAAACCTCTGACCCAGATTTGTCCCTGTCTAAAATAACTACAGGGACAAAAATGAAGAAGAGACTGGGGAAAAGGAGGTCCAGTGGCCAGCCCAAATTGGGATACAGCTTAAAGGGAGTCTCCAAGGCCTGACACTATTACTGGTGATATGATGTGCTTACAGACAAGAGCATGGCTGTCCTCCAAGAGGCCCAACAAGCAGCTGAAAGAGTCAGATGCAGATACTTACACCCAATCAATGGACAGAAGCCAGGGACCCCTGTGGCTGAATTAGGGAAAGGCTAGAAGAAGCTTGAGGAGGGTGACCCTATAGTAAGACCAGGAGTCTCAACTAACCTGGACTAACTAACCTGGACCCCAAGATCTCTCAGACACTGAACTACCAACCAGGCAGCATATACTAGTTGATATGAGGCCCCCAACACATATACAGCAGAGGACTACCTGGTCTGGCCTCAGTGAGAGAAGATGCACCTAATCCTCAAGAGATTTGAGCCCCCAGGGAATAGGGAGATCTGATGGGGTGGGGTTGGGTGGAGACATCCTCTTGGAGATGGGGAGGAGGAATGGGATGAAGAACTGTTGTCAGTGGACCAGGATAGGGATACGACTGGACTGTAAAAAAAAAAAGAAAGAAAGAAAGAAAGAATAAAAAAATGTTCTACATTCTCTCAATAAATATTATTAAAGGTTTGGAAGTCACTAAATTGTGCTGTTAACAAACATGTCCAACTTAAGTCTTTCAAAATACTCCTCAAAGTTACTTTTTGATTAGCATTGCTTAAAATGTATCCAGGTATTGGTTACGTAAAAAGCTGCAATTTAAGGAAAGAACAGTTAATTCTGGGTTACAGTTCAAGGGACCACATTTGATCATGGCAGAGAAAGCATGGTGATAGGATCCAGCCCTACTCCATCCACAGTCAGGAAGTAGAATTGTGGACGTGAAGTGAAGTCCAGCTACAAACCTCAAGGCCTGCTCTGAGTAGCCCACTCCTTCTTGTAAAGATCTACTTCCTAAAATCCAACCTTCACAAATAGTGCTACCAGCAAGGAAAAAAGTGTTCAAACACATAAACCTATAAAAGACACTTTTACATCCAAACCATTTAAAGAGTTAAAAAAAATTGTTTTTAGAAACTTTTAGGAGATGAAGACATGGCTCAGCAGCTTCTTTTCAAAAGACCCAGAGTTTGGATGCCAGCATCCACATAGCAGCTCACAATCATCTGTAACTCCAGTTCCAGAGTAGCTGATGTCCTCATCTAATTTCTACGGGCATTGCACACATGCAAACATACACATGCAGATAAATACACATAAAATAACATAAATAAATCTAATGTTTTAAATTGCATTCATTTCTTCCCACCTTCCATTAGTGAATGTATACAGTGTAAACTTAAGAATCATGACACAAAATCCTTAACACTGACCACTTCATCCAGAAAGGAATGTATGACTCCGCAAGTCTAGGCTCTACGTGTCATAGCTTCTATATACTATTTAGGGTCAGCATTTACTGTATTTAAGACATTTATTCACAGCCCATGTCCATTTGTTCTGCCATCAAGGTACAGGAGTGTAGGCAAGCAGGAGCCTGAAATGGTTTGCTTTAGACACACTGGAAAATCAGCACATTTATGACTTTAATAATACCGTAATGTAACTAACTCACTCACCTTTGGATGCTTACTTCATCCTCCATGTCTCTTGTGTTTTCCCTGACAATCTACTTCTCAAGCAAGATAGATCCATCTCTCCTCAAAAGGGCCCTAGTTGTTTCTATTTCTCTTAACAACACTTAGAAAATCACTAATAGGCTTAAGTCAGAAACAACTCTTAGTAAAAGTTTAGCCTAGGCAAGTAAGTTATTTGTTGCTTCTTCACATGTAAGCTATGAATGAACTGGAATTACAGGATTTGACTTCAAGGGTTTATCATGAGGGTTAGAGGCTTGACCTCATGAATAAACTAGAGGCTAAAAACTGATAGGACTATTTTCTCTTTCCTCCTAATAAACCAAACAGTACCAAAAACAATTAATATATACCTAAGTTTTTAAAAATATACTTCAACTAATAAAAGTGAAAAGCTATTTAAATACTTGCAGTTATGTTGAAATACACTTCTTTTATGATTAAAGATAATATTACTAACTCACTGTGGTCACTAGTAGAAAGAATAAACAAAAGCTTGTTTTCCTTTGCTTCAACACTAAAAATAATAAGTTTTTTCAATACTTTCATCTCACATTCATTTCTGCACATCCTCATAAGAAATTCTCTTTACACCTTCTTTTCTGGTTATGGGAAAGTGAACAGCAGTTAAATGTAACCCTGCCTTACCCCAGGCAAAATAATTCATCCCGGCCGACTACAACGGTTCACTTGATTCGAGGCCATCTAAATGTTTGTCTCTGTGACTACTGGAAATCTCTTGAATACTAAGATAGAAACATTAAAATTGACAAAGCAGGATTATTCATTCCATCCTGAAAACTCTAGGCAAGAATAGATAATCACTTTATCCAAAAAGAACACAAAGGAGGAAGAAAAGAAAGGCAACGAAAAAAAAATCTTCAAATGCTTTGACTTCCATTAATGGAGAAGTATAAGGCTAGTTTGCTAACTTTCTGATCCCTACCAGTTTTCTGCATGTGGAACTTCACTAATCACAACCTTCCTTGTAACCCATCATCCACCAGAGGTAGTGGAAAAGAAAGGTTACAGGGGAAGTGGAGCTGTTTAGAAAGGTTCTTTGGAGCAACTCCCGTCTGTGTTGTCTGGAAATCAGAAGTTCAGTTCACAGGTCAACAGGCAGCGGCAGCTCGATCCACTTGCTAACACCTCATGGATACCCCAGCAGTCCAGTTCGATAGAGTCGGGTTACCAACAGTGGTGACTGTGATGTAGCAGCGACAGCCAGGCTTCAGCCTCAGCTGGAGTCAGCAGGAGAGATCAACGGGCACATCAGGGAGTTTTAGCTGTGCCTCTCTCGGGGAGCGAAGATCAGCAAAGACACAAGGCCCACAAGCATTATACAACTAGCTACACCAGCAAGCCAAGCTCTATCTCCCTTTCTCTGTGACTCCGTGGAGTCCTATTTATACCCTCCAAACATCACGTGTCCTCCACGAGCCTGGCCGCAGCACGTGTCTTGCCGCAACACGTGCATCCAATCAACCCGAGTCTTTGGAAGCAACAACAAACTGCAGTATACCACCAGAAGTGTTTTGGTGTGTTTCTCTCTATGATGGCCCAACAAATGCAACTCAACTACACAATGAAAAGTTTCATCACGTGTCCTTTCACATGTTTGCTTTAGTAGAACATCCTCTCTCCCGTGTCTGCTTCAGTGAAACATTCCTTCAGGAGTCTGCTTTAGCCTTTCACACCCATGTCCACTTTAACCAAACGTTCCTTCGCATGTTTGCCCCAGCAAAACACCATGCAACCAACTTTCCAAAGAACCCTTAAGTCTCTACTTCATATCCCTCTTTCGGTCTAAGAATTGTCCTTTCCTCTAACATTAACAATCTATATACAGAATAGAAATAATAAGAACCATCACAAATGAACCATTCAATAAAGGGTTATGTAAAATATAGTCAAACAATAGTCTAACAAAACAACCTTAAATTTCTATCAGTTGTTTCATATTGTTGCTGTAATATGCCTGCTAGTCATTGACACAGAAAAATAACTCAGAGCGGGGTCATGTTGACCACAGTCCCTGTTATGTTCCCTATGTTATGAGGTTTCTTAATCTTAAGAAATTCTACTACTATAAGCTTCACATAGGGCCCATCAAATTAAAGGTCAATGTGAACTGTTATATCTTAAATGGTTTGAGTCAGGGCTGAACACTGGACAATGAGCTATTTTTTTTCTTTCAGTTTTAGCCTTTATAAGCTGGCCCTGAGAAATGCCCAAGGCACAGCTTTGAGCTCCTGAGCCTAAGCTGTTGCCTGGGTCTGTCTTCAGGTGTCTAAACCATCCCTGGCTGGCTGAGATCAGTGTTCATGCGGTTTGGGGAGCAACTTCTGGACTCCAACACAGACTATGCCTGTGATGATCCCTGTTTGCATAAGGAGAAAGAGACACTCCTGAGCAGACCCCAGACACTCAGAGATCTCAGGCACTCCTAAGAGGAGCAAGGAAGTGGTGGAGAAATGGAAGAAAAAGAGAAACCAAAGGGTGTGGGCATAATAAAGAGAGAGGGAACTGGAGACTGAAGGGTAGTGAGGAACAGCCTGATGTGAGTAACCAGTGATGCCACCTGGAACCAAGGTGGGGTCCTGGCCTGTACTGCCACTGTGGGCCATGCCTGGGTCCCTGACTTTGTAATAGAAGGGGTCTCTTACTACAAAAACCAGGAGGATGTCCCTGGTCTGGGCTGCCACCCAGAGACACGTCATGACTGAAGGTTGTGCAGAACTGGCCCCAGCCCACACTTGAGCATCCTGGGAGAGCTGACCTTGGGGGCATGAGAGCAGGAGAGTTGACCCCACCTCTAGCCCATGGCAGTACCCTGGAGATCAAGCTCCACACACTGCAGGAGTTGCAGGTGAGTTGGCCTAAGGGATAGGGGCATGGGAGAGCTGGCCCAACCATTCATCTAACATGTAGTGGCATCCATGAGAGAGATAGTCTCCTCCCCATTCACTCACCACCACCCGTGGCAGGCAGAAGACCTGGTCCCGGGGTCATGAGAATGGGATAGGCATATAGTTATCCCTCACTATAACACTCCAAAGAGCATGCTCTGTACCTTACATGGGCAGAATAGTAGAGACAGCCATAGATGTGTGCTTGCAGGTGAGCAACTCTAAGGGCATGAGTATGGGAAAGCTGGTCCCACCTTGGTCTGCACCACCACCTAACCCATTTCCACCTATGGCAGCCATGAGAGCTGGTCATAAGCAAGGGAGAGCTGTCCCTGAGCTCACCTGGGCAGCACAGTAGAGCCAGCCATAGGTGTGGGGTTGCCAGTTAGCTGACCCTGAGGGCCTGAGTGTGGGAGAGCCAGCCCTGCTATTTGTCTGCTATGCAATGGCATCAGTGAGGGATAAATCCCTTTCCGTCCCTTTTGCCCTCACCACAAGCAGCAAGCAGGAGAGCTGGTCCTAACAGAGTCATGAGAGCAGGGCAGCTGCTGGCTCTTCCCTTCACCAACTGCAGCACTCAGGAGAGCAAGCTCTGCACCTAACTTGGGCAACACAGTAGAGTTGACCTTGATGGTGAGGGGAGTGAGTAAGCCAGCCCTGAGGGTGTGAGCACGGGAGAGCTAGCCCAGCAACCAGTGTGCGGTGCACCAGACTGGGTGAGGGAAAGACGCCCTCCCCATCCACACCCCTAGCCACCTACAACAGGTGGGAAGGCTGGCTCAGGCATCAGGTTATGAGGACAGAACAGGAGAGCTTACCCTGCCCTTCACCTGCTACAGCACTAGAGAAAGTGAGCTCTGTTCTTGACCTGGGGAGCAGGATAGAGCTGGCGCTGGTTGCAGGCACTGCTGCTGAACCATCCCAGAGAGAGAGCCAGTGGGTTGACCTGCTCAGATACCTCTCAGGCTCAGATCCAAGGCTTTGAATTGGCCCACCCCAATATTTACACCATCGATGGACTGCTAGAGTGTGTAAATGGGTCAATTCCACAGAATCAAAACTACAGGATCTCCATCACACAAGGCAACAACAGGATATCCAGAGGAGTCGCAGTACAGTTCTAGTATTGACAGTGTACCAGAAGCCAGAGTCCTGTACCAGACCAATGACTCACTGCAATGAACATTTGCAAGCAAAGAAGTGTGAACAACAATGGTATACTGTGGGACACACTGCGACACCCTACAGCTTCCACAACAATTTTTTTCACTGTTGGTGGAGGGAGGTTGCAAGAGTGGAGGGCAGGTACAAGTAGAAGAGGAGAGAAGTAGAACTGGAGTACACAATGTGGGGTACACAGAACCAATATGTCTTTAAATGCTATTTCAAAATCAGATAACTAGCATGTTAAAGTCTGCAAAGACCACAACTATCACCTAACCCAACTTCATTTCAAGTCAGGCAAAATAAAATGAGATCTAGAATGCAATGGCTTACCCAATGAGTCAGCAGCAGATTAGAATACAGATCCAAATCTATCATATTATTAAGGTCAGCAAACTTTTCAAATATTACAATCAAAAGGAAAATAATACAAATAAAACTAAAAATGTATTTAAGTGTCATCCAAAGAAACTTTAAATGTATGCTACTTGGAGTGCCATCCAATGAGAAGGCTGCAGTGAAGTCACCATACTACCTCCCACATCATGGAAGTCTTGAGAGATGGGGTGGAGGACCCCACTGAAACGAAGTGTGCTTAGTCACAAAGCTGACTTGAATTGTGACCCAATCTTCCTATCTCCTGTAGGACAACAAACATCTCATGAATATTCAAACCTTACGAGGACCACATTTTGAATAGCACTACTATATGTACATTCTGTACATAAACTGTTAGAGATAATATATAGCTCACATATACACAGTTTCCATTTGAAAGAGGAAAAAAAGAAAGGAAGATACTTCTTTACTTTTTTCAAATGAATGAAGAGTATGTATGTATGGAAGAATGTACAGATGGGCACATACAGTCATATTTACATAGCTCTACAAAGAGAGGGAGAGAAATAAAGCCTAGAGAGGTGTACAATTTGGCTCAAGGGCATAAGGCAAAGTAAAGACAGAGCCAGGAACTGAATTCAAATTAGTCAAACCAGTAAGGCCAAACTATTTATAGAAAACCAAGATACAAAATATACTTTGACTCAAAACATATTTACATACTGATTTATAAATCTAAATATAGAGTCAGGTACATTGGTTGCTGGTTTTAAAGGAGTTAATAGCAGCAAATGCAAGATCAAGCCACACAAGGCACCTGTTTAATTACAGAGAAGTCAACACAAAACTGTTTCCTTTAGGAAAAAAATCTATAGCAGAGTGAAAAGCTTAAACTCAGACCTAAAGGCTAGATTGGGATTTGCTGAGAGACAAAACACTTAAAAAACAGCACAAGTAATCTTTATGAAAAACCTGAACCCAGAAATGAGTCAGGTTTGGGGAGGATTTTCGTTGAATAGAATTTTGCTTGTTTTGTTGTTTGTTATTGTTATTTTGTAATATTTACAAAGTCTTAGGAATTGAGCATTCCTAATCCAGAACTACATATGTTCTTAAGAAGTTTTAAATAGTGATACATTTCTTTCAAATTTTCAGATTAAAGATGTTCAACCTGTAGTTGAATGCACTATGTGAATGCAAATTTCCTTCTTTAGAATGCTTTTTACTCCACTCCCTCTACTCAGCAAAGTCCAATTCTTCCTCCTAAGCCCATGGCAAGGAGCTCCTCCATCTTTAAGTCTGTCCTTATCCTCTAAATATAACTCTTTATGATGCTGCAGTATCCAATACATACATCCAATCAAGGTCACAAGCAAAGAGAAAAGGCAGAACCAGGAGATGAATTCTGAATTTGGATTAGTTATATCAAAAAGCCCTAGCATGATTTAATATTCTTTTTTAATGTACATATTAGTCTCACCAGAATTCAAGGTCAGCCTGGTCTACAGAACAAGGTCCAGGAGAGCCAAGAGCCAAGGCTACCCAGAGAAACCCTGTACTGAGGAGGAAGGGGTTGGGGGTGGCAGTGGGGGGGGGGGTGACAGAGACACCGAAGAATCTGCTGGTATACTCTACAATGTTAATGGGAGACTAATGCATGAATAACCAGTTCAAGGGGACAGGAGGAGACAGTTACCCAAATTACACGGACAGTATCCTATACCAAATGGGTACGGAAGACCAGCTCTTCCTAGCATTCCTAAGAAGCACTCAGATGCTGCACATCACAGTAGTTTGTCTGGGCTTAACTCCTCTTTAGTACCAACTTGATCATTCTAGAATCAAGAATTTACCTATAAATAAGCCCAGTAGTCTAAATGCTCTCGATTTCTTCCTTCACAACTTTGCTTCATTCTGCTTCACTTCATCCAAAATACAGCTGGCTCAATACAAATAAGGGTTTGCAAATTCTCTTCAAAGCAACCCACACCTGCCTGGAAATAACTCCAATTTTGTACTTATAATTTTCTTTAGGGGATGAAAAGCACTCTCAAATGTGCAGAAACAAGGTAGGCACACACCTTGGACAGGGTCAAATAAATGGAGGGGCAGGGGGTGTAGGAACAGAACTAAAAAACATTTGCATCCCAAGAAGATACAAACTCAACCCTAGGAAGGAAGAGTAGAAGTTTCACACAGTTAAAATATGCAGAATCTATGAGAAACAATTGTCACTAGAGACAGACAAAGCGTATCATACATGCCATATATATGTATATATATGTATGTGTGTGTGTGTATATATAATATACATATTATACACAATCTTCTATAACTCTAGTCCCAAGGGAATTGGTATCTTTTTGTATATATATATATATATATATATATATATATATATATACACACATATACACACACACACACACACACACACACACACACATATACATACATATATGTATCTCAAGTTACTGACCTTGGTGCTTATAAACTAAGTAAAGAGTAGACATTGAATGATTTTGCACCAAAAAATACAGACAGATTCTTGAGGGCTTAAAAAAAATCAAAATGTATTTAAACTTCCATAGCTAAGTATACTGATTGTTGCTTTAGAAAGATACTACAGTAGCCTAAAGTTACACATGTAGAATTTTAAAGAGCAACAAGTCAAATTCTAAAGAATTTTTTTAAATTTAAAAGCAGTATGGAACTGGAGAGTTGGGTTAGCAGTTAAGAGTACTTGTTGCTCTTGTAGAGAACCCAGATTCAATTCCCAGCACCCACAAAGAAGATCACAATCTTCTATAACTCTAGTCCCAAGGGAATTGGTATCATTTTTTTCATCTCAGTGGGCACCAGGCATATACATGCAGACAAAATACACATACACATAACTATATATAACTATATAACTATATACATAACCCTAACGCTATGCCATATATATACTATATATGTTGTATATAGTACGTATACTATATATAATGTGTGCATATGTATTTAATTTTAAAGCAGCAAACAGTGACTGCTGCCCTCTGTATAAAACATAAAAAGGAGGAGGGCACTAGTTGTTCTTCTTTTATCCTTAGTTTTCTTACCTAGAAAACACTAGCAAACTTCAAGGCTAACATATAGACAATTTAGCATAGTGGCTCTTAATATGACCCTTAACAGAGATTTAGTAGTCATCGTCATAGTAGTTGTAGTCATAGTAGTAACACACAAAAAAAGAGGTCTCCATATTCTGGGATATTATAGCAGATATTTAAGAAGGCAGAATAATGCTGAAGTAAAAAAAAAAAAAATCCAAACTGTACTCAAGGTGATACCAGTGAATAATGCCTTTGAGTGCACAGATAAATGCACACAAGAACAAAGATGTGAGGAAGAAAAGAGGACCAAACAGAAGGGTGGAAAAGGATGGAGGAGTCAGACTGAGACATTTTTAAATGACAGTTATTAGAGCAGTACAGACGTAAGATAATCTAATGCAAAGAATGTCATTTTTTGGCAGCCAAATAAATCTTCAGAAAATATTCCATTTTCCAGGTAAACTTAGAATTTTTTTTCTTGACTTCTGGGTTTTGATAACAGTAAATACATGGACATCTATGAAAATTCACTTAAAACTTTTTACAGTAGCTGAAAAAAGCAAGAGTTTTTTTTTTATTATTTCATTATTTCTGAGAGTATAAAGAATATATGTTGGAAAAAACTATCATCTCACTGAAAAAAAAAACCCTCCTACACTTAATTCTACCAATTGCTTTTCATCAACATTTACAATTTGCCCACCACAGTATCTGCTGACAATAAAATGCATTTTAATTTGTTGCCATATTGATTTCCATGAATTATTTAGGCAATTTTTACCAGAGCAAGGAGAACAAGCTTTGCCCTTGTGACATGTGGGTTTTAAATTGTGCTACTAAGTCAATGCCATTAGTCAGGATGAGGTTTACAGACACGTAACAGGAAAACCCAAAATATGAATGGTTTGAACAACATAAAAATGTTGTATACATGTGTACAGTCATGTATGTAAGCATATATGGGAAATACAGCATTCTAGAATATGTCTCCATATTTGGAATGGTTCATTTATTTTCAAAATCTTAATTTCAGTACCTTCCTCTCCAAACAAATGGTATCTAATACAAATTAACATGTCACAAATGCAATTCACATGCATCTATTTAAATTTTCTATCAGTCTTGAGAGAAAATAAATAAATAAAAGAAAACAAGTGAAGTTAAATATTTATTTTAAAAATCTAAATTCCCAAAATATCTTTTCAACATGAAATTACTGAACTCTCTTCCTTTTTGTATCTAGTCTTCAAAGTTCTCATACTCACAGAGGCTTTTCTTAACTCTCTTCATCATGAGGAGCTACCTCTTCACAACCTGCAGCCCAAGGGGTCAGATGCACCCAGGATACCTAGTAATGTGGCCCAATACAAAACTAGAAGCTTGCTTAAGGGGCTGGAGAGATGGCTCTGTGGTTAAGAGCATTGACTGCTCTTCCAAAGGTCCTGAGTTCAAATCCCAGGAAACACATGATGACTCAAACCATCCGTAATGAGATCTGATACCCCTTTTTGTGTCTGAAGACAGCTACAGTGTACTTACATATAATAATAAATAAATAATTTTTTTCTTAAAAAAAGAAGCTTGCTTAAAACATATGAGATTTTGGGGGTAATTTTTTTTAAGTTTGATTGCAGAATTCTTGAGCATGAACTTTGTAAATGACAGCATCATATCACAACACAAAAAGGTTGGACATGACTACCTGGTTAATTTCTGTTAAATCATTTACATATTTCTTGCTTATATCTGTCAGTCTACATCATTATAAACTCCAAGGCAGAGATTCTAATCTAATCACATATTTACAATTTCTATCAATCCATACAGTACATATTCAATAAGTACCTGTGTAATAATAATAATAAACATATATACATTTTTACAAATATGTGCACATTTCTTGCACAAATTTATTGCATATAAATGTGCACATATTTGTATATTTATGTAAATATATAAACCTGGGGTCTTACTGAAAAAAAATATATATATACTCACACCCAACAGACTGCTATTAAACTGAAGAAGGGGTGAGGGCCACAGAAAAGTTAGATAATCTATAATATAGTAATCCATCCCAAATAACTCAACAGACAAATGACGTAACTGAATAATAACTTACTCATGTATAATATCTGCCTTTGTATTGGTAACAAAGAAAAGCTTTGGTAAGAATTCTGGCCTTTTTTCAAAACAAGATCCACTTATAGAGTCCCTCTTTAACAACTAATACCATCTAACAAGTACAACAAGGCTGATTATTACACTTTATTCTCATAAAGTTTTAACCTTCTACATATATACATACCAGGTTAACAGTGTAAAGTATATAATTCATTATTGTATACATTCAAGCCCCATTAGTTTTTACTCTGAAATCAAAACCTCTACTGTAGATGTCTGTATTCCATATTTTTTAAGTAGGTCATTTTCAATTTTTTTGAAAATTGGTTTGGTAGCATAGTTTTCAATGTATTGGGTTCAGTTGTCATTCTGAATGACAATTTGTCATGCAGTAACTAAAATATATTAATTTATCTTTCAGAGTGAACATCAGTAATCAAGGTAGGCATAATTTCCAGTATATATACATGTTCTCTTTTAATGAAAAAACTCAGCAAACCTGACTAAAATTTGTTCAACATACCCTCTATATATGTAGTTATCAGTACTCTCATTAAGAAAAAATCCTTTACAGCTACTCATCCTGACAAATACCAGCACTTACAAACAAGGACAAATAAAGGCAGGCATGGTAGGGCACAGCTTTAACCCCAGCACTCAAGAGGCAGTGGCAGAAGATCTCTTAAGTACAAAGCCAGTCTGGTAACAAATAACAATGATGAGGAGGAGGGGGTGGCAAATACCTGAAAGATTGCAATTCCAAGAAAAAAGTCTGTCTCTGAAGAGAGATGAAGGGACAAGATTTTCTTATAGAAAAAAAAAAGTAGCTGATAAAATAGTAATCTCACCAAGCCAGCTAAGAAAAAAAAAATACACTTATATTATTGTACTTCAGAAATTAGAAATAATTTTTAGGTCCTCAGCTCATTTACTCTTTTCTCTGACTTTTCTCAAATGTTCAAGGTTCTACTTCTACTTTTACAATCAATGAAGGGGCAGGCACTAACAACAACAAAAAACTGAAATCCAACCCTATGTATTTCAACCCAAACTGTACTCATGAGTTAATACACCTTCATCATGGCTATCTCCTCAAAACCTGATCTATTTTATAAGTTGGCAGTTAGCAAGTGCTTACTATGTACCGTGCCTATAATCAGTATATGGCTCAGCAAGGATCTCTTCAGTTATTACTTCCTCTAATCAAAACTTGAAATGTTCAATCTGCCACCCACCTCTTACTGATGAGCATCCTTTCATTCATTTTGAGAAGAAAAGCCTTCTGCTCCAACGGTAAAGGGTGAGGCTCTATGATAGTTGTGATCTATGACTCAGGAAGATAGGTTTGTCTTTCCAAGTTCCCAAATATAAGGCCTACCAATGTAATTAGCTGCAGACCAAGAGTGGAAAGAGAGAAAACACAAGTTTCTGAAAGCTGTCCTCCGATTTTCATGTGCTCATTGGAATGCTCACGTGCACACACACACACATAAACACACACACACATTTTAAAATGTACTCTTAAAAAGAGTGATCCATCTTCAAAAATTGTGTTATATAAAAATAAGTTCAAATGTGTATAGGCCATGCTTCTAGAAGCTTGTAAAATAAACTTACTTTTTTAATAAATGCTTTTTTCCTTGTTTAACTTTAAAATATAGACTTTTGAATGTAAGTACACTATCAGTTTCTAACTCACACAGTGAATTGCAGGGCTTTTAGTTCAGAAGAATGATGAGTTGAATATTCAATAAGGAATTGAAATCACTATGTGTAACAAGTTATGAGAAATTGACTGCTGTTACCCTTATAGTGTTTTAGGCAACAAGAAAAAAATAATTAATCTGAAAAGGTTCCTGGGCTTTCTTCCCTCTGTGCCTACTCAGGAGAACCATGGCTTTCTTGTTCAGTCTTCACCTCCCCCACCCTTTGGGAATACCTTGTCACTCTAATTATTTTAGGCTTTGTGAGACAGAGAGACAAAGGAATACTATGAATACAAAGGTTAGGGCTGGTATGGGTTATATGGAGACGTTCCAAAATAATATAATCAGAAACATCTATGTGAAGAAGAAAAATGAAGAAAAATAATTTTAAAGAAAGATTACTATGGTCCATATATCTACTACACATAATATTTACAAGACAAAAGAACCAGCATCTATAGAAATTAATTTTTCTTACTGACAGCCCATTTCTGTCTCTTTTAGAACACTGAATAGATCATGAGACTCAGCACACACAAATATAGACACAATATCTCATCTGTACTGCTAACAGACACTGGTTGGGATCACAACCTCTGTCTGACTCACTGGAGACATTATGATAAGGAAAATAAGGCAGACACGTCCTTCCTCTTAATATGCGATAGTCAAATCCACTTCGAGAAAGTAGAATGCAGCTGCCAGGGAATTGGGGGGCATAAATGTGCTAATTTTTATCTATTCACTTTAATCTTCTCAGGATTATGGCATACTCAAAATTATAGTCATTATTTTTTCCACTGTATCATACCTCTATTTTATACATCATTTATCCAGTATTTATTGAATGCTTGTTAAGTAAAAGAGTATGTAATTATTCTGAAAGAATATAACAAAATATACCTTTCAACAACCAATGCAAAAAGAGGAGGAGGAAAGAGTGGAAAGGAAAACCATGCATCCCCTGTGAGAATTAATTTATCTGTCAACTCGACTGAGCCATGGGATGCTCAGACTGTGTCTGCAAGCATGCTTCCAGATGAGACTAACATAAGAACCAAAAGACTGAACAAAGAAAATTATTCTCCCCAACATAGGTAACTAGTAGGTGAGCTAAAAGCCTAAATTTAACAAAAAGTCTGGCCCTCTCACTAGTTGACTGTCAAGTATTTGAGCTAGGTTATGGGGTCCTACAAGCACCTCTTCTCTGGTCTTTGTGTAGAACTAACACGGTCAGTTTAGCTGGTTATCAAGCCTTTAGATTTAAACAAGTACATCATCAGCTGTTATAATTTCAAGTTCACCAAATATGTAGTTAGGACTTCATCTCTGTAACTGTATGAACTGAATTTTTTTTCTGAAAATCTCTCTTAGTTAACATGCTTAAAATCTTCTACTGGCTTGAGTCTGTTCATCAGAGATAGCCTACAAAAATACAGCTCCTGAATAATGTAGTAAACTGGGCCCTAAAAAATATGCCACCTCCTGTGAGCAAGATCAAAAAAACTAATGTCTTAACTCTGCCACTAGAACACTAGTTTGATTACTCAGTTAAATTAATGATCATTTTTAGTATTTTGATCAAATTTGATGTTAAAAAGCTTGCTTCTACTTGAAAGTTATCAACCACAGCCACAAATAAACTAAAGCAAAGGGAACTATAATCATTGAGACAAAGGAAGAGAATGCTGGACTGGGTAAAGTCTGTGAAAGACAGTATACTAATGAACGTTCTCATCTACTCAAGTGACAGACTAGTCAGACTATTCGCCACACCTGGAGACATCAGGGCTCCGTACCCATCTTCAATTTTCAGACAACTTTCTTGTAAACATAAACCACGCTTATATAAACCTAGATGTCACTAGCATCCTTCTACTTGTAAAAGTCAACACAGACAGGCTAAAGCAAATGGCCACTAAATATATCAAAATAATCGACAAGTACGACAAAGAAAATATTCATTCCCAAGTAGAACATGACCAAAACAAGCCAACTTACTGCATTACAACAAAGATGAAAAAATACTCAGGAACAAAAAAAAGAGGGGTCATCAGACACTACAGAATGTCAGGTTTTGTATTAAGTACGCAAAATAGCAAGGTGAGAAAGATAATATTTTGATCCTCATGGAAGGGATTCTAATTCTCTAGGGAGTTCAACTGGTAAACAAATAATTACAATGTGCAGGTGTTGCATCTGAAGTATAAACAAAACATAAAAGGCCGACTGGGAGGAACAGGTTTTAAGGGGATACTGAAGAAGATTTTGCTTAAATAGCTAATAATTTATAGGTGAGTCTTAAAATCACAAGCAGGAATTTTTTAAGGCAAAAATAAAAGAATATGAGAGCTGAACAATAGTGATAATTTCACAGGTCATATGCAACAGAGTAAACTCTTCAAAATAGGAGCTATTCTTACATTAATTCATGTTGCTTAAAAAATAATCAACAATTCTAGAACTATGAAAAAACTATTTCCTGGTAACAGATCTCATTCTCTGTAAACACAGAAAAATTTATTTTACTTGGAAAAACAAAGATGTTTTTGATGCCTTATATCTCAAGTGAAGATAGATGATTCAATTGAGATACAAAAAAAAATCCAACAGATGCTGCTATAGCAATATCGTCACCACTATTAAAGAAATTATATATTTTAAGCAGCAGCAAACTTAGAAATGGAAGATCTAGTTTTGAAGCTCAGCCCTGAAGCTAAGTAGCTCTGTGACCTTAGACAATCCCCTCCCCTTAACCTCAGCCAGACTGTGTGTGTCCATAAATCGCCACTACTACAGGAGCTGCAAGAGTCCATTAAGAATAAGAGTGTGAAATAAGCCCAAGTTATAAATGCCAGTTCCTCCCCCAAATTTGAAAAGCTCAGCATTACAATAGAAATGCTTATACATCAACTCTAAGCACAAATTATTTCCCTAAACAAAGGAAAGACCTTGTTAGAAGGAGCCACATCTAAACATTTATAGTCCCATTAAAATTTTGTATCAGTGATTGTTGTGGTATATTAGCAAACTGAGAGAGAAATAATAATAATTAGAAGTTACATTATGTGTTTCATTCAAGTAAGTATGGTGGTTAAATGCATATTCAAGCACAAGTATGTGATAGATCTTAAACTACCTCTAATAGTCAACAACAATGGCACCAAGCCTACTTTTTTTCTGTATTAATCTGTACCATTAATTCTGGTTCCAAATACTATTCAAATGATCCAGTTTGCCTAGTAAAAAGGTAAAAAAAAAAATAAAGACACTTTTATACTGTATAACACATAATTTTCAAACTCAAAATATCTTACAATATAGTTTTTACTAAGTAAAATTCTGTATGTAAATCCATCCAATAATCCTGCATGCATTTTTATTTCTCTTCAGCTTGTCTTGAGTCACCATGCAATATTATCTCCTTATACAATGGTGCTTTGAGGGTAATCTCTAGGTAGCATATTTTATTTAATAATGAGGAAGAACCTTTATTTTAAAATCTAAGGATTTAAGTCTAGAAAAGCTATTTCGTTTCTAACTAATCTTGTCTACTCCTTCCCATTTTCATAGTCTTACTTTCTGAACTTACAGAACTATCCTTTCTGTAAAGGATAGTATCAACAAAAGAAACAGTATTCCACAGATTAGATGATACACTTGGATTTCACAATTGCACTGTAAAATGTCAGTCAAGATATTCACTGAAATTATTTTCTAAAACTGCATGATCATAAAATGACATTTAATCCTGTAACTTGCCCTTTAGGCTTGTTAGCCAAGTCATCTTCTAACTCCCAGAGGGAGGTATTGTCTGCCTGGGATTATCATCCATGCTTACTGTGTCTCCAAGTAAGTCACATAACGTGAGGAGGGAACAGATGCAGCAGGTTCCAGAGTGAAAAAACGTGCTACTTCGTGCCTATTCTGTTCCCATGTTTCTACGCTCCTCAAAGTAGAATATTAGAAAAGAAGCGAGAGAAAGAGGAAAGGAGGCAAAGGAGGAAGGGGAGGCAGAGGGGAAAGTACCATGGGCAGCAACAGACATGATTACAGGATTCAGGACAACGTGAGCAGTGGGTACCTGAGACCTCTCTGCTAGGTTCCCAGACTCAGGTATTTTGAATCAGTTTTAGCTGTTACTCTTTTTTCAGACTAAGAATATGGACAACAACAAGCAGTAAAATACAATTCTCTATGTCCTAAACTTTTTGCATGTAATAACTTCATTTTATATGCACAACAGTCTAATCAGGCAGATAACCACTTTAGAAAAACATAACATAAAAAAGAGGAACAGAAAATTTATGACTGTAAACTGTATAATAATTATAACATGGCTATAAGATATTTAAGTTTTGTACTACTACTGAACCACTAGATTGCTGTTAATTATTTTATAGCATTCAACTAGATTTACACTCTAACCTGCCCAAGGGTAAACTTCTTAAGCCAAAGAAGCCTTGGGCTGAGGATTTAGTTCAATTGGTGCACTGTTTGCTTAGAATGGGTAAGACCCTTGTTTCGGTTCCCAGCACCATATAAACAGGGTGTGGTGAAGTGCATCTGTAACCCAACACAGAAAGGTGCAGGCAGGTGGGTTAGAAGTTCAAGGTTATAGAGCAAGCTCTAGGCCAGCTTATATCAAAAATACTTAAACAAAAAACTAAGAATTAAACACAGGAATCTCAATTTCTTAATAAATATTGCTAAAAGGATTTATAACATTTTCATGCTCAACAACAGTACACAATTGTTTCTATTTGATTCCCAAACAAACGATAATTATTTCGTTCTTGCTACTACCTCATGTTCTTGTTTAGTTGAATTGAATGCTGATAGCAATTAACAATGTTTATTTGTCCTTTTTGAAACATACCAAGACCTATGACAAATCCATACTTCTATTGTTTGTCCTGTAATACTTAATGCCCTAAAGGATTTTTTTCAATTTATAATTTTGAGCATTAAGATTCTTTTGACATGAAATCGTTAGAAACAGGACTCAAAAAAGTACAAGCAAAATAGGAAAGAGTTTAATTCGGTGAAACATCCATCTGAACTTATAACCAACTGAGCGAAAGCGTTCCACAGATGCCCCCTGCAGTCCACCTCTTGGTTCAAGTACCTTTGGGCTCCCTCCAGTATGAAGCAGATTTCACCTTTTACTGTGGCTGACTGCCAGTCACCTCCACATTTACACTGTAACATTTTAACAGCTCCAATGAAACTTTCTGCATCTGAAGAGAAGTTATCAAACTGTTTAAAAAGTACTGCTGCATTTTGTAAACAGTATCTGTTGCTGAAGAATCATTTGCCAGTTTTTATGGACTCCAAAGTACAAAATGAGAAAATATGATTCCTAAAGTGAGTATCAGGAAATCTTAAACTGTTAACAGCAAAAAAAGACCAGATGCTGAGCAGCCAAAACCTGAAAATATGTGTAACACTCAGGTCATATTATTCACATATAGACAGACAGGCCAAACTTTTTTTTTTCAGAACTTTTTTGATACCAATATTTTTACTGTTTTACCTGAAACAGATAATGTACTGCTCACCACCTTTTTACCATTAAGTGGAAAATAAATTTTTAAAAAGACAATGCCAAGTTACTGCACTCAGTCTAATTTTAATATTATAAGCATTATTCTTGGTCCACTCAAAGCATACATCCTTCTTAGTCATAACTTCATAAGCTAACAATATGTAGCTACATAGGAAATTAAAAACTCAAACATTCTCCCATATAATATGTAGTAGTTTAAACATACATATACACACATACACACATACACGAACACACACATGCACCCCCTACACAAATACTCACAAAAATCTGATTGTTGTCACTTAACCAGACTGTAAATTGGTCCCTAATTCTAGAGGTATCCATGATCATAAGAGTCATAATTCCACGTCTTGGAAAATGGAATTCTTTAGCCAACTAATTTTGGAAGCTTCTATTCATTTTCTCAGAAAACCTCACTTTTCCATTTTCTTCCCTAAAAGATTTTCCATCTAGCCGGTCTACTGCTTAAGCAGCCCACTTCTTTGAGATGTCTCAGAGGCTTAGAATGAGAACTGCCTAAGGAAAACTCTGGACATTTAAAACTATCCTGAATGATGAAAGAACTGCAAAAGGTATCACCACATCCAACTTCAGGATACACTACAGAGTTACAGTAATAAAAATGCATAGTACGGTACAAAATCAGACACATTGATCAATGGAACAGAACTGAAGACCCAGACATAAATCCACATACCAATGGACACGATTTTTATAAAGAGGCCAGAAATATACACTGGAAAAAAGAACATCTTCAACAAATGATTCACATCAAACTGTACAGCTGCATGTAGAATAGTGCAAATAGATCCATATTTATCATGCTGCACAAAACACAACTCCAAATAGATCAAAGAGCTTATCATAAAGCCAGATACACTGGACCTGAGAGAAGAGAAAGTAGGGAATAGCCTTGAAGTATTTGGCGCAGAAAAAGACTTTCTAAAGAGAATGTCATTAGCACAGGCACTAAGATTAACAATTAATAAATGGGACTTCATGAAACTGAAATGTTTCTGCATTGCGAAAAGACATCATCATTCAGACAAAGCAGCAGCCTACAGAGTGGGAGATTTTTACCAACTCCACATCCAATAGAGGGCTAATATTCAAAATATATAAAGAACTTGAAAACAAATACCAAGAAAACAAATAACCCAATTTAAAAATGGGTACAGGTCTAAACAAAATTCTCAATAGGGAAACTCAAATGGCTGGGAAACACTATGTTCAACATTCTTAGCCATCAGGGAAATGCAAATCAAAACTACTTTGAGATTTCATCTTACACCTGTCAGAATGGCTAAGATCAATAAAACAAGTGACAGTTCACGCTGTCAAGGAATAAAGGGAACACTTATCTATTTCTGGTAGGAGTGCAAACTCATACAGCTACTGTGGAAATCAGTATGGTGACTTCTTGGGAAAATGGGAATCAATCTACCTAAAGGTTCAGCTATATCATTCTTGTACATATAGCCAAAGAACACTTCATCCCACCAAAGACACTTGTCCAATGATGTTCACTGCTGATCCAATTAACCAGAATTTGGAAACAACCTAAGTGTCCATCAACAGAAGAATGAAAAAAAGAAAATATAGTACACTTGTACAATATATTGTATAAGATAGAGAATAAGGAACTAGGGTGAATAGATAGATCTCTATAGAAAATGGAAATATAGATAAGTTATATAAATGGATAGAGGGCTAGAATGAGAGGATGAAGTGGGGAGGGAGAAGGACAAGAGAGGGAATGCGGGATGAGACAGTTAAAATTAAGGGACACTTGAAGAGTAATATAGAAACTAAATACAGTAGAAGCTTCATATACACATTATATACAATATAACTGATATTGCCAAATTATGGGCAAGATATCTTGTCACCAAATGAAACTTCCAGTATAGGGACTGGGTAATATCTAATTGAGCTGTTGGTCAAAGAGGTCCAACAGAAATCCTTAAAAAACGCTGTTACCAAGACTATAGGTTGCTTTCCAAAAACTGACACCAAGGCTCCATTGCTGAAGACAACACCTATACAGTCACTGAACAGAAATGCAGCAGGTGCCTACACATGGTTTTAAACGATTGTTTCCATTTTCACCTTATGTGCTAGTGTCTTTGGTACAGGAAGGTACTCTGCATGCTATCAAAAGAGAAACATAAACACCAACCCAGCCACAAACCCTTAGATTCACAAACCTGAAAAATATGCTGGAGCAATCAATGGTGGCTCTCACCAACCAATATCTGATTTGACTACGGGCCGCTCCACGAGATGGAACTCATACTCACCACTGCTTGGGTGACCTAGAACCTGAGACGTGATAACCCAGAGACCTAGGAGAAAACCAAATACTAACGTTCAAGAAAGAAAGAAAGGAGGGAGGGAGGGAAGGAGGGAGGAAGACAGACAGACAGAAAGTGGGAGTGCGAGGGGGAGAGAGGGAGGGAGAAGGAGGGAGAGAAGGAAGGAAGGAAGGAAGGAAGGAAGGAAGGAAGGAGCGATCGAGCACGCACGCAGGCTCCTAGTGACATTCTGCTATACTCATAGATCAGAGGCTTGCTCAGCCATCATCAGAGAAGCTTCCTCCTGAAGCAGATGAGAACAGATACAGAGACCCACAGACAGACATAATGCACAGAGTAAGAGACCTTGGAACACTCAGCCCTAAAAGAAATATCTCAATTAAATCCTTCCTCTTGAGGTTCAGGGAACCCTGAAGAGAGAAGAAAGAGTGAGAATCAGAAGGGATAGAGGACACCTAGGAAGCAAGGCCCTCCAAGTCAACATGATTAAGGCACATACAAACTCTCATGAGACTGAGGCAGCATGCACAAGGCCTGCATGGATCTACAGCAGGTTCTGAGTATATATTATGGCTTCCAGTTTGGTGGTGTTCTGTTTTGTGTTCTGTTTTGTGTTTTGTTTTGTTTTGTTTTGTTGGATTCCCGACTATAGGAATGAGTAGGCCTCTGTTTCTTGCACCTTCTCTTGGGATTATCTTCTACTGTTTGTTTTGTCCAATTCTAGTGTGTTAGTTTTATCTTTTATTATTATTCCTTAGAAGTCTGTTTTCTAATGAGAGATAGAAAGGGAGTAGATCCAGAAGGGAGGGGAGATGGGGAGGAACTGGGGGAAATTGAGGGAGGAGAAAGCATAATCAGGATATATTATGTGAGAAAACAATCTGTTTTCAATAAAAGGAAAAAAGTATAATCATTAGAATATAGCCCATTCAGCTTCTGTATTGTATCTAAATTAAAAGAATTAAAGAAAGAATATTTTCTTTAATTGCTCTTTCCTGAATGAATGGCCAATTATCTCTGCTCCATCAGTCATCCTGGACTGATTTCTACTGTTTCATCAGATACAATTTCAGCTACTACTATGACATTAAAGCTTGCTTTTATGTGCGGATGTGTTCTAACAGAAACATGAATAATAAAGAGCTGACTAGCAAAAAACAAAAGAAAGAAAGAAAGAAAGAAGGAAAGAAAGAAAGAAAGAAAGAAAGAAAGAAAGAAAGAAAGAAAGAAAGAAAGGAAGGAAGGAAGGAAGGAAGGAAGAGGGAAGCAGGCTGGGAGGGAGGGAAGGAAGGAAGGATGAAAGGATAGATGGATAGACGGACAGACAGATGGACAGAGGTTTTTTGATCAGGTTGAGAATTTTCTGGAAGTATAGTTTCCTTAAAACCTTACTGAATTTTTGGTTATGTACTTCAGTCAAGAGATTGAATTATTAGTAACCAAAACAACAGGTCTTGCTGAGATAGAGGATACTTATTGAAGTCAGCTTTTAAATTTTAGTTTTACAGAAATAGGCCTCGCCTTAACCCTCATCTTAGTATCTTCCCTGCCGCACAATAACCAAACGCTAAGGCTGAGGGACACAGCTACTCTTCCACTCTGGTTGCATCCTCATTTAAAGTTCTTTAAAGTGGATTCACTGTGACTTTTGTCTGGAAGCTAGAAATACACTACATGAGGTACTTGGATGAAACGTTCTTTTCAATTTAGCATAAGGTAAAAATAATGGCTTTTTAACCTACAATGTTCTTGATATTTTCATGCTCTTCCCTATCCTGGGTGGCAGCTACTGCAGAAGAGATCTCTCTTTCTTGAAAAGACATTTTCTTTTCTTCCAGCACAAAGTTTAGACCCAAAGCAAGTTGTTCTAGCATAAGACACTGTAAGGTATCCCAAGGAATCAAAAAAGACTCCACCATCCCTCAATTCCAGTCTAAATAGTTGCATAGGCAAAGTAACTTGGTGACACCGTAAACAGCTACTTTATAATCATTAAAGGAAAGTTGCAAAGGAAGGCAGTGCCTTCATTGCCTCACACTCCACCTCATTTTGAAAACTCTGTTATCTTACAAGGTCTCATTTCAAATACTAACTCTGTGCTAGCAGCAGAATTCTTTTCATTCCCAAGTGACAAAACCCCAACTTCAACTAATTCAAAACTAGTAACAATGGTCATATATTTTAAAAGAATATTAAAAAATGTTCCAGTTACATTCTGTTGCTGCTAAACACCAAGAGCAAAACCAACTTAGGGGAGGAAAGGTTTATTCCATTTTACAGATTAGAGTTCATCCTTGACGAAAGTCAGAGCAGGAACTCAAGCAGAATCTTGAATCAAAGACCATGAAGGAATTGTTTGTTTGTTTGTTTGATAGATTTTGAATGTGTGCATGCATGTGTTTCTAGACAGGATTTCACTGTGTGGTCCTGGATGTCCTGGAATTTATTCTGTAGACCAGACTGGCCTTGAACTCAGAGATCCGTATGTCTCTGCCTCCTGAGTGCTGGGATTAAAGGCATACACCACCACTATCCATCGACCATGAGGGAATCTTTCTTACTGGCTTGCTTTCAAAGCCCATGCTTAGCTAGCCCAAGACATTCTATCCAAGGAATGATGTCACCAACCATTGATGGGGCCCTCTTACATCAGTTAACAATCCCTCAGAGCTATGTTTACAAGTCAATCAGTTCTACATAATTCCTCTATCAAGGCTTTCCTTTCATGATAACTCTAGGCTGGGTCAAGCTGATAACTAAAAACAAGAGACAACCATGACAGATACAGAGGCACTGATACCCAATCAAGAAGACATTTAGCTCTCTTGGATTCACATTTAGTCAAACCTGAAAGCAGGCAATACAGTCATATACTAAAGATTCTGTTCAGTATCTTGACCATGATGGTCCAGTAAGTCCTGATACCAACTATGTGACTCCCCTAGAGTGATGTTCAACCTCAACTAATCATGGGTGTTAGGCAACCCTTCCTAATATCTACCTACCTCAACAAGATGACTGAGAAGGGGGGGTGAATGTGAGTGAATGGTCCATTAAAGAAAAACTGCGGTTCCATTAAAAAAAATGCATAAGTGAAGATAAGTTCTTAATACTTCTTTTCAAATTATTCTTCAATAACTATTTTCTTTTTTAATAACAGAAAATACAATTCATATGAAAGTATTTTACCACATTCTTAACTGTGCCTGCCATGTCAGTTAAAAAATTATGGAAGTCCTAAGGAGGCAGAGGCAGGACAATCCCTCTGAACTATACGATAGCCTGGTCTACATAATGAATTCTGTGAGACCCTGTTAAAAAAAAAATTCCTTAGATTTAAAAACAACATTTATGGATGTAATAATGCCTAATAGCTAACATATACATATTCAATATACTTGTAGTTTTAGGAATAAGCAAAATATATATCTATATGTATATATATATATACACACACATATATACATATGTATGTATATATGTGTGTGTGTATATATATATATTTGGGTTATAATCTAGATTACACTAGGTTTTTTTGTTTGTTTTGCATTTTACAACAAGGTCATTTAGACTATATGGGACACTAACTCAGGATGTAGCTTTCAGAGTTGGTCCTAATTACTACTGTCTTCTAATAGTGGCCTGCATATTCAAAATGCATTTAACTACTAAAGGGCAAGAAACACTAAAGATAAATATGCAAAAGATTATGTTCAGCTGTTATGAAGTTCAGAGCTAGAAAGTGCAACACAAATAGTTGTAATACAGAGAGTGACTGGTATGTGGTACAAAAGAGTAGGCCAGCAATGCAGAGAGTATATGAAGTATAGGTTATAGGTGAAAAAGCTACAATGGATACACAATATTCTAAATGAACAAGAAGTACACACTAACCAATGTGATACCACTACCCTGGGAAACAAAATGGGGCTGGCTGTGAAATCTACTATCTAGCAAGAATAGGGAAAGGACCTTGTGACATTTTCAACCCATGCCCTAATGGGTACCAAAAAACATGTGTAAACTAAGTACTTACTTAAAATTACAAAAGGTGGTCACAGAAAGCTACATAATATTTGTTGCTTTAGTGTCATTAAATGACTATTTTTAGTGTTATTGTATGATTCATACATTCTTAAGTTCCTTAAGATACTGAAACTTACACTATGCATATATTTAGCTTTCCATACTAAATAGCAATAATAAATATATAAGCTACTTTAGATAAGCTCATATGTCAATATATTAACATCCAAGAACTCCTTTTAATATAAATATTGTTTTCTTACAATTAAATACTTTCATGAATCTACCTAAGATATAATTGTGATTTTTTCTTGTCATTTGTTTTTGAGATTATAATTTAATTTCAATGTTCCTCCCTCCCCTTTTCTCCCTCCAAACCATCCCATATATCTCTTTTTTTTCTACCATTCAAATTCATGGCTTCTTTTTTTAGTAACAATTGTATATTTTTAATAAATTCAATTTATGTATATTTGGTTTATGAAATTGTACCAGTAAAAATAAATTATTCTGATTATCAACTTGTAAACAAATAAGAGTCTCAAGGAAGGATTATGATCACTGTTTAGTACAAAAAATAACACAATTCACCCTTCTCACAAAACTCCGTGATACACATACCACAAAAAAAGGTAATAGTTTAAATGATCTCATATATTTAGTTGTATCTTTTAATATACTAAATAACTATATCACTTATATTTTCTAAAAAATTAGAGAAATATTCTCATAACTAAAGACAAAAATGATGCATCTTATAGTAATTTTATCTAAATGCTCATGACAAAAATTGAATTCAATAATTCATGAAACAAATCTGCAAGGCTATAGTTGAATTCTACGATTACAATTAAAAATTATACTACCTAAAACAGATTTAAAAGCACTATTGTACTCATTTCATTAAGTATTAATTCTCCATTTATCTTTTATAGGAATTTGTTAAGAAACTTCCATGTAAGCCAGGCAGTGGTGGCACACGCCTTTAATCCCAGCACTTGGGAGGCAGAGGCAGGTGGATTTCTG
>NW_022196898.1:6694464-6711861 GCF_008632895.1 Mastomys coucha
AAAAAAAAAAAAAAAAAAAAGAAACTTCCATTTTTCTAAACAAAGATAAGACATGATATGTACATAGAATTTATTTGAAGGAAGTAGACTTTCTATAAATACATGTCAAGTATGTTTACAAAGGAAACAATAGACCAAGTATGCCTGCTTCACAAGAGAAAGCTAACCATAAAACTCCTGGAGTCAACTCTGTTAGGATGCCACATTTACATATTCCACCTGAAGCTAAACCTTCCAGACAACTATCTTCCATCACTGGTGCATCCACAAGGAAAACTCCTGACCACCTACTCTCTCCTGTTATCCTTCTTTTCACACTAACTCAATCACCTTCTGACAGCTCTGCCTCCTCTTTGAATGTTGTCCTCACTTCCAATACCATGATAAACAATGTAACATCATTCACTTTATCTATTCCACTGTGATTCTTCACTACAACTCACCTGACTAGGAGAATGGGCCTCTGTGCCTTTGATAAAGAGCAAAAAAATTCTAAGCAGAGCTATGATGAAGTTCTATATTTTATTACATACTTAAATTTTAATTTGTTGATTGTTTAAGATAAGGCAAATATGAGACAGCATCTGAGGACCAAATATTAGTATTTCACATTTTCTCATTATACAGAAAGAATGAAGGAACAGGAAAAACAAATATTTTGTCAAAGGTGACTACGCCAAGGGTACTGTCAAAACTCTCAATTTCTCCTTTCTTTCCTGTCACATGGCAATGTAAGATATTTCACTGTTCCCACCTAACACTAGTTTTTCACATTTTAAATTAAAACTGAAAGTAAAGGAAACTTATTTTAGAAATAGTAAAGGCTTCCAACTACTAACAAGTCACTCAAGTAAGAACTCTAAATGAATTCTGGCTCTGTTTATTCTTAAATGAAAATGAAGCTTTGAGAATTATTGTAATGCCAAATATACTTACTTTTAAGAACCAACTTGAAATTCCATAATTTCAATTATGACTATCTTTGACTAATAAAGTTTAAACCTACATTTCATAGGGCTAATTCAGGAAGTACAATACAGCCAGCAACACATTTTGTCATCTACTCTTCATCCCCAAAGTTCCCATCTAAAAGTAAATTGTATCCCTTAAATCCGTACAAAGAGAATTTGCACCTACTATTTCTATTCCAAAAATCAATCTTGGGAATTCAGGTGTATGTGATTTGGTATCCCACTATTTCTAAAGTCTATAAGCTAAGAGTAAATATCTAAAAAGAAAAAGAAAAATGTTTGCATCTTTCATGGCAGATTTCATTGCACTGAAGAGTTAAATTTCTTTTTAGCACAAGAGAAATACTTTTTTTAGTCTACTGTGTATCTAAAGAACCCCATCTGTTAAGAACTGATCCAGCAGGCATGGCTGTTGCTCCAGAGTCCACGCTGGTTCCACATTCAAATCAGTTTCTAGCTTGTGAGAGTCCTACTGCCTCTTATCAGGTTACACAGTGCATACAAGTAAGCACAGAAATGCCATTGTCACATCATCTAAAGTAACAAATCCTATTGGCCTCAGAAAAATGGAAACACTTAAAGTGTGTGTGTTCTTTAAATATACATAAGTTGAGTAGCAGCTAATATATTAATATTGTTCCTTGAGAATGCCTAGCTTTCCTTCCAAAAAGAAAAAGGTGCAATAAAAGTAATTACTACAAGCAAGGTAAAAACTGCTGCTCACCGCCACCCCCTCCCCAATAACCCATCAGTGTTTTGAAAAGAACTGGTTACACCTAATAAGGCTGACAATCTCACAAACTTACACTGACTCCTGTGGTGGCTTATTTGAAGGGTACACAAAAAGCAAATCAAGGTGTTTTGTATTCAAGCTGCAATACATATAGAGAAGTAATGACAGATGACCTAGCTTTTAGTTGACACACTAGCAAAAAGAAAACAAAAAGGACTCCAACTTTTCCGTGATTTTCAAAGGTGCAGAAACAACAAACATAATCTAATCCATGTCTCAGGGTCCCACTGTCATAGCAGCAGTTTTCTTTCAATTTTCCAATGTATCAAATAAAAATAACTGCTTCGCTGAAAATTCACACCTCATGAGTGTTATAAAAATCCCCAGCAAGCATTTTTCTTTATGTTCCTGCGACTTCACACCAAATACAATGGTCAACTGACTGCTCCTGACTCACACCTCGCCTTCCAAAACCCAACCTTACTGAAAGTCAAAGGCTGGATAATGCAGAGGAAGCCGTTTTAAGAGGTTTTGCTGAAGAAAAGCAGAAACAAACACAAAAGAAATGCATTTGCAAAGCGCAAAAGCCATGACCTAGCCTTAATTACGTTCAATTTCAGCTCTTCCTCTCCTTCTCCGGGACCAAGTCATCCTCAACACTGTTTAGGTTCTCTGTAGATAGCGCAAAACATTAAGTCATACACACTTCTGCAGTAACTCTTACCATGAAAGGAGGCAAAACCTAGGCTGCCTTTGAAATCTTTCTTCTGGTCTTTATCCACAAGCCACCGCAACCATAGAAACCAACCTGTATGATCACCCGGTGCCCCTGACATTTTAACACCTTCTGTGCCCCACACCCCCAAAGATAAGAGATCAGCATAACTGGAGCTATACTACAAAGAGGTGAAGAGGTGAAGGTGATGGGGGGTAGGGGTGAGTACAGGCACAACACTCTCCATCACCGCCACGGAATGTATTTAAAGACAGATGCAAAATCTGCATCATCCGTCGTCCTCCCTGGAAAACCCAGCACCCCAGCTGCTCAAGTTGGAACCAGTGCGCTTTCTCACATTTCAGGAGCACAGGGGTGGGGGCTGGGGCGCTGGAGTTGGGGGGAGAGGCTCGGGCTCTAGGGGCAGGGCCGCCACCGTCTCAGAGCCACAGCACGGACTGTTAAGAGATTGGAAGGAAAAGCTCCCAAAGGACCTGAGGGCCACCTCACCCCTCCACTCACGGCCCAGGCCTTAAGGACCGGCCACTCGTCGGAAGTGCCGGGTTGAGTTGGGCACCGCGCGGGTGACAGGAGGGAGGTGGCGCGGCCGTGGCAGCGCGCGGGCGGCCAGGCAGGAGGCTGAGGGACACGGGGAGGCAGGGCGCAGACACCCGGGGAGGGGTGGGGGGGTGCGGGAGCCCTTACCAGGTTGAGCACCGTCTCCACGATGTCCCTGTTGCTGACCTCGCCGACCTGTATGAGTCCGATCAGAACGGCGAATTTCATACGGATGTTGCGGATCGGCACCGAAGGGTTGATCATCCCCGCCGGCAGCACCACCGGGCCGGAGCCAGAGCCGGCCGCCCCCCGAGGTTCCCCCATGGCGCCTCCACCGCCGCCGGCCCCGACGGCCAGGAGCGCGACGGGCTGCGGCTCGAGCCCCGGGCCCGGCTTGTCGCTCGCCATCCGCCCCGCTGCTGAGGAGCTGTGCAGCGCCGCCGCGCCGCCTCCGCCGGTTCCGTTATCCCCGCCGCGGCCCCCGCCCCCCGGCCGGCGCCTCGCAGCCCCAGCATCCACCAGCGCCGCGGCGCCGGGCCCGCTCCGGTCTGCCCGGCAGGCGTGCGGGGCGCCTCGCCGATCGCCTCCGGGGATAGCCGCAAGGGTCGCTCCCGAGGTCTCCTCGCCGGGGACTGCCGCAGCTGTCTCCCCACCGGTCTCGCGGTCCGCCTCAGCGCTTGCCTCACGGACCTTCCTCGCAGATCGCTTCGGAGCTCTAGGCACCGATCTCCTCGGCTTGCCGCCGCCGGCCCGGGCCCCCGCGGGGATGCCGCTTCCTCCCGCACAGCCCTCCGCCCTCCGCCGGGGGCCAAAGCTCGGGCCGCTGCCACCGGCGCCGCTGTTGTTGTGAAGCCCCGACGCCGCCGCTCACTCCGCCATGTTGCCGCCCCCTGCCTGCGGTAGCTGCCACTGCGCCTGCGCGCAGCTCGGGGGGGGGGGCGGAGTCGTCGCTGCACCCCCTCTTTCTCCAGGCGCTCCTCCTCCGCATCCCTCACCCCTCGTCCCTCCCCCACGGGCTGGGATCGGGCCGACAGGTGAGCAGGTGCGCGGGGAGGAGTCTGGAGGGGAAGGACACAGCTTGCAGGTCCGCTCGCCATCCTCCTCGGCCTCGCCGTGCGTGCGGGCCACGTGCGGGGAGTGGAGGGCCACCTGCTCCGGGCCGCCTTTGCCCTCCTCGCCCTCCTCGGGCCCGCGGGCCCCACCTCGCTGCGGGGGTCTGGAGACAGGCACAATGTCGCGGGCAGCCTGGGGAGAGGCTGACACCTGCACCTACCGGGCGCGGCATAAAAATAGATGCTGTCAAACCGGGAGCCTCTCTGCCCGGCTAGCTCTTGAACTCGCCTCCCTGACCTACCCCCATGAGGTGGTTGGGTAGGAGCAGCAAATCCCCTGCTAGAAATCCCCCCAAAGATCCTCAGGTATGATGATGTCTCCCTTTTCCGTAGGCGTTTGCGGTTCGCCAGATTTGTTTGAATTATCAAAATACATTGGAGGTCGTCACGACCCGCCTTAGTCTGTGAGAAATTTTTAATTGAAAACATGATGACACGCACATGGTAATATCTCTGATGGCACTGAGTTAAAAACCACGTAAGTATGACTGGTGGTTTCTTCCTTGGCGTCAAGGTTTCTTTAATATTTCAAGTGGTCTGCCCTTTTCAATAAAGACATATTGCCAGTCACCAGAAACATTAGAAATCCTAAGGTGCATTCAAATCATTTAAATTGTCATCTCCAACAAAAAAAAAAAAAAAAGGTCAGTGTACAACTGAATCATAATGTGTAATTTACTATTATTCATCTTCTTTGACTCCCATGATACAGGATCTTATAAACATTTCTAAAGTACCACAGAGCAAACTTTCTTGTGTTTTCAATTAGTTCTTGGTTATATGTTTATTATTAGTCCAAACTCCCACTGATTTGATGAATTTATTAAAGTAGTTGCACAAAAATAACTGAAAAAGTGGTAAATTGGTATGTCTATTTAAATGAAATAGTAATGGAATTATAAAGTGCTTACATCATTAAAACTGCTTGAGGAATTTGCAGAGCCTTAAGACATCATAGTTTGGCAATTAAGAATTCCAGTGATACTGGATGGCTGTGGAGCAAGCCTTTAACCAAAGCACTGGGGAGGCATATCTGTGAGTTCCAGGACAGTCCTGTCTACAGACTGAGTTCCAGGACATTCAGGGCTACACAGAGAAACCCTGTATCAGAAAACAAAAACAATAAGAAGAACTGTGACTTTTAGAACTACCTACAATATCTGTGTCTGTCTCAGGTAAACATCATCTAGTCCTATAAGAACTACTTCAGTTGCAAAGTTAAAATGCCATATCTCTTTTAAAGTATAAAATCCGAGCTGAAAGGTTATCTCAATATGTGTGTACGTGTGTGTGTATGCACATATACATACATGATGTGTACATATATGAAGTTCATACATATGAATAGACAGACAGTAAGTTGTACTTCTTGCTTTATTCTAGACATCTTGAATGAGAGCGTTGAGAGACACTGACAACCTGATCTTCCCTTTTCCTTTCTTAGTGCATAGCTTAACACCCTTTCGGCTGCTCTTTATTTTCTGTTTTGTGTCTCAGGCAATAGGTATGTTGATTTCAGTTTTGTTTTTCTTGTTCCGTTTTCATTTACTGGAGATGAAAAATAAGTTAAGAAAATAATCAATGCTCAAAGTAGGAAAAGCTCATTTTGTATACTTTATTAAATTTCAGAAATGTTTTTAAGCTTGCTAATGCAGGTATTCTGTATATTGTCAGCTCCTTACCATCTTTAAAAAAAAAAATGGGCATGGTTGTGAATCATCCTTTAACTATGTGTGCAATCTGCTCAGGCTGTGTGAACTTCAATATCCTCATTCCTTAAAGACATGATAAGACCTATCTACCAATGAAATGGTATCAGCTCAGCAGCAGCTAGTACATAGTAAAATACATCTTTGCATCCCTCATACAGGAACTATGTGTGTAGAGTGACCTACATACACACACATGAAAAGCCAATTATAGTCTGTTTACAATGCATTCATCAAATTTAAACTTTAGTTTTCTTCAGCGTTGGACCCTTCCACCCCACTTTTTAACCACTAATTTTACTCTTAAGCACAGAACACAAACACAACACAGAAATTCAGCATTTTCACCTCATTTGACACAGGCTAATCGTTACCAGCCAACAGACATTTGCATGTCTATTACAAATTCAAAAATTACTAGCTGAAATAGGTGGCTTTAGTATTTACTATTTAAAGAAATATTATTTTAAACATTAACAGCTAACCTGGAAGTCAATCTATAAAAAAATAGATCAATGATATAAAAATATGTATTCTGAAATGCACAAAATTGAAGAATGTAACAGGTGCCTTAATGCACACAGAAAATGCACCAGATGCTCACACACCTTTGCACACCTTAAGTCAGCAGTAGCTTGCCCATCCTTCCAGGTGGTACAGTCTACCTGATACACCATTCTTTTAATTCTCACTGCTGTCATCTTGTTAGAAACTTAATACCAGGATACCTCTACCCTTACTCATTTCTAACCCAGTATCCCATAATAATCTTAAATCTGCTTTTGATGTACAGATAGTGGTCTAGAATGCATACTTTATTAATCACTATAAATTCTACATACATCTACATCATCTGTTTAAAACATGGCATGATTAAAATGTTCATCTGAGTGCCAAAGGCCCTCCGTGCTTTGGCTTTTTCTCAAGCTTTACCTCATTCTATTTCTGACAGGAAACTTTTTGTCTATGACTCCCAACATTTTGGAGTATGCACCGCTTTTCTCATTACTTAAAAATGTTTAGACAACTCCTAGATTCCTAACCTAGAGATTTATGCTTTTAATTTCCGTAGATTGAAAAAATAGTGAACTGCTTTCAGGTTTTAATTTAATAAAAAAATTTTAATTAAATAACCTTTACTTTTTCTTTTAATTTTATTGTGTGTATGTGTGTGCATTTGTGTTTGTGCGCATGCTTCACTCACAGGCACACAGGTGTGTGAAGGTCAGAGGCCAACTTTTCTCTCCACCTTAGCATCTAGGGGATAAACTCAGGTGGTGGTCAGTCTCCCTTGGTCAGCACTTTGATCCACTGAGCCATGTCACTAGCCCAAAACTTTATGTTTTCTAAAGCACACACTTCATATATTTGAAACACATGCACATGGGAACACATGCATGTTATGAGTTGTATGATTATATCATCAGGTAAAAAAAAAAAATGTCCAAGTCCTAATTGCCAGTACTTGCTATTTGTATCTTATTTAGGACAAAAGAGAGAGAGAGAGAGAGAGAGAGAGAGAGAGATGGCTGTAGATGTAAATTCAGATACAAGTATACCGGAATGAAGTAGGACTTAATAGGATTAGAGTCCATCTAAGAAGGAAGAGAGACAGATGACACAGAGAAGAGGAAGTGAGGCAGAAACAGAGGACACTCTGTGAATACCCCGAGAGACCTTGGAGTTTTGCCACAGGAGGCCAAGAAAGACAGGGCTGCTGACAACCACCACCAGAAGCAAGGAAATACTGTCCTGTAGTACCTTCAGAGAGAGCCAGCCTGAGGAGGACCTTTATTTGACTTCTGGTCTCCAAACCTGTAAGAGAATCTCTGCAGTTTAAAGCCACTCCTACCCTCATTCCAACACTAGCTTATGCTTTGTCGCAGCAACTCTGAGAAACTAAAACACACAAGATAAATGTGATTTTGTTACCTCTGTAAACAATGACTAATGTAGATAAGAATCTACAGATCACTTTGAATAACTCCCAGGTCCCAAGATTAAAAAAGAAAGCTTATGCCAACCCGAATTCCTTTCTGCCCAATGACTGTACTGTGCTCTTACCTGGGTACCTTATTCAGTCTTCTTTCTGCCCACTATCCTTATCAATCCCACCAAAACTTCTGTCAGTGCAATCCCATCTTCATGAATGCATTCATGATCCCATCTAGGTAAATGGAATGCTATACCCATTTTCTGCTTTAAGAGAAATGTTTCTTCTGGCTTTTCCAGTAACCTAGGTTGACAAATTTTCACTTAAATAAAACAAACTGCTTCTATTTTCTCTGTCTTATTTGCTAGCAGTAAGAAAACCACAGACCAATACATGTAGTCATATATATATAATCCCTTCACTGAAAAGCAAAAAACCAAAAACCAAAAAAAAAAAAAACCAAAAAACAAAAAAGAGAACACACCATATGTATTGTTTGTCTAAGTGTGTATCTGTACCATATATAATAGTTTTACACTAACAGATGTTAAGTAGATTGATTCTTCACAGTGATACCAGATATATTTTCCCATTTGGTTTGGTATATATGTACTAGAGAAAGAAAAATATATAAAGCAAACATATAATGATTTTCCTGACTGATTACTGTTAATAGTTATACCTATCATACACCATTCCTCTCTTATCTGCCACGTACTTTTAGATGTGTTAATTCTAACTCATTATAGCACTTTGAATAAAATAGTATTCTCCAATATTTCAAGTGAAAAGACTAATACAAAATGAGGTCCGATCAGTTATGTGAGTCATACTTGAGGAAGTTATCAATTTAGGATATGATCTAGTTATGGTTAGGCTGAGAGCTCAGTCTCCTACATGTCTCACAGGGTAACCAACACCAAAGCCACTATTTAATGTCTCCTAGTGAGAGCAAGAAAATGTCCCTTACAAAAGAAAAACGTGTTTTTATGTGTTTATATGTTCAGTCTCTGTGATAAAAGTTCACAATAAAAGGCTGGCTGTATAAATCAATGACAGAGTGCTTGCCCAGTATGCAAAAGATCCTGGGTTCCATCTCCAGAACTTGAAGTCAGAATATTTCATTAGTCCTTTTGCTTCCTAGGAATCAATTTGACAAAAATAATATGGGATAAATAAATTGCTTTTAATTATATTAAGATTAATCAGAATTTTGTTTTAGAGCCACATTAGTATACCACTCCTTATACATGCAGACATTCTGTTATATCTTTGGCTGACCATTGATATCCTAGTCCTTGTTGAAAAGTATTACTGTTATGTTTCTCCATAATTATGATTTCTATCCCCACCCATGGGGTCATAGGGACTCACACCTTTAATTCTGGCACTCAGGAGGCAGAGGCAGGCAATTCTCTATGAGTGTGAGGTGAGTCTGGCTGACATAGCTAAGACTACACATCCAGACTTACTCTCAAGAACAAAACAAAACAAGAGAAAAATAAATGTGTACCCTGGGTAGAGGGAAGACAAGAAATACTGTGAGAAGATATCTAGGGATCTTTTGAAATGGTGATAATATTATATTTGAAATTGCTAGATAAGAAGCACCTTCACCCAACTCCAGCACAATGGATTAGTGCAGAATCAATCGTAGCCAAATACTGGATTAATGACATGAGAAAACTTACCAACTGACATATACGTGGTGTACTGTAACACACTTGAAAGCATTTAGACTAGAAGAAAAAGGAGAGAATCTAGGCTGTCCTTTCTACCTGACAAGTTAAGAGATGTGAGACTTCTGTTATACAGAGCTGCTTTGGAGTTGATGTCAACCAACACAAGCCCCAGTAACACCCACAATCATACACCTAAAGGAGTTCTCCAGGAACAAGGTGCTTAGTTATATGTTGTATGTTATGTATACAAAGTAGTTTATACAAAGCTTTCATTTTGTTTGATCTAATCTCACAAGAGGTAAATGGAATATCATATGTTGGCCATAGTTATATCATCAACTTCTTTGTTTACATTAAAACAAGCTCCACCAAATTTTATTTGCAGTAACAACAAAAAACTAGCATGTTTCCAGATACTTTGCTATTATCCAAGTCTAGTAAGGTAATTGTTTATTTTTTTAGAACTTTTTATTCATAAACATCACAGACAACTCATGTGGTTATGTTATAAAGTCCAACATATTCCCTAAGCAGATCATTTTTTATTTTTACTGTACTTTTCCTAACCTTAAATAATCTGTAAGGAATGGCATAATGACTGAAAAATGAGGGTTCAAAATGAGATGATATAAATTCTGAGAGTGCAATTTGAGAGTGCAAATTCTGGCAAATTATCCTTGATCTTAGACCTCTGATCCAATCCTAAGCAACTACCTCATGTGTATCACTTAAAAAACTTAAAGGGATAAAGCATATAAAGGTTCATTAAGTTTTCCATAGATGGTAAAGACTGTGATCATAAATTGTCAGAAATACTTAAGAGTTCATTGAGCTTTCAAGTCATATAATTGTCACTTTCTCTTTATTCATTGACTTCTTGTTTTAAAACCCAAATAGAACATGCATCTTCTTCAGGTTTTGTTTTGTGTTTTAAGGAATGGCTAAGATACATATGTTTGTATTTAAGACTCAGCACTAAAGCTCATGCCTGAATAGAGGATCATCCCTGGTTTCCTTTCTTAAAGGAAATGTGGATTTTATGGGATTATTATTAATTAGTATTCCATATCCTTCCTAGCCATACAGCTTCCAGTTTTTAAAATGTGACTTCACAGTATTTCTGTATGTGCGCTTTTTGATTCAATTAATACCCTCTGTAGTTTTTCTACCTGTGTCTTGGGGTTGTCTCAGTACCTCTTACCAATTCCTAAACTTAAAATAACTTATATCAAATCACTATGAGATATATATGAATTTTTATATATAAGTGATAGTATTAAGTACTTTAAAAGATAGCTGTGCAGATGTGATCTCATCTCTGGAATTGTACAATATAATCTATCAGCTTTAAGTAAGAAAAATGCCAGAGAAAATACAACAGCAACAACACAGAGAACAGAGCCATGTGACAGGATGCATGGAATGTAGAATGCAGCAACTGCGTAAATATAAAATCATCAATATAATTGAACTAGCAAGCCATGGGACTTTATGACCACCTACTACTCTACAAGTGTTAATCTGAAATTAAATGTACTGATATTAATATTTTACACAGTAACAACTATACACCATCCAATACAGATTCATTTGAAAGCATCCTAAAAATTTTCAACTGTGAATAGAACAACTTCAAAGAAGCATTGTACAGCCAGGCCTGTTGACACACGCTTTTTTAATTCCAGTACTTTGGAGACAGAGGTAGACATCTCTGAGTTCAAGGGCAAACCAACCTGGTCTTCATAGCAAGCTTTATAATAGACAGGGTGGATAGAGACCTTGTCTCCAAAGAAAAACAAAAGAAATATATGTACCTAAATATAAGACAATATTTAAAAGATCGTATACTATTTGAATAATATAAACCATATGACCTGCTTGACAAGGCTACATAAAAAAGCTTTTTTAAATATTCATTTTAAAAAACCCCAAAATTTTGGTGAAATATATTCATTGTGAAAAACATCATATGACAAAAGTATAAAAACAATAGTCATTCAGTATTGTGCAGACCTATTGAGTATTGTATTAGCTACTTCTCTATTTTTGTGATAAAATATCATGAACCAAAGAGTGTCTTTGTTCCAGAGCAAAAGTCCACAAAAGGCATGCTGGTATACATCCAAAGAAGAAAGATAAGAGAGCCTCAATTTTATCCATACATAGGGCATGGAGACAGAACTGGAAGTGTGGCAAGACTATAAATTCTGAAGGCCCAACCTTAACTCTGTACTTCCTCCTCCAAAGCTCCACCTCCTGTGACTCCCATAACCTCTCCAAACAACACCAGCAGCTAAGGGCCAAGTAGTCAAATGCTTCACTCTGTGGGGACATTGCTCGTTCAAACCTTCACAAGTGTATTCTGCCAGCCATGGAGGTTCTAAAGTAAAGGAGATAAAACAGCAAATATACAGATTTCCCATCCTTATGGGAAAAGTCGCGAGGGTGTAGCGTCCAGCACCTTGCAGAGAGTGAACTGATAAAATCTATATGAATACTATTTCAGAGGATGATAACTTGGTGTGCATTCATGGATAGAAACTGACAGTGGTGGTGTAGTCACTTGTTAGACATTTTGCACTTGGTTGACTACACCTTTCTAACAAGTAAAGTTTTTAATATCTTGAGCTCAGTGACTCTAACATACAAGCCTACATCTCTGAAGAAGATAAACAGCTATTTTGAGGGAAAAAAGGAGAAAGAAGTTAAAAAATAGAAATGTTAACAACCCTCAACAATTTCATATAAATTCCTTGCACTACAGGTGAGACTAACTATTTAAAAAAACAGTTCTAATATAAGAATAAAAACATTCTGTTCCTTTAAGCATGCATATTAAGAAGGATTGAAATCCTCAAAGTTGGCAGAGTAACCATAACTGTGTGGTATCTTTGGATCTCAGTTTTCTTATTCATGAAGTAAGAATGGAGTACAATAAACTTAGATACGATCACACTTTATAAAGCACAAAGTGTCACAGAGAACAGTGACTAACTGTGGCACTCCTAAAGTGAAGCAGTGATCCCAATCACCTAGAACTGAAGGCAGGGTAAAAAATGCAGGGCTGTGGACTCCAACCAGGAAACTTGTTTTGAAATATGGGTACGTGATGTCAGGCCTATGAAAAGGGAAAATGACAAGTTCAATGCTTAGACCCGGTGGTTGGGAAGAGAAGGTCAAAAATCTAAACTGCTAAGAAAAAAAAAGTTAAGGCAACCCCAGGGAAAAAAAATAGTTGAGGCAAACAGGAATCCCAAGAACAGAGCAGAAAAGCAGACTCAGGCTGGCCAAACACTTGGAAACATAATAAACAAAATGAAAGATAAACAAGAGGCTGAGCTCGACAGCTTCGAAAGGCTGCCTGGGAATTTTGCACGTCATTTCCAGTCTACTCCTATTGCTCTTTGGGAATCCAAGCCTGAATCTCTGAAGGACAGACACCCTGGAACTTGTGTTTGAGGTAAGAAACTCTATATAGAACCATTTCTTCTAAGAAAATCCTGGCCACACTGGACAGCAAGACAAAGCTTTGTCTGATCTGTAGACAGATGCCCCTTAGGTTTAATGCTGTGTTTTCATGATTAAGCAAACTGTTTTGAAAGTAAAGAGCCTAAATCAGATGTTTATACACTCATTAGATACTCCATATGTAAGATTTCAGATGGGAATGAAAACATTTTCTCAGCTCTTGTGTCTCATGACCTAAATTTACTAACTTACTCTCTCAAGTTAGTTGACAGATAAACTCAAGAAATGTATGTGTCAACAATGTTTCATGTTGATGCTTGGCAAAACAAACACTTCTCTGGATGGGAACAAATTACTCTCATTAGGTAATTTTGATTTCTATTTCTAAATTTAAGACTGACTACCAGATGTGCAAGCCAGTTGTTTGAAGGGATCACCCATGAACCTCAGTCTAAGCTTTCTTGATGGAGAAGTGGCAAACTCAGCATGAAATTAGCTTGGGGTTTTGGTTTTGGTTTCCTGAATTTTGTACATCTTTTCCAAAGAACTTTGCTCCCCTCAGTTCATGAGAACAGTTACAGGCTATTATGCTAATGGACCATTGGGAATATGTGCCTGCATAGTCCCTAAATTTTGGCCATTTGACAGAGCATTTCTGGTAATTGGGTTTACAAATGTTAGTTTTTCAAGTTTTTATTGCATTTAGACATCTGTTAAATTTAAATTGGCATAATAACTAAGTTGTGTTGATATAAAGATGCTGCCATTAAAAATGTCATAGGGATTAGTTGCTTCAAAATGTTTTAGATTTGTTATTGGCATATTAATAAGTAAGTGATCAAATGCAATATTAATTGAGTAGTATCAGGATTTGTTACTAATAAAGAATAGGTATCAATTAATTAATACATGTTTATTTAAATGTTGTGTTTTTTCCACATGGCCAACTGTGTCAAAATAATTACACTTAAAAGGTTAAGATGAAGAAACTCTAGTGCATAAATTTTCAGTCATTCAGGATATACAATTAACCAAGTAATCCTATTTGGTAATTTCTTTGTGCTAATAATCCTACGAGCTTAATTCCCTAAAGGTTTTAGTCTCTGTCCCATTTAGAAACATGTATAGCATGTAATATAATTAGTTAACAGACCACTGTTTTATTGCCTTAAAGAATATTTAAGGCATATAAAAAGTCTAACTGAAAACTCACATGAAAAGCTTTAATTCACAGGAATCCTATAGCTGTGTTCAGGAAGACAATTTATTATTCTTTAAAGTGCCATTTTTATGTTTGTAAGCATTAGTGAACTTAAAAGAACGTCAATTCATACTTTTCTTGGTCCCAAGGACTGAACTTGGGCCTTACACAGGCCACATTCCCAGCCTCTCAAAGATTTTTTTTATGTTTTGTACTCTTCTAATATTGAGAAATGCTGGTCCAATCTTATATTATATTTAAGTTTAGAATGTAAAGCCTAGAAATACTTAACTGATGATTAATTTTCCACATATATTGAGTATCTGTGATGAATTTACATATCTTTTTATTACACCATCTTTCCATATAACAAGAAGAGCAGAATATTTCTCCGGTGACTGTGCCCTTCTTAATAATGTTATACTCATTCATGTGAACCTAGCAATTAATTTGAAGTTAAACACCTACCACTTACTCATGTGTATTGCGATATTCACTGTTAGCCAGGAATATTACTCTCTCTGGTACTGAAAATTAATCAGTTTCTCTTAGATGTAACCTGCCATTGAAACTACTCACTGGATAAATATTCATACCTCAAGTAAAGTATTAAGGGGTGGCAAGATGGCACCGCAGGTGAAAGTGCCTGCTGCTAAGCTTGGCAGCCTGAGTTCAGTCCCAACTGATAAGAAGAGAGAAACCTCTCTCACAGGTGGTCTGTCCTAACACTTCCACAGGCATGTGGTCCATGCACACACACACACCAACATGCACACACAAACATAGCCCTCCCCCCACACAAACAAATATAAATTTTTAAATGTAACCAAATTTAAGAAAAAATAGACAAAACATTTTAAAATAAAGTAATGTATTTCACTTGTTAGTATATTAATGTAAGGCCACTATTAAATACTCTGCTTGTTTTTATTATTATAATATTTTTATTTGAAAATTGTTTATAAGACATAGCAGTTTAAAACAAATTAGTATACTGGACACTAAGAAATGTTTAAATGTTCAAAATGTCTGAAAACATATTACCACCAGCCAGATAGTTGACTTTATTCAAGTTCAGCAGTGTTTACGTAGGTGTGAGAATTAAGGGATTTGTTTTCAATGTAAATACCTGCAATCTTATTTTAGTTCCATTGAATCACACTTGATTACAAGTAGCTATAATGACTTAGAATATGAAGAAATTGTTTTTCCCTGGAGGATAGTTTTGTTGATCCTGAATTAGGGTCCTATCCAGGGAACAGCTATGCTTTTCTCTATCCCCATAAGCAAAAGGGTATGAAGTAGTCAGTACAGGTTCTCCTCGGGTAGATGAATACAGCAAACAGTGGCCATGAAATCTGGCCAGTATGCCAGATTTCATCCACGTACATATTCATAACAAGAACAGAACATCCTAGACCTGGTAAGACCCTAGGGTATTTTGACAGTGTCTATATTCCTCTTCCCACTTGGGGACTTTAAAATCCAAAGGTTTTATGCTGAGATGTGCAGCATTTATTCTAGCTTGAGTTGTATTCTTAACTAATAGGTTCAGAAATAGAGTCTATTTGATTATGTACTCTCTCCGTTTATAAGTTTGCACCTTACCTGAAAATGCATGTTATATGAAAGTTTCCTGTAGGGCTGGAGTGTACTTAATGGCACACTACTTGCTCACATATGTTAGGCCCTGTGTTCTGTTTCTAGCAACAAATTAGCAATAATATTTTTAAAGCTACCTCTCTTATATTAAATATTATTAGTTTTATCCAATAAAACATTAGCTGTTTTCTTCTGTAAAAAAAAAACAATTGCTTGTTAGGAAATCTATTTTTAACTTTAAACGTAGAGCCACCAGATCCTGTGGGAGCTCTTTCAAATAGAATTGAGCCTATATTTTGTGACTGAATCTGTGTATTTCATGTGCTGTTTAACAGAACCTGATTGCCATCTAGACAATGTTTTCAGAGCCTGCTTCTCTTCCAGCATTTGCTTGCTCAGGAATTGGCGCCAACAATTCCTTAGCCTGTACCTGTTCTTGGGCTTCAATGGAGCCAGCCCTACGGATGCTACTTCCGAAGCCTATAGGCATTGACAGACCTCCACACTGCAACTCTGTCAGTTAGTTCAGACCCTTGTGGGACTTTGTCCAGACTGTTACCATAATCAGACAACCTGGCTCTTCACTTGGCTCTCACCTCTCCTCTGCTCTTCACACTGACATCAGAAAGATATTTTTAAATGAAGAAAATTAATTATGTAAAGCACACATATGTGGCATTTCTCATAATGCCTTATGTCTTTTAACTGCTCTTTCAAGCCTTTCACCACCACCTCTACCTCTGGAATTCGTACTCATTTCTGAAGAACTGATTTGATTTGCCCGTTCTTCGTGAAGGCTTTTCTAAATGCCTGGTTGTGTTAGCGTAGTGCCCGAGGAACACAAAGCTCGGAGGGCTTGGTAAAGTGCGGAGAGGGTGACTGTAATGCAGAACAAACCTGATTTGTCTTCCTGGCTCTATTGCATATCAGTTTGTGATTTGAAGAAAATCAGTCACTCTGTTAGTTTTTCCTGAGATTAACAACACCTCTCTCAATGAGTTTTTGACATAATGAATTGAGTTTGTTTCATCTGCCTGGGTATCTAGGACATAACAAGAAATTGTAACCCTTCTCTCCATCTGCTTCCACTACAGCCCTGGACACTTGAGAGACACCTACTCTCAATGCTCACATTGACCCTGGAAGTGCTTCATGGCACTAGGGACACCTCTGAAGTGAGTGACTGAGTCACTGAATGTTTAACACCTAAGGACACAACTAAGGACACAACTGAAACAATCTTTTTGCCCATTTTATATCCAGAAAGAATAAGAAATAGCAGTTGAAGGTTGGAGAGTTGGCTTGATGGTTAAAAGTACTTGCTGTTGCCCTAAAAGATCAAAGTTCAATTTCCAGCCCAAATGCTGGTTGGCTCATGATCATCTATAACTCTGGCTCTAGGGGATATGATCCTCTCTTCTGGACACATGCAAACACACTAAGAAATAACTTTGGCCAAAAGAAAAAAAAACTCTGATATTTTAATTTTCTTACATAACATCTAAAACTTTTACCTATGATATAAATATTATATCTAAATTATCTTTGAACATCTCAAAGTTTACGTAAAAAGCAGGTGACTTCAGAGTGGCGGACCCTAAAAATGATATATTTTTTTAATCATTGATTTATAGTTTTGCACTATCTATCTACCTGCAAATATATCTAATATGTTAAGCCAATTTTTGGAGACTGTTCTGTTGTTCTTTTTTT
>NW_022196898.1:6711871-6752818 GCF_008632895.1 Mastomys coucha
GTGACCTTTTGTGCTGGTTCTGGGTACATAAAGGTAGAAGAAACACACCGGGGACAGCTAGCTCTCCAAGATATTTTTGTTTGTCTGATTGATTGATTAATTTGTTGGGTTTTATTTTGGTTTTGTTTGTTTGTTTGTTTGGTTGGTTGGTTGGTTGGTTGGTAGATTGATTAGTTGGTTGGTTGGCTTTTTGAAACAGGTTTTTTTTGTGTAGCGCTGGCTATCCTGGAACTCACTTTGTATACCAGGCTGGTCTCAAAACAACAGAGATACCTCTGCCTCCTAAGTGCTGAGATTAAAGGTGTGTGCCACTCCTGCCCAACCAGGACATTGAATTCCTATGAGTTATGAGACTAGGAAGAGAAGGCTAGTTAGATGGAGTATTTGAACGTATTGTGTGTTATTGCTTCTTGTGTTAACTCAGAACGTGCTCTTTTCATCTCTGCTTAAACTTCAAACATTATCACTACCCACTATCAATGTTCATGTAAATCCACTCACCTATCACTAGGAGAAACCATAGTTGGAAAGATGTCAGAGGTCATTCTGTGTCAAGTTAGAGGTGATAGCCATGGGCAAAACAAATCGATAGTTTTTCACAGGAATTAAACTAAACATCTACATATAATCATATGTCAAGTTCAGATGCTATGACTTCTAAAATTATGTTATATAAATTAAGCACATTAATAGATGAGTTATTTTTAAAATGAGTACCAGGTTCATAGAATAGCTATATATATATTAATATATAATAAAAATATGGATTCTGAAACAGAAAAACACTGCCAGGATTTCTTCAACAAGAGTATTGAAATATATATTATTTCCCCATTATAATGTCTAAAAGTAAGCCTCGTTTTTCTTCCCTCTTTCCCCTTTGTTGTTTTGGTTTTAGTTTTAGAAAAAAAGATGATATAATCAAGGCTGGCCTCAAACTCACTGTGTACCTGATGCTGGCTGTCTTAGCCAGGGTTTCTATTCCTGCACAACATCATGACCAAGAAGCAAGCTGGGGAGGAAAGGGTTTATTGAGCTTACACTTCCACATGGCTGTTGATCACTAGAGGAAGTCAGGACTGGAACTCAGGGAGGTCAGGAAGCAGGAGCTGATGCAGAGGCCATGGAGGGATGTTCTTTACTGGCTTTCTTCTCCTGGCTTGCTCAGCCTGCTCTCTTATAGAGCCCAAGACCTCAAGCCCAGGGATGGCACCACCCACAAGGGGCAATTGAGAAAATGCCCCACAGCTGGATCTCATGGAGGCACTTCCCCAACTGAAGCTCCCTTCTGTGATAACTCCAGCTTGTGTCAAGTTGACACACAAAACTAGCCAGTACACTGGCCTTAAACTGCTGCTCCTCCTGCTCCTACTTCCCAAATGCTGGGGTTATAGGCATGTGCCCCTGTGCCTAGTTTTGTTGTTCTTGTTGTTCTCCTTATTCTGTCTGTATTCCCTGCTCTTTAGTCATGGAAGCTGCAATAATAAGAGAGTCCCATGTTCATTTCCCTGTCGTCTTTGGCCAAGACAGGTTATGAAGTGTTGAACTCCTCACTGCTGATAGTAGAGTCCTAGTCTCCTTTCTCAGATAGCAGAACTGACAAAAGCTGAGGACAGGAAAATGTGCACTTAAGAGACTCTCAGGGAACACAAGGAATCATTAAACTGAAAGAACTGTGCATTGTCTACTGAAACAAAAATGCAAATCTCACCTCTAAAAGTATTTATGTACTAGCATTATGCCAGGTTCATATATAATTTATTTTTCATGAAGCCAATCAAGGGATTTCATTTCCAGGGCAGGAAGTCTAAGGATTTGATAATCGCCAGGATTTTATAACTAATAAAAGCTAAAGGAATCCGTATGCTTCTTAGTTTTCCTTCCTCCAAACAGAATCTTTATTACAGATATCTTGTTCTTATTTTATGACATAATACAGAGAAAGTTAATAACTTGACCTTTAATTTTTAAAGTGCCATTTCTGGACTTCATAGACATACTCTGAAAGGCGCAAACTTATCCCATGTGTGGGAAAAAGGATCAGTGTGAGTGTTGGGGCTTTTGAAAAGGTGATGGGAGAGGAAATGAAGAGTCCCTCAGTCCCTTTCTACTCTTTTGGAGACATGGGATATAGTAATACAGTAAGTGGCCTTCTAACTATTCAGAATATCAGTTACACTAGCTAACATTCTCAAAATGACTGTGGCCAGAGTACAGCCAGTAAAGCAGAAGCAAGGCCTCCATCATCTAAAGAATCATATACAGCAGCCTACTCCCCTTCCCATGGCTTAGCGAGGGTGCTAGCAAGCTACTTGATGCCACCCAAGTTAGAGGACCTCCCTAGTCAAAGCAAATACAAGAAGTCTCGCTGTTGGGTGACTATGGAACAGAGCCACAATGCCACCTAGGATGGCAAAGTGAGAAAGAAACAGAATTCCACATTAGGAACTTTCTGTTAATTTAGACAGCTAACATATCAGCCACAGCTACATCTTCACTAATATAACTGGCTTAATTAAACATTCTATTAGAAATGGGAGAAATCACTGGAAAGACTACTGTGAAAAGGCTCTTTATCATACTGTTTCCCTTTCTATGCAGTGAGTATAAAACCTAGGGAACTAAGAACACCATCATTTGCTTCCATTTAAACTTTTACAACTTCTTTCAAAGGAAAGTGACTATATTGTACTTGCCTACACACAGGGAAATTTACTGAACTTGATAACATTTCAGTCGTAACCTCGCATAAGTGGAGTGATGAAGAGCTCAGTATATAGAAACAGCCTGTATTTTTTGTTTGATGGTGGTTTAGTCCCTGGGAGTTCTGGGGGTTCTGGTTGGTTCATATTGTTATTATTCCTATGGATTGTTTTCTATGAGAAAGGTCAGAATGTTTCAAAGTATTTCAGGCTTATCCTAATTTTTTACCTTAATTCTATTTAAAGTTCTTGTGTAATATATTACTTTCTCAGAAATGGGGAGATAGCTCAATTGACAAAGTACTTGACATGAAAACATGTGGAACTGAAAACCATGTGGGGCCAGAACCCATGTGAAAAGTTGAGCATGCTGCTGTACGTTTGTAACCCAACCCAGAAAACACAGAAATAGGAAGGTCCCTAGGGCTCATTGGCCAGCCAAACCTAAGTCAGTAAACCCACAGTATCTTAATTACTTTTCTGTTGCCATGACAAAACACCACAGTCAATACAGCTTATAAAAGAAAGCATTTAATTTGATGCCTAAGCTTCTAGGAAGTTAGAGTCCATGACAATCATGACTGGGACCATGGCAGCAGGCAGGTGCACAAGGCACTGGAGAAACAGCTGAAAGCTTATATCTGATCAATAAGCATAAGGGGGAGAGGAGGCAGGAGGGAGACAGAGAGACAGAGAGCACTAACTGGCAATTTTATGAGCTTTTAAAACATTATCCCCTGGCCTAGTCGGGCATCAATGGGAGAAGAGGCCCTTGGTTCTGTGAAGGCTTTCTGCTCCAGTGTAGGGGAATGCCAGGGCCAGGAGGAGGGGGAAGGTGGACTGGTGAGCAGAGGGAGGGGGAAAGGAATAGGGTTTTTTTCAGAGGGGAAACCAGGAAGCAGGATAACATTTGAAATGTAAATAAAGAAAATATCTAATAAAAAAATCCTGCACCAAGCCAATACTTCCCAATTCTTCCATTGACTAGGGGCCAAGCATTGGAATATATGAGCTTATGGGGGCCATTTTCATTCAAACTAACACATCTAGTCTTAAAAACACACCTTGTCTTGAAACAAAGTAAATGACTCCTAAATAACAATGCCCAAAGCATCCACAATCATTTGCATGCACATTCACCCAAGATGCAAACATATACACCCCCACCCTTCCCCCACACATATTTTTAAATAAAAATTACTAGTTTCTAAACAATGATCAATAATACTTGGTTTAATTCATTGATGGGTAACAAGAAACTAAAGATGATTTATTCAATCTGTGCCATCCCCTGAACCCCACTCCCACCCTATACAAGATTTTCAACATCAATATTGTGGCAGAGAATTTGGTCTGATAAGAAAAAAAGAAACTTGTGGTAGAGTAGTGGGTAGTTAGTGCTGTTAAATGTGAACCAATGATAGAGACTAGGAGAGGAAATATTGTATCATCAACTACATGAAAGGATGATTGCGGAGTCATCTGAGTAGAGATTGTAAAGGTGCAGAACCACATTTTCATGCTCACTGGATCTTATACAATGTCCATGAATACAGAGAACCTGACAACAGTTGATCCACTGTTAGGAAATTTCTGAGAATTCATTTCATCATGATAAAATATGTTAAAGACATTATTTGGGTGTAGTAAATTTTATGCTATATAATAATAAAGTAGCATGTGATTTAGTCAAAAGAAATAAGTTTAAGACAAGAATAGGTGAGTTTAGAAATTGATATGAGGTATAGATTATTCTGAGATCAGAGAACATGTAGAGTAGAAATAAGGAATGATACAATTTGAGGGTCGATATAAGCATCATAGGTATGAGTTTATGATTTATGATGTGGAGCATTGAGGCCATCAAATATAGACCAAAAAGATCAAACCTAAGAAAAAGTGAAGTTCTCACAGATGAATAAATCAAAAACCCCATGAATTTGAGGCTTCAGAAGAGCCAAATGAAAACAATGGGCCTTGGCTGGAGAGGATATTCTGGCATAACTGTAGCCAGATCCTTATAGATGACACTTTTATAGTAGAGGAGCACTGAATTGAAATAGGTAAGACTGAACTAAAGATACGTTAATGCACTTCTACATCCTATAATATTCCAATTTTGGGAAATGACGAACTTAATGCTTGTCAAGGGAAGCTACATGCCATAGAAAAGGATTAATTATTTAGTTAAAGCAAATGAATGGAGCAGATGTCCTAAAATGAAGTTTCTAGAGGTTTCATTGTAAACATTTCTGAGGGAAGGAAATCTGGTTAACAAAGCACAAAGGAGGATAGATAGGATGAATGACCTGAGTTTCACTGAAACAAAATAAAATTACTTTGAAGTAGGTTGTGTATGGTTTATCTCATTGTTCTTAAGGAGATGTAACTAGAAGTCCTCCAAAGAAGTATTTATAAACCCAACCCCACAAAAATTCTAGTTTCTTTTTTTTTCCTTCCAGAGTATATAGTAAGTTCACTGGTAGTATTCCCATTTCCTGGAGTTAATTACTCTGTAGAATGTAGAAGCTTGAATGTAAATAATAGCAAAACTGCACTTGATGTTATCATAAGGAATAAACTAAGTTCTTTTTGTTAGTGAAATCAAAGAGAGCTTATTGTCAGTTTTTTAGTTAGCCTTACAGTTCAGGAACACCTTTCCCATACCACTTAGCTGTGTCTTTTCCCATTATAATCAAGTGCTGCCTTCAAGAAGCGCGCCTGCCAAGGGATCTCTAAAACCAACAAGAAATCCAATGCCAATTTCTGGAGACAGACATGTGAAGTCAGATGGGCCTCTAGGGGACTAGACCACTTCTAAAGGACTACACCAAAATTAAATGGCACATAGATGGCCCAAGTCCCATGAGATCTTTGAAGAATACAACATAAAAGATGGAGACCAATTTAGAGAATTTTTGGCATGGATCTCAACTTCCAGAGGAATATAGAACTGGGATATTACAGAAAGAAAAAACTGACACTAAAGGAAATTAGCACTGTCTTGAAAGAGAGACTGAAAAAATATTTAAGGATGTAACCCTCAAATGAATTAATGAATGCAATTTGAAGAGGTCTATCCTTTTACTGTTAATTTTGAAATTATTTTTTAATTTTATTATACATATATAATGGGGTTTTTTTTTAGACAAGGTTTCTATGTGTAGTCCTGGCTGTCCTGGAACCCCTCTATAGACTAGGCTGGCCTTGAAGTTAGAGATCTGCCTGCCTCTTCCTCTCTAATGCTGGGATTAAATATATGTACCACCACAGCCCGGCCCTTTTCTATTAATTTTTAAAACATCAATCTTTAATAACTATTGATATGCTTGCCAAAACTTTTGATGAGTACTAATTTTAAATCTACTATTATTGGAGAATGTTAACTAGTTACATTTATGTCTATCAGGAGAAAATATTTTCAAATTTTTCAATTTAAGGTCATATAATATAATCTGGCTTTGAATATATACCAATAACCCCAGGTTGATTTTTCCAGGATAGTACCAATTTAATTTAAACAATTTCCAGTGCCTACCATGTGCCAAAACATATGGCTGCAGCTGGTCCTCTGTGTCCACAGGGTTTGTATCTACGGATTTAACCAACTTTGGACCAAACATTTTGTACTTATATTTGAAAGGAATAGGCCCAGCATCTTTCTCTTTGCTTCCTAACTGGTGCAGTATAGAAGCTATCTACATAACATTTACATTGCATTAGGTATAAACAATGGAGAGATGATTTAAGGAGAACAGTAAGATGTATATAATTTGTATGCAAATCTGTGCTCTCTTATAGAAAGGCTCATACATTTGTGTATTTTATTTTTGGAGAACCCCCAACAGTTACCCCAACAGATACTAAAAGTTGATTTTATTTGTGGTAGTGGAATTCCACACACTTCAGAGACTTATTTAATCTCACCCACAGGTAATAAACTATAGACCTCTTTTCTTAGACTCATTAAAGGAAAATAATTGCTTATAATAAAGCATCAACTTAAAGGTAATCCTTTTGTCAGAGTAAATGGGCTCAGCCTATCAGCTCTAGACAGTACTAAGAAATCTAACACAGTTTAAAAGTGGGTAACATTGTTTGAGACTAGGCTTAACTAGGCAATTTACAAACAGTGCAGTCAGGGTGTTTTAAAGTCCTGGTCACGTCTTTCTTCAGGCAGCAACAATTGTGCCACATATGGGTTCTTTAGATGTTGTAAGCATTCCCTGCAATTGTTTAGGGACTTCTTAAACCTAAAGTGATGACATACTTGTATTTTGTTCTAAATACTCATGGGTCGAACTTAATAAAATGCCTAACAAAGAGATCCCAGGGAAAGGAAAAGGGAGGTGAATATACACCCATCCATCAACCATCAATCCATCTATCCATCCATCCATACACACACATACACACACACACACACACACAAACACACACACACACACACACACACACACATGCATATCCATCCTAGAAGGAATCATTCCAAAAGTTAGAATCACAGCAACTCATCTGTAAAAATAAAAGGCAGCAGGATCCATGATGTATGCCCCAGGATTCATGAGAAAGATCAGGAGCATCTGCCATTTAAAATAAATGCTGAGATTTCCTTACAGTTGTTCAGAGCAGCACCTTCTCTTCCCCTTGGGGATGACCTGCTTAGTTTATTCAGTCAACAGAGATTTATAGAGGGTACAGGTTCTAAGTACTAGAGATCCCACAGGGTGGGAGACAGGAGCCAAACAGATAACAAACAAGTTATCAAATCCAGTGATGACTCAATGAATTATTGAGAAATAGGCAAATAGAAAGGAATAGTAGCTCTAAAAGCAAGACTAACACCCAGCAAGAGAGATGTTAAATCCTGATGCTCTAAGACAGCGTCTTGTGCACAGTGCAACACGGGATGGGCTTCAGAGCTGGCATGGGTCTGATTCTAGTACCCATGGCTTTCTGTGGAGCGGCACATCCAGGACTGGCCTTTCATTTCATCAATATGGCTACCTTTCTAGACAGAGTCTGTATTTACAGGCAAAGTCCCATCAGGTTTCCCCTGCAGAGGTTCCAACTATAGCAAGCTTCTGCCAGATTCCTATGACTTCTTTAACACCGGAACTTACATTTTTCTTTATGTGAATACCATAAAAGTTTACCACCAAGAGAAGCCGCATCTGGGCCCACACAAGTCAAGCCTGTAGAGGTCTTGTGTTGCTTTGTCAGAATCCTTGGGCAACATGGGTCTCCAGTAGAAAGCCCTTTTGGGGGGCTAGAAAGATGATTTAGTGGTTAAGTGCTCTTGCTGCTCTTGCCCAGTTTGGTTCCCAGCACCCACAATCCTTCTCTCTGTAACTTCAGCTCTAGGGCATCTGACACCCTAGTCTAGCTTCTGTGGGTATTTATACATAGAGACACGTAACTATGAAATAACTATTTTAAAATCCCTTCTGAGTGCCTTGTGATTTCACAGGAAAAGTCTTCTCCAGATGCTCTGTTCTTGTGAAGGGAGGTACAGCCTTTGTATGGAGTATGGAGATGCCCTCAAGGCCTTTTTCCTTGTGATGCAAAGCACTGGCTCTCTTTTTATGCGGCTAATCTCTTTAGCAAGCAGCTTCTCTGTGGCAACCCTTGCTTTTTCTTCATTCCTTCCCAGGCCAAGCAGTGACTTTTCCAAATCTTTCCACTCTGCTTTCTTTTAATTACACATTCTGCCCAAGTCCTGACATTGTTCCCTAATCCTACTATAACCGAACAAAGCCGTCTGAATGCTTTTATTTACCTGTTTGCTCCATCAGACACATTACAGCATCAGAATAGAGTCAGCCTTACTTAAAGTTCTAGGGCATGGATAGGGTTTAGAAAAGGCATTTTGTGATATTGTGACAAGGGTGGCTTTTTACTCCAGTTTTTAACAGCTGCATCTGAGAATGTGCTAGCATGACATTTTCAAGAGCTGAGAAAGAGTGTGTCCTAGCTCTTGCATAGATTCCTCATCCTCTGAGCCCTCACCAGAATGATATACAGTTCAACATTTTAGGCCTTTTCTAACTGATCCTCTAAAATCACTCAACCTCTGCCTATACCCAGTTCTGGGTCCTCCCCCTCATTTTTAGATTATAGTAGTACTCTCTTCCTAGTCATCAAGTTTTTATTATTTTTTTCATCATTTCAATAAAATACCTGAGGCACATTAACATTATAAACATGGCTTTTTTTTTTTTCCTTACAGAGTCACACAGTGACACATGACATTATGTTTTTGAAGAGCTTCCAGGATTCAGTGATGGGGCTCCACCATAAAGACCTACTCTAACCCCAATCACACCCCAAACCACACATCTAAGCATTATGACTACATTAAATGTCCATGGTAGTAATGTCTTTCAACAGAGATTGAAAGACATGAACACAGGCATTCAACAGGCACACAAAGCCTTATGAGACACTTAAATCTGCTGTCACAGGATGTTGATGGTTTAGGATCTATATTTTGTTATAATTTCAGTCAGGTTTTTCTCTTTCTCTACTCTGTTTCCTTCTAGAATTGTCTACCTGCTGATAGAAGGATCACGTTGATAATAACTACCACATCGACTACTTATTCTTTTCTCCATCTCTTTGTCTCTGTCTCTCTGTGTGTGTCTCTGTACCATATTGACTACTTAATGTTTCTGACTCTATCTCTCTGTGTCTGTGTCTCTCTGTTTGTCTCTCTGACTGCCCCCTCTCTCTGTCACTCTCTGTCTCTGTCTCTGTTCCCCTACCCATTCTAGACATTCAGGAAGCTATATTCATGAGGGTATGAAGACATATATAGGAGATAAGGGTGTAGACTGAGTCAGATGGAAAACTCAGAATAGGCTGCCTAATATAAACCTGTCTCCAATCCAGACTTCTTAAAAAGGCTGTCCTTGCTTTATCAGGCATTTTTCCAGCCATTCATGGAGTGATATTTTTGCTCTCATTTTGCTATAATTTGTTCTGTGTAGAAATTTTTTGGCAAACTTATGAGAAGGGAAACAGGGTCAGAGGCTGATGACAGAGAATGGTGATTTGTGGAGTGCTTGTGAAGCCCTAGTGAGGTGAACAAGCACACAGAGTAGGCAGTTGATTAAGCTGGGGATCTAGGCCTGGATTCCTGAGTGTTGTGGTTTGATGTGTCCCCCAGAAGCTCCTATTTTATAAACTAAATCCAAGTTGATATGTTGGTGGTATTTGAAGGCGGTCATTAGGGCTGCATGAGGTCCTAAGGATGGTGTCTCCATGAAGGCACATTGATAGCTGTATAAGAAAGAAATGAAAGAATGATGAGCTGGCATTCTTGTTCTGTCTTGCATTGTGATTCCTCCTTCTCCTGGCATCCTTATAGACTACCCAGACTTTAGAACTCTGGGAAATAAATCTGTGTTCTTCAAAGATTACTTAGACATCATTAATTATTCATCATACTAGCAGGAAGCAGCCTAAAACATTAGACCACAAATTGATTATATCAGCAAGGTCCTCTTGGTTCCTAATCCAAAACTGTAAGTGCAAAACACCATGCAATACTGTGAAGAGAAATAATTTTGGTTCATTCTACTGAAATGTTTGAGTTTGTTTATTAAGCCCATAAAGATACCAAAAAGAGATATTGCTATTATTTTGGATATGACAACCTTTTGCTAGAATATCCCAAGAATTGTAGGACTTCCAGCACTTATATCCTCCCAGCAATACTAAACACTAGTTACATCATTTAATCACTATGGTAACCAAAACAAGCATCCCCTTCCTGTGTGCCAATGCCTTATATGTTGGGACTGCCTTGTGACTGAGATCTGCTGAAAGAGGATGGAATTCAGAATCTACTTGAGGCTTTTTGCTACTTTGGAAACATGGATATTAGGACATGAAAGAAAACAAATTATCAAATGCAAAAAAGGGAAGCAGAGCCCAGTTAACCAATTTCAGGAGTATCATAAGTCAGTGATGGGAGCTGGAAAAGACTTATGTAGTGACACACACCTTTAATCCTGGTACTCAGGAGGCAGAGGCAACCAGTTCTCTTTGAGTGTTAGGTCAGCCTGATCAACAAAGTGAGTTCCAGGACAGCTAAGGTTCCATAGGGAGTCGCTGTCTTAAGAAAACCAACCAACCAACAGAAAAACATAGTGAAGCACCTGAAACATCTCTAGAATGTCCCTATTACCCTGCCTGCCTCATCATCCTGTTTCTCCCATAGGGCTTCCACAGACATTTTGCAAGTATAATCTCCATCCCTTCTAAGGCTGTGGTTTTGTACTCCATCCCATATATCTTAAGCTTGCTGGCAAGAACAAAGCCATGCATCTTTAGTTATGATTCATTTTTATCACTATAGCTGCAATTATGAATACTATTAGAAATTATATAAAAGCAGGAATAAAAAAGCCATTCAGTTTTTTTCAATGTCTTTTAACACTTCCTATTATAACTACTCAATTTGCAGCCACAATCTTCTCTGTGCCACCTCTTATGCCCCACCCCCATGCCTCTCTCTTTGTACCTCTCACTACTTGCCCCAAACCATCCTCTAAAGGCCAGCTCTACAACCACTTTCCACAAAAACCCTTCCCAAAAATTTGTGGGCTCACTTTTGTGGATCTTAAAAAACTTCGTTTTATTTTATAGTTTTTACATATAAGTCTTATTCCCCCAACATGAATTCCTTGAAACTAAGTGCTGACACTTTCTTCACTATACTTATTACCATCCTTACAATGATCTGCTTCTCAGGGTTCTCAATGTATGTGCTAAAAGTCCTCATGTTTTTTCTACCAACGTTCCAATGATGTATAGAATCACATACATCACATAATGATGTGACACTGTCACATAATGAAGGATTCACCTTGCCACTACAACATCTGCAGGTGAAACAAAATTGCATGCATGATCCTTCCTATGCAATATAGAGCAAATTGTCATTTTCTGCTTGATGGTCTCAAAAATTGCATTACAGAAGGATCTTAAAAACACCTGTGAGGGAAAAAAATGACCCTTTAAAAAAATGGACCACAGCTGTGTCTATTGTCTAGCACAATGGCAAGATTCACATGTGGCATGGTGGTATTTGATTTTGAAAAGAATATTCACCTTGGGAGATAGCACTGTCGCAAGTGCTTCTGGTCCAAGAGCCTCAGCAGCACTGGGAAGAAGACATCTAAAACCATTTCCCCCTTTGTATATCCATCCCATTTTTCTTCAATCAGGCCTGTCAGCATTTTGTGACCCACCTGTTATATTCCCTGAAAGTGTGATGGTAAATTTTATGTGTCAACGTGACTAGGTCACGCTATGCCTAGATATTTAGTCAGCCTTTACTCTAACTGTAAGAATGTGTTTCAGTGGCATTAATGTTCAAACTTGTGGCCTAAGTACAATAGCAGCCTTCTCTAATATGAATGGCCCTCATCCAACCAGCTGAAAGGCCAAACAGAACAAGGGGACCACCATTCAATAGCACAGCTGGAATGCCAGCTTTCTATCTGAGATGAATATTAGTTCTTCTTGGGTCTTGAACCAGCTTTTAGATCAGAACTTTCACCATGGGTTCTTGTATAAATGTAACCATACTGTCAGACCTCTTGGATCTCCAGAATCACTGACTCCTGAGCTGAGATTTCTTGTAACTATGTGAACCAATTTCTCATAAGTATAACTATAATATATTTACATAACTATCTAAATACATGCAAATGTAAAACTTGAAATATACACATGAACATATGTGTAAATAAAAAATTTAAGTGGGTTCTATTTCTTTAGAAAACCTTCATTATTACAGATTTGGTATTGAAAAGTGGGGTGCTGCTATCAACTGAAGCTGCTTGGACAATGGGTAAAGCTTAAGGAACTTGTTTCCCTCCCAGCATCATGTTGGTGAAATGTAGCTATTAAAGATAACAAGAACTCACCTGCATAGGGCCCAGATGAGAACAAGAAGCCTGCCTGCGGAAATTTGAATGATGGTGGTCCTTTTTATAATGGGACAAAGTACTTGGCTGTATCATATTCTAATACATTGTGGGAGGTAGAGTGGTAAGTCATGAAATTAGATACTTATTTACCTGTGACATTTCCTTATCAAAGTGCTGAAGACTTAGCCTGACTCCTGTTAACTGTAGTGAAATATAGAAGAAAGAAGATGAGGTTATGAGGAACCAGAACTTAAAGCCACAGGAAATCCTCATCATATCCAAACTGCATTTGTGAAATACTATTCAAAAGAGAAGGGCAAGAGCATGTCAAGATTATCAGTTGGGCACTGTGATGGTTTGAATATGCTTGGCCCATGGGAAGTGGCACTATTAGGAGGCGGGGCCTTATTGGAGGAGAGGTTGCTTTGTTACAGGAAGTGTGTTACTGTGGAGGCAGGACTTTTAGGTCTCAAATATCTGCTCTAGTCTGGCCAGTGTGATCCAGAGCCTCCTCCTGACTGCGTAAGACAGTCTCCTCCTGACTGCGTAAGACAGTCTCCTCCTGCTGCCTTTGGATCAAGATGTAGAACTCTCAGCTCCTCCAGCACCAAGATTGTCTGCATACTACCATGTTTCTCACCATAATGATAATGAACTAAACCTCTGAAACTGTAAACCAACACGAAATCAAATGTTTTCCTTCATAAGAGTTGCCTTGGTCATGGTGTCTCTTCACATCAATAGAACCCTAAGGTAGGCACTGAGGAAATATTTAGGAGGACTGTCAGACTTCTTAGGTCTTATGGGTCAGATGATAAAACCCATTTGATTGTGAACCTACTTTATCCTTCTGGAGAAAGAATCCCGAAGGTCAACCAAAGGTCATTCCTAACACAACCATATAGGACAAGACTGAATTCTCTTTGTTTTTTTATTTTGCTGCTGTAGTTAAGTGTGCCTCCATCTAGTGCCTCAGGGGTGAGCCACCTTCACAGGCCTGATAGATGGAAATTTTAATCAAGGAGGACTATTCCCAAGCCTTAAGATCTAATTGCATTTTCCTTGCTAGCTTTAGGATTTGATGTTATGCTCAGAATCCACTGTGTCTCCCTGACTCCCAAGCTTCCACCTGGTCTTCAGTTGATATTACTATTTTTAGAGATTGTGGCTCCTCAAAGAGGTTAGGCCTGGCTAGGAGAAGTAAGTCATTAGGGACAGTCTTTTGAATGTAATAAATAGCCCAGCCCAGTTTCTGGCTATTATAGTTGTAACCCTCTGATAGCTTTGCTTCCCTTGCCATGATAGACCCATGAAAAACATGAGCCCAAATAGACTTTTCCTTTCAGTTGCTTTTGTCTCCTGTCACAGTGATGAGAAAAATGACATATGCACTTGCAATCTTGCATTCTTTTCTCTTGTATAGCTTCTCCTATTGAGAATGCAAATGCCTCTCTTACTCTGTCCACAGTTATATATTTGTAAATGATGCCTTGTATGGATTCATGGGCTCCAACCTAGAAAGCAATTTTGCTTTAGGATAAACTGTATCTCTAGTCTCATTCACGTCTGACTTATATACTATGGGCTATAGACTCAAGAGATGATACTGGTATGAGTTGAGATCTTTGAAACTTTGGGGCTGAAATTGACATATTTTGCATGTGAGTAGGAAATGAATTTTGAGGCTCAGGAATAAAATGCTGTTGATTAAAGTATGCCTTCTCCCATATCTCAAAATGCTGGAAGCCTTACTCTCAGTAAACCTACATAATAAGGTGGCAAAGGTTAAACAATGCCACAAAGATAAGGCCTTGATTTAATAGGGCTGGTGGCCTTATAAAGAAAGGAGAGACACAAGAGCTTTTCCTGCTATGTGATGTCATAGACAAAAGCACCATGTAAAAGCCAGGAAGTTCTTGCCACTTTGAATCTGCCTGGACCCCAAAACTGTCAGAAAATGAGGCTCTCTTGTTTAAGTCATGAAATATGCTATTCTGGTATAGCCTTTGAGGTTGGTGGATACACGGTCCTGAAGTGGTTTTTGGAAACTAATAGAGAAGCAATATACAATGAGTCAAGTCTGTCTTCTGAGGCAATGAGGAGAATATGTACCTTCTGGAAATTAAAGAAGTAGCAATGGAGGAGATTGTTGATGTCATCCCAGGGTTGCAGAAGAACTATGATGGACATTAACAGAAACACAATAGAAACATTTTAAAATGTCGTGGAGACATCTGGATTATGAGGGTTTACTCCAACATAGTATAACCCTTGTCTTTAAATATGCAAAAAAAGAACAACCAAGGAAATCCCGAGTCTCCCTCCCCAGGCTTCTGTGCAAGAGTGCAACCAACTGGACAGTGGGAACTTGTACCAACACTGTGAGACGTTAGATTGGTGGACTAAAGTATAATAACTGCTGCCCTATGTATTAAAGCTCTTCAACTCTGTGGCTTAGAATAGCTGTATTTCATAACACTCTGAAGCACAGAAAGTTGACAACTGTAGCCTACACATGACCTCTCAGCTTCACTTATCCTTGAGATAGATATTAAAAGGAAAATACCACTACATTTTTCTCTTATCTACAAGATGTTTCAGTTTATGTCTCTGACATTTATAGTGATCAATAATAGGAAGTTATATGAGCATGGTAAATACAAATAAACATAAAACTTTGTTAACTATATTTTATCTGTAGCATCAGCATAAAAAGTTATATAAGTGTCTATCTTAAAAGTAAAATTAATGGTCAAAGGAATGTTTGGATTTAGCTAAAAATAACATAGATTTTAATGTCTTAATGAATGAACTAAATTGTGAATATAATAAAACCAAAAGAAATTATTTAAAGAAATTTGAGAGCTTAAAACAAAAGCACAATATCAGCTGACAGTTGTAGTTGTTGGAGCCCATGAATGAGAGGAACGATGTAGCAGATGACTTCTGGGAAACTAGAGGAAAAGAAATATAAAAATGCTTTATAGATGCCATTAAGCGGCTGGTGATATAATCCTTCATACTTTGAAAATGTAATTTTATTTGTGGGTCCTTTAATAGCAATGATAAATGGCATGTGTTGTTTTTTTCCCTCATTCTTGATAATTATTTTTGGTGTATCACTTTGGTTTTTTTTTTTACATATTTTTATTGTGACATAATTCAATATCCCATAAATATGACCCATATAAAATGTACAGTGCAGTGATATTAATATATTCACAAGGTTGTACACCCACATCACCCTCTAATTCTAGCACATTTTTATTAGTCCCCAAAGAAACTCATTGGAAATCCCTCTCCTTTTCCATGGCCCAGCATACGTTCTGTCTGGATGTATTTGTCTATAGTAGACATTCCATAAAGGTGAATTAATATAATATATGGCTTTTTGTCTGTCATCTTTCATTTGACATGTAGCATACATCAACATTTTATTTCTATTTATAGCTATGCTGCTTTTTTGTTATTGATTTTATTCCAGTGTTCCAGCTTAATTATGAAATGTTTCTAGATGCTTTCCCAGTTGAAATACCTCATATAATAAAAATAGGTCCAGAGGTATGAAACTTGACATCCACTGTGATAGTTGGCTTTAATGTCAAATTGACACAAATTCTCATCTTAGTAGAGATTCTCAACTGCAGGATTGTTAATTGATGTTGGAGATCAACCTCAAGTGTGTGTGTGTGTGTGTGTGTGTGTGTGTGTGTGTGTGTGTGTGTATGTGTATGGTTGTGTGTGTGTGTGTAATTCTGCTAGTAGTTCATATAAGGAAGTGCATATCAAGAGGAAGATGGTTCACCTTTTGCTTGGTTGGTTTTTCTTCTTGATGCTGCGCTGATTTATCTTGCTGCTGGTGGTGGTGGTGATGATGATGATGTTGGTGATAATGGTGATTATGGTGATGGTGATGATGATTCCTTCACTAATATCAGAAACAGTGTTTCTCAGGCCTCTATAATTGACTATGCACACATGGTTCTCCAGGAAACTTCCCAGTCTTTTGATGACAGATTGGGACTGTTGAGGCAGCAACTCTCATGTTTTCAACCTGGTATGAGACAGCTGCCATTACTATTTCCATGTTAGCTGATTTAAAAAATGAGTGTATGTAATATATATATGTACACACACACACACACACACACACACACACACACACACACACACACAAACACACACACCCTAGCTGTTTTGTTCTTCTAGAGCAATGATTCAATCTTCCTAACACTGTCACTCTTTAATAAGTCCCACATGTCTTGGTGACCCCAACCATAAAATTATTTTCTTTGCTATTTCATTTGCTACTTTTCTGAATTGTAATGTAAATATCTGTTTTCTGATGGGTCTTTGACAACCCCTGTGACAGGGTTACTTAACTTTCAAAGGAGTCGTGACCCACAGGTTACGACTTGCTGTAAAGGACCCTGACAAATATTTCACTTAATGTTATTTGAACAATTTTAAGAAATTCCTACATAGAATGGATACCCTACCTCATTGTACTATACCACATTACTGCTATCCTTTTTAAAACATTGACCCTGCAAGAGATGGCTCAGTGGGCATATACTTAACGTAGAGGTCTTGAAACCTGAGTTTGACCACTGGAACCCATGTAGAAATAGAAGCTAACCAATGTCACAAAACTGATCTCTGACTCCCTCCACCCCCCACACACAATTAAAAATTAAAATAAAATGCTGTGGTGGTAATTTACATATGATGTCCACCAGAGTTTCAGACATCTGAATGCTTGGTCTCCAGTTAGTAGCACTGTTTAGGAAGAAGGTGCAGCCTTGTGAGATGAAAAGGATGCTGGTTATAGTAGTTGTGTTACCTGTGTCCCAGGCAGTATAACAGAAACCGCTTGCTTTCTGTGTGCTAGGCACTGCTTAAGTATTTTATATCCCTTTGTTGTTGGTGGTTTTGTTTGTTTTTTTGTTTTGTTTTGTTTTTTTGGGTTTTTTTGGTTTTTCAAGACAGGGTTTCTCTGTGTTGTCCTGGCTGTCCTGGTACTCACTCTATAGACCAGGTTGGCCTCAAACTCAGAAATCCACCTACCTCTGCCTCCCAAGTGCTGGGATTAAAGGCGTGCGCTACAACCGCCCAGCTGTATTTTATATTCCTAATGTCATCCAATGTTCACAACAATCCTATACAGATGTGCTATTTGTATATCTGTTTTAAAAGAGATGGGCACAGGATGGCTAAGCAGCTTGTCTCTGGTCCTGCAATTAGATAATGGACATTGATGGGCCTTGTGAGCTAAGTGGAAACATTTGCCTCCTGAAAGGGAGAGGACCGTAAACATTATAAGCAAGAAAATGCCTGATCCTCTTAGAAATGCCACTCCAGTGGAGGCTGAGCAAGTGAAGTAGTTGTGCAGCAAAGGCTGAAAGAACAACCAAATAGGCATCGAAACTACAACGGTGGCTAGGCATGAGAAGAGGAGAGCCAAGTCTTAGAGACTGAGAGGGAAAAGGCACAGTGTAAATGACCATATATAGACAGACACACACATCTTGGGGAAGTCAAAGAAAGCCATCTCAGAGCAATCCCCTGCTTTGCTGCCAAAGAAAAACTGCCTAAGAGGGCAAAAGAGGCCATCTGTGTGAGTAGAGGATTTAGTCTGACCAAAGGTCCACAGGGGGGAACCATTGTAACCCATCATTTTTAGTTTTGCAGCTGTAGGCAATTGAGTAAGGGTCTAGCATACCATTTCTAGTTTGTTGAGCAACAGAATCCGCAAAGTCCTTGGCTGCCTTTGGAACATGGAAGACCTTCATGAGAAGGTAAAGTGAGTAGAGGACCAAGATGGCTCCTAAAAATCAGCATGTCCCCCTCCTCCCAGTACTCTGCTCATATAGTCCGTCCCCTATCCTCCCCTCCCATTCTCCTCCCTGGGTACTAAGCCACCCTGGCATATCAAGTCACTACAGGACTAGGCACATCCTCTCCCACTGAGGCTAGATGAGGCAGCCCAGTTAGCAGATCCACAGGTAGGCAACAGAGTCAGGGACAACCCCTGCTCTACTTGTTGGGGCCCTGCATGAAGACCAAGCTTGTGCAAGTATCTTTTTGACATGCTGATTTTTATTTATTTTTTTAAGATATGTATCCAGAAATGATATTGCAATCTGAGGGTTGAGACCCACAGCAGTGTCCCTTCTATATGCACCTAATAGACTTCCAACCATAAAATTATTTTTGTTGCTACTTAATAACTGTAATTTTGCTACTGTTATGAATTGCAATGTAAATATCTGTGATTTCTGATAGTCTTTGGTGATCCCTGTGAGAGGGTTATTTGACACCCCGCCCCAAAGGAGTTGTGACATACAGGTTGAGAACCACTGCACTAGAGAGAGATAACTGAGGTCCTAGCTGGCTTGTCTGCTATCTCAAATAAGTGACCTTCCAGGAGGAACACTGAGCCCAAGGAACGGGTAGATTTTACACTGCTTATCACATAGGGTTTCTGTCATATGATTACTCAATCCAAGAGGCTTCCCAAGGCCTTCCAGAGCTATTGGATGCAACACTCCAAAGAGCTGGCAGGGAATAAACCCAGAGGCAGGCTCAAATTAGGTCAGGATTCCAGACAGCAGCCAGATGGAATAAAGAAACCTACCTCCTTCAGCCCTTCATGCACCAGATGGGTCACTGAAATTGCAACACCTGTTCTATTGTGATGGCCAGGTATTTGGTGAAGAAGTAGTTCCTTCTTACAAGTTTTGAGGATGTCCAGGAACATGACCTTCAGCACTGGACAGAATGGATGACAAGAAATGATCAGATGAGTAATTCAGAGGAAGAGAACATAGCACACTACACAGGGGTCTACAAAGGTTGGATTTGGCAGTAGAGCTGTGTTTTGTAACAATAATACCCCAGGGACTTGAAGGCAGGAGAGCCACATAATGGAATGAGAAGTGACTCCTGCACGTTGTCCACTGACTTCCACACATACACCATCATCCATCACTACATGTGCATATATAACTTCTCCCCTTCCTTCACCTCAGATGTTCTCTTCAGCCTCTGGTAATAATTTCTATGACATTGCCTTTTAAAATCCAACACATGAGTGATATCTGGTCCTTCTCTTTTTGATTTTGGCTTATTTTGCTTGCTGTAATGATCTATCTCCAGTTTTCTCAATGGTATCACAAGTGACAGGACTTTACTCCTTTTCAATGGCTTTAAAGTATTCGATGTTGTACCATATTCTCTTTATCCAGTCATCAGTTGAAGGACACATGTGTTGTTCTACCTTTTCTTGCTTGTGAATGGTACTTAAATGAGCACAAAAGTGCAGCTATCTCTCATTTATTTATTTATTTATTTATTTATTTATTTATTATTTATTTATCTATTTATTTATTTATTCACTTTATATCCAGAACACAGCCCCCCTCCTCCCAGTACTCTGCTCATATAGCCCATCCCCTGTTCTCCTCCCTGGGTACTGAGCCACCCTGGCATATCAAGTCACTACAGGACTAGGCACATCCTCTCCCACTGAGGTTAGATGAGGCAGCCCAGTTAGCAGATCCACAGGCAGGCAACAGAGTCAGGGACAACCCCTGCTCTACTTGTTGGGGCCCTGCATGAAGACCAAGCTTGTGCAGGTATCTTTTTGACATGCTGATTTTTATTTTTTTTTAAGATATGTATCCAGAAGTGATATCACTGGATCACTGGTAGTTCTACTTTTAATTTTTTGAGGAATCTTCATTTATATTGCTTTCCATATAGCTATATTACCATATAGCTTATATATTTCCATATAGCTTATATTACCACCAACATTGTACAAACATCCCTTCCCACCATTCTTACTAGATTAGTTTTTTTCTTCTTCCAAAATCAAGGTGATAAACAGTATTTTCTAAACACCGCACACACACACACACACACACACACACACACACACATTGCAGTAATAGATCTGAGAATGGACTTCTGTAAAAATTATAGAATTTACTATGGCTCTCACTTACTTCCTTGTTTTAGTTAATGGACAAAGCCTATGCAAGCACTGGCACACCATCACCTCCACTTCTCCATCTTCCTTGTGAGACCCTGCTTTGAGCACTGAATCTGTGTCCCCACTTTGTGGTCCTAAGGCATCATCAGAGATGGGAAATATCCAATAGGAATTCCTGTAATTCAGCATCTTCCTATAGAGTTAGGTCATGAAAGTAGGGCACAGATGAGCATAAACTGAAAAACACAGAGTCCAGAAGGACAGGAAAGATCCTCTCAGATGCCAGCATGTTTCATTTTAGTGAGACTGGTGTGATCTCCGCACTTTACAGCTGTCAATGAGATGCCATTGTTAAGCAATTAAGAACACAGACAGGAGTAAGGAAAACCAAAATAGATGCCCACTGCCTCTCATTAAGGGCAGTACACTTAGAAGAAATAAATATATAGTAGCTGCTCTTAGAATCAACTGCCTCAAGCTTAGGGATTGTGGAGAAACTGTCCAATGCCAGGTGTGTACTAACATGTCCCCTGGACAGCTCAGAGACCTCAAATACAGGAAGGGTTGAGAAAGCTTGAAGGAAATGAATAATCTTTTATTCAACCTTATATCTTCTTTTCCTCTTGGATTTCAAAGAACTGCCAGTCACACAAGACCTACCTGCTATAGTTTCAGTTTCTGACCTTGGCCTCCTAATATTTGGGCACACTCCAGCCCTAGCCTGTGCCTGCTGTTCACATTTGTCTGTTGTTCTAGTTAGCTTTCCATGACCAAGGAAAGAGTTTATTTTAACTTGCAAATCATAGTCCATCATCCAGGGGATCCAGGGCAAAACTCAAGGCAGGAACCTCAGCATAAACCATGGGGGAGTGCTGCTTACTGGCCTGCTCCATCTTACAGTCAGACACCTTTCGTACACAGTCCAGGTCCAACCACCTGTTCAGTAGTAGCACCAACCACAGTGGAATGGACCTCCTTAAATCATTAGCAGTCAGGATCCCACCCACCCACACAACCTGCCCACAAGCTGATCTCACAAAGCCAATCCTTCTATTGAGGGCCCTTCTTTCCAGATGTGTCATACCTGTGACACTTCTCTTAGAGAATGGCTCAGTAATTTCAGAATGTTATTTTGATTCCTCTTTTCCTTAATGGCATGGATAGCTATTTCATGCACATTTAACCCCATCGAGTGTTCATCTCGAGTGACCTCTCTAATAACTGGAGGAGGGATTTTCCTCTTTCTTGATAACAGAGGAAATTATCCAGCAATTATTATGGCAGCAATTATGCAGGTGGCACAGAACAAATCTGTGTTGGAACTACTTGAGTACAGTCAATGCCTAAGACTGGATGTCACAGACTACGAGAAGTAGTTTCAGCTTTCACAGAAAGCTGTCCCCGAAGGTAAAACCCTGAAGTAGGGAGGGCAGAGAAAGTTCTTCTCTCCATTTTCATCATTTAAAAACTGCAGGAAACTGTTGTCAAGGAAGAGTAGAAACTCTAATCTACCTTCTGAGAAATGTTTTCTTCATCACGCAGATGAACCCACTTAAGCTATACAAAACAATGAAAGGTCACTTGAAAACAGAGCTTCAGGTCAGTTCTAGAGAGGGAACCGTGAAAGGGCACCATGGTCCCTCTTTGATACTTGAAGGAAGATGAAACAGGAAGTCATTTTTACTTTTTTAAAGTTTCTTTTTTATAAAGGACAGAATAAAATGTTACGAATAAATTAGAGCATGGGAATGGCCCACTGTAACCTTGTGAACAGGCTCGATATTTTAGTTACACCAACTGTTCTCTGTAGTTTTTGAAGGGAGGGGAGCCAATAACAAAATGAGGTCTCTTGCTTTCTAGCTTACACGATGGGTAGGTGAGAGTTTTATTGGCTCCACTGTTAAGGTCAAAAGCTGACCCCTAACTTGTTTGGGAATGTGTTTTCTTTTCTGTGGCCTTCAGCCTTCTGATGAGGTATAGATGAGGTATATTCACTATCTTGAGCTCAAGAAAGGAAAAAAAAATTGTCTCTAATGTGCTAAGAAATTTCACTCAGAGGGAACCATGAACATGAATTATTTTACTGTATAGGTCATTACCAGTTAGATTTTAAGCCTTAAGCAGCAGACACAGCCTGTAGAGGGCTGGAAAAATAAGTTAAAAATGATATGCTCATCTATTTTAATGCACTGTGCAGTGATCATCATAGAAGTTATCAAGAATAAAACCAAGCATGACTATAGAGAGAAATGACTGCTCTGGTAGCCATGACAGAGGAAGGAACACAATCACATCAGGCTGTCCAAATTTCTCCATCCTGTAAAATGAGACAAAAAACGACAGCAACCAAGCCCACTAAGTTAAGCACCCTAACTGTGTTTGGTGGAAGGTTATCACAACAAGAAAAAAAACCTGAGTATTCAAATGGACGAGGGGGGAGCTCTAACCTGTTAATGCTGCAGATGAGAGAAGACAAAGTGAAGGAGAACAACTTGGCAACTGAAACAAAGCTGAGCAGACCACCTTTGTCACATGAGAACCATTAACATAATTGACTCCCTTAGCACCAGATAGCGAAGAGAGTTTGGGGGGAAATTTATTCAACAACAACCATGAAAGGTAAGATTTTAATATTTCAGTTTTGTAGAAAGTCTCATTTGAAGAATGTAAGGACTTCTCATCAAGTGTATCTCAATTTATTAAAAATGACTTCAAAAGTGATAGAGATGTGTCTGATGGTGTTTGCTGAGATATAATAAAAAGCAAAAGAGCCCAGCATCTGAGACTGTACCTCATAACAAACTATGTGTTATAGTAATTAACAAAGCTTATTGATTTAGCGATAACTATTTACTAACTGTTCATGACGCTGTGAATACCCAGATTCCAAGTGAAAAGTGATCAAGAACCTACGTAAGAGCAAAAAGTTATCTTGGTACTGCACGAAGGAAAACACAAACAAAACATAAGTAATTCCTCAAGGTGGTTTGTTTGTTTGTTTGTTTTAAGCAAAAAGGCTGCCAAGAAACAAGACTGAACACCTTCCCTAAAGTAGCCTCTGGTTTTTATCCCTAACATTTGTGCTGATTATCTCATTCCAGTGGTGGATGCTCAACTTCACAATTTGATGTTATTTACTGACTCTAGTTTTCTTTTTTTCTTTTTCTTTTGTTTTGTTTTTCGAGACAGGGTTTTTCTGTGTAGCCCTGGCTGTCCTGGAACTCACTCCATAGACCAGGCTGGCCTCGAACTCAGAAATCCACCTGCCTCTGCCTCCCAAGTGCTGGGATTAAAGGCGTGTGCCACCACCGCCCGGCTCTAGTTTTCTTTCTTGTATAACACTACCAGAAAGCTAAAGTAGAAGGAGAAAAATAAAGTTAGGAAACTTACTTTCCCTCAGTTTGAGAATTTGTATGCAATGACAAAAAACATTAAAAAATTAGTTTCTTCTTTAATTTCTAAAAAATGTTTATCTGTTGTGTGTGGCAGGGGATGGGCATGCATATGTCCTGGCACCCATATGTCCTACTACCATGTGGGGTTTGAGGTCATTACAATTGGTAATAAGAACCTTTATTTGTTGAACAATCTCATTGGCTCCAAACTGTATTGTTTAATGATATGCAACTAAGAGGAAGGGAGGAAGGAAGGAGGGAGGGAGGAAGGAAAGGAGGGAGGGAGGGAGGGAAAAAGGAAGAGAAGGAGTGAGGAGAGGGTATTTGGTATAAATCAGAAGGAAAGAAAAAAGGAAGGAGGAAAGATGAAGGGAATCTGGTTTTAACTAAACAGAAGTAAGCAGTGATTATCAAAAGTATATACTTACAGTCATGCAATGTTGTTACTTATATTATTATGCAAATTGTTATAAGGCATAATAAGTTGCTAAGAATAAATGGGATTTATGATTTAAAAGGTATATATACAGAACAATAATTAGAAGTATAATGCAACACAAAACTAGAGTAGCACAAAGTCTTTAATTCATATGTTCATGGAGTGAGTAAATGAGTGTGATTTCAATACTGACAGATGCAGTAGACCAGGTGGCCAAAGAACAAGGATGAGAATATCAAGAGCTCTAGCATAGCTTGTGTGGGCTGAGCCCTGCAGACTGGACTTCAGAATTGCCCTCTTGTGGCACATGTCCCGAGGAGCTCTGGGAAGAATTTCTGATAGGGTTAAAAATTCACACACTTGAAACCAATCCTAAGGACAAAGGGACACTAGAAATAATAACAGATTAAAAACTTTTAAAAGAGAAAGCAATAATCTAAATTGAGCTTCTGTTGAATGCTTAATAGCAACAAATTTGAGAAGAGAATTGAAAAACAAAATAGAATCAAATAGTTTTTCATATTAAATCTCATAATAAGCACCTAATAAATGGGAGGAATGAAAGCTATTCTGTGTTATTACTGCTCACACCTCCAATTGAATCTGCTAGAAGTTTACTGATCTTAGCTCACTAACAGATTGAGGAGTTTGAGGGTTTAATCCTTACAAAATGTCTTCCATAAATTTAGACTCTGACAAAATGAACATTTCTATTACCCCTTCATGGCAAGAAATATTTATTACCTTTTTGTTATATTACTTCTCTTATTTTTTTTAAAACAGAGCAAATCCAAAGACAAATAACAAAAAATAATATAGTGAGACAGGAGGATCAATCAAAGGTCTTCCTCTGCTATGCAATGGGTTAGATGCCAACCTTTGACACATTAGACATTGTTTCAAAGCAAACGAACAAGCAAATAGTGCACATATCTAACTAATAATGATTCTTATTTACTTTTTTATTATCCTGAACTCAAGTTATGTAGCTAAAGCTGGCCTTGAACTCCTGATCCACCAGTTTCTATCTTCCAAGTGCTAAAATTACAGGTAGTTCCACTAATCATGATTCTTAAACTATAGCTGCAATGCTCTTACATGCTCTCCATCTTTCCTTGAGCTTGGCTGAGATTGTTAGGTAAATAGCACAGGTGCATGGAGCGTAAAGGCACAGAAGACTTACAGCAGAAAGTTTGGGATGGAGATGCTGACACAGGAAAGCAGGATGACAAAGAACAGCAGAGTTTACTTGCAACATAGAGGAAGAGATGTATAATTGTAAATTCCATTTTGGAATCTAATAGGAATAAGCAGCTTTTGCTGGAAAATATAAAAATATTGGTGCAAAGGGTTTTCAAAGAAAATCTTGAGTCATAAAAACCACCGAGGTTTAGAAAAACATGTAGTAACAAGTCTTAAAATGACATTATGTCTTTACTGTTAACATATAATAAAGTTGCCTTGGGAACTTTATAGAATATTGAAGTTATGAAGGAATTTCAAAAATAAAAATTGTTCAAGTTGAATAATTTAAACAGGGAGGGGGAAAGGAAAATGGGAATTGTGAAGTTGTCTTAATCTTTCCTGTTGCTGTGATAAAATACCGTGGAAAAAGCAACCGAAGGGGAAAGGGTCTGTTTGGATCCCAGTCACAGTCCATCATTTGTGAGGACTACTGAATGGCAGGAACTTGAAGCAGCTAGTCAAGTTGCATCTAGGGTCAAGAGCAGGTGGTAATGAATTAACATAGTCATGTTTACTAGTATTCAGCCTGCATTCTCCACTTTATAGACAATCTAGAATTCCTTGCCTAAGGGAATGTTCTCTCCCACAGTGGACAGGGTCAATTAGCATAATCAAGATAATTCCCCAACAGTCAGGACAGCTTAACTAGATAAATGCCTCATGAGATGCTTTTCTCAAGTGATTTTACATTCTGCCAAGTTGACCCATCACAGGAAGAAAATGAAGAGCTGTCTTTGGGCCTTGGTTTTTACAGCAGAAAGAGCTTCATGTACGCTGAAGCAGCAGATGCCATGCCTTTCTGACTGAACGGCGAGCCTGTAAAGCCTTGGCTCAGGGGAACTGAAGGGAATGGACATGCAGGGTTTTGTTAATGAAGCCAGATTTATCCCCACTTTATCCCCTTCCCTCCAAAAAAGAAACAGCCTTTTGTAATGGGTTCTGCAACATGAAGTTCAAGTGATTTTTTTCTCTCTCTTTAAATCAAGGTCTTTGGTTAATCTAGAATCACAGATAAGCTCTGGGTAGTCTGCATGACATAGTACTTCACATAACCATCTAGATCAGTGGATCTCAACCTGTGGATCATGATCCCTTGGGCAAACTCTCACTGAAACTATTTACATTATGATTCATAGCAGTAGCAAAATTACAGTTATAAAATAACATTGAAAATAGTTTTATGGTTGGGGGTTGCAGCATTAGGAAGGTTGAGAACCATTGTCTAGATTGTTCAGTTGCAAACCATTTCACAACCCACTGGTAAAACATGCAAGCCGGATCCTTAACCACATTTAGGTTTTTTTTGGTGTGTAGTCCGGGGGAGGACAAAGTTCAATTACTTAGTGCTTTTCAATTGAAAGAACATACTTGGCAACAACTTGATTGTGAACTGAGTTCTTATACTAAGGAATTTTAAGTTGTAAAACAAAAGTACTATATTTATTTGCAGCAGTAGATCTTTTAAGTTGGATTTTTACACTAAGCATGGAAAGCAGGATCCTTCCCAGAAGGTGAAGAGTGGAGGAAGGTGGGCCAGAAAGATGGTATCCTTTTGGAAAGGACGAGAATGGTTATATGAACTCAATTGGTTGTCTATTTTTACTCATACATACCACACACACACACACACACACACACACACACACACACAAAATCTCTGCTAATTTTCACAATATTTTTTTTGTAGCAGTTGTTGTTTTTCCTATCTGCAAGAAAGAAAATAAGTCCAAAGAGTTTGTGAATTTTGTTCAATGACTCACAGAGGATAAATGGATCAGCTGAAAATATGAATCCTACTTTAGGAAGAACCTAGAAGACACATTCTCTATGTGATAGTTCCAGGAGAAATCTGTCCTCTGAAGGTCAGATGAAACAGCGATAGTTTTGATATCTTCTTACCACAGCACAGGGACCTAAAGTTATCAGAATCTCAGTTTGTTTCTCACTACTTCCACCTGCTTGTCAAAATACAGCAGGCCAGAACTGGTAAAGGAAATGGGTATATTTATAATTTGGTCCAAAACAGGAAAGAGAAAAGTTCTCAGGTCCTCTCTGGTTTCCATGTATCCAATGTTACAGCTTGTAAAAAAGCTGAAATAAAAGCCAAAACCTAGTGTCCATAGCTTCATTGTGTAACAAGGCATCAGAATTGTGAGATAGTAAGTTGTTACCCAGGAGGCAGTTCTTCCTTTAGGGGAGCTATTGAGGCACCGTGGCAATGGGGGTTCAGCCCATTCTTCCTGCCATAGGGTTTTCTGGAGACTTTTTTTAAAGGACCCAATTACCCTGTTACACCATCTCTGGCCTTCACCTGTCTCAGTGGTTTGCACACTACACATGAGCTTGTTTCTAGACTAACAGCAGATGGACAGCAGAGCAGGGAACAATCATTGCATGTCTGTTCAAGAGTGAAGTCATCAATGACACTCATAACTTTCCCATTAATGTGCTTGATAAAAATCCTGTTTAGTGGTCCTCATAACTTCAGTTTCAATGACTTGTCACAAAATTCTGAAAACATCTTACACTGGCAATTGAAGCTCATTCCAACAAAAGTGCACCTATTAAAATCAGCAAGGGCAAAAGGCTCACTGGGCAGAAATCAGGGAAGTACAGATTTGGTTCCAGATGGTCTTTTTCTGTGCTTTGTGTCTGCTTTTGTGTGACAGTGGCACAGCTGCATTGCATAAAGCTGCAAGAGCGTATGTGACCTGCAAAATCCGAAGCATTGTCTTGTTCTTTAGAGGAAAAGGTGGGCCAAGCCTCATTCAGACAGCAGGCCTGAAATGGCCTGAATACCTGCAGTGTGGGGTTTGGTATTAAGGCATCATTTTCCTATTAGGTTCATCTGTGTCCTTGAACCAAACCCTTAACTTCCTATTTCGGTTTCTCATACTGAAGAAAAATCTCTCGTCTTGTTGCTTGTCTGTCTAAATTAATTATAGCCAGATAGTAGACCTATGATGCCTGGAAAAAATATTCATGTACTCTTTATTAACAAAGCTTGTCTGTAGAAAAATAGAACTCTCCTCCATGGACTTCCATTTATTATTTTAAAAAGTAGAAATTGCCAGGCGTGGTGGCGCACGCCTTTAATCCCAGCACTTGGGAGGCAGAGGCAGGCGGATTTCTGAGTTCGAGGCCAGCCTGGTCTACAGAGTGAGTTCCAGGACAGCCAGGGCTACACAGAGAGACCCTGTCTCAAAACAAACAAACAAACAAACAAAAAAGTAGAGATTATACATACCACTGAACTGACAGTCTTACCACAGACTTGGATGCCATATGAGATCCTTTCTTCAAGATCTATGAAATAAAACAGGAAGGGATGAAACTTCACTCTTAAATACCCTTATTAGACCACCCACTCATGCACATCCCACTCAGAAAAGCAGGCTCTTAAGGTAGTTTCAGAGGGGCTTCACTAGTCCTGCTAACCAGCATCTACTAACTGAAAGATCTTAATTTGGGATTTAACAGCCCAAAAGTGGGAATGTGTCAATTAAGACTACAGCCCCCCACTAGTAGTGGTCGATTGAAAAACACAACACCATCAGTTGTAGAACCTGCCTCTAGGAGATGGAGTCTCTTTCCTTACTCCCCAAGTCTTACTTTGACCCACAGTATGTACCTGAAATGTTTTGTGTAATGTGTAACTTCTAGAACCCAAAGGCTTTGTGGCCTTGAGCTTTGTTCTCCCAGAATGCACAGACCACTTTACCAAGGAAGACTGTCTATCACATAAAAGGATGAGACATCAATGGAGACAGATGGCCAGAGACAGCCAGTATCAGTATCAGTCAGGAGCGTTTGGCCAAAGAGAAAGCTCTTGACTTAGTTACTTTTATGTTCCCGTGATAAGCAAGACAACTTACAGAAACGTTTACGTGGCTGTATGGTTTCACAGGGATAGAATCCATCATAGCAGGGATGCAAGACAGCAAGAGGCAGCCATGGTGTCAGAGGCAGAAAGCTCAGAGTTCACATCTTGAACCATAAATGTGAAGCAGAAAGAGTCAGCAAGAAATAGCATAAGTCTTTAAACTGTCAAAGGCTGCTTCTAGTGATACATTTTTTTCATCAAGATATACCTTTTAAATCTCCCCACACAGCTACATCAACTGGGGACCAAGTGATCAAACGTCCAAGACTATGGAGGAGCATTTCATTTAAACCACCACAGAATTGGTCCAATTTAGATAATATTTTATGAGCTTCATATCTTAGACCCTGAGTAGACCTTAAAAATCTCTGCTTAAGGATTTATTATAGATATTGTAGACAAATTCTGAGTATTTCCTTTTGAATTAGCTCAAAGCACATTCTTTAGCTAGAGAGTTTTTATCTGTGGATTGGAGAATCTACCTTCCTCTAGATATGCTGTACAAAATCCTTTCTGCCTGCTTTGGCCCATCCCGTGAATCTCTAAGGTGAGGATGTGGCTCCTTACCTTTCCGCAGGAGATCAGCATACTCATCAGTGTGGTGATGGAGCCACACTTAGACCCACGGAGAGTGGGACAACTTGCTGCTTGCTCTTGAGCTGAAAACATGTTCTTTATTATTCTAGGGTACCTAGGTTTCACTCTTTCTGCTGTGCATGTGTGTGTGTGTGTGTGTGTGTGTGTGTGTGTGTGTGTGTGTGTATCTGTGTCTGTGTATCTGTCTCTGTCTCTCTGTCTCTGTGTGTGTGTATCTGTGTGTGCCTGTGTATATGTCTCTGTTTCTCTATTTCTCTGTCTGCCTGAAGCCATATTAAGAAATATTGTGAGATATATCTGAGCAACTTAGTATTAGTAGTGCATTTTCTACAGAAGAGAGGGGTCCTGTATATGCCCAGTGTGGTGGATATTTTATACTTTGGTTATTAACTTTGACGACATCTGGAATTAACTAAAACCCCCAAGTGGCTGTGAATGTCTGTGAGAAATTTTTGCCTAATTAAAACATGTGAAGTGGGAAGATCCACTTCTAATCTGGATTTTTCAGACGGGAAGGCACGCCTTTAATCTGGGCCATGCCTTCTGCTGGAAGTCCGTAGAATAGACATGTAAGAAGGAAGTCTTACTTTTTGCCTGTTTGTTCTTGCCCTAAATAGCAAGTCTATTTTGGAGTTAGAGTCACTATTTTAGTCCCTGAGTAGCATCTCTTCATATCTTAGTCCCTGAGTAGCCACCTTAAAATCTCTGCTTCAGAGTTTTGTTTTAGATATTGTAGAAACATTCTGAGTATTTCCTTTTGAATAAACTCAAACCACAGTTCTCAGCTAGAAAGTTTCTATCTGTTGATTAGAGGATCTACGTCTTCAGTATTCTAGCATATACTGAAGACCATCTGAGACATCCAGCCTTGTGGACAGAACTACTGGGTTCTTGGACCTTCTATTCACAGGCCAGCCATTGTTGCATTAGCTAGACGAAAGCCTGTAATTAATCCCCTCTATGTATATATGTGCGCGCGCGTGCACACACACACACACACACACACACACACACACACACACACACACACGGGGGGGGAGGGGAGAGGGAGAGAGAGAAAGAGAGATATTCTGTAGGTTCTGTTACTCTAGAGAACTTTAATATAGCCAGTGTAGTGATTTGAATAAGAACACCCTCCCCCCACAGGCTCATATGTTTGAATGCTTGATCATTAGGGAGCGGCACTACTTGAGAGGGATTAAAAGGGTTTGTTTCTTTGTTTGTTTTTAGACTAGGTGTGGCTTTGCTGAGGGAAGTGTGTCACTGGGGAAAGGTTTTGGGGTTTCATCGGCTCAATCCAGGTCCAGTGTCCCTCTCTTCCTGCTGCGTGTGGATCTGGATCTACTCTCAGCTCCTTCTCCAGCACCATGTCTGCCTGCATGCTGCTGTGCTCCCTGCCATGATGACAATGGACTAAACCTCTAAAACTGTAAGCAAGCCCAAATTAAATGTTTTCCTTTATAAGAGCTGCTATAGTCATGGTGTCTCTTCACAGCAATAGAACATGACAAAGATACCCTGTGTGTCCAGCATGCCCTACTGATAACTGTGGTATTTTCTATGAAACAATTAAGCAGTTCTTGTATCCTAGCATTGAGCACTAGGGAATTTTTATTTAATCACTTTGTACTTGCTAGGCACAATTTATAAAGTTATATTAGCTAGCTCGCATACAATTTAATGAAATTCCCCAATAGCCAACCTTTAGAAATGATAATCTCATCAAAAGCACAGAGGTTAATATTTTGGTCACTGTTATTTATGTAATTTCTTTAATAATCATGTACTATAGCTACTTAGTTGGTTAATATATTGCAGTATTTTTTGAAATAAGTAATATTTGAAGCTATAAAGCAAAGGTATCCTGATAAAACTACAACTGAAAAGGTTTCGGGGCGGGGGTGGGGCCAGCTGAGAGGTGGTGCACTACAGGGACTGTCAACAAGCTGCCTGTTTGTGGAAGTCAATGTAGTAAAATGTATCCAGGGCTTTTAGGCTTATACTGTTTGTAGGTGCTGCTCCTTTTTCTCCTCCTCCTCCTCTTCCTCTTCCTCCTTCTCTTCCTTCTCTTCCTCCTTCTTTTTCACAATAATGTGATCAAGTATTTGTACCAAAGATCAGCAGAACAGAGTAGAACACTGGCAACAAAGACCAAAGACCTGCAATGTATGCATATTTATTTTCTGATATGTTATAGAAAAAACCCTGCTAATTCTAGACATATTTAAAATAGTAACAATCCAACATTTTGCTTATTTACCATAGTCAGGGAGCTGTGATTGATAGGGTCTATATTACTCAGGATTCTCTAAAGGAACAAAACTAATAGAAGGTATGAATGTGTGTGTTTGTGTGTGTGTGTGTGTATGTGTGTGTGTGTGTGTGTGTGTGTGTGTGTGTGTGTACACATACATATACTGTATGCTTTTGAAAACTAAAAAGCCAAATCTAATGTGTATGAGGCTTGGCAAACATTGAGTGAGATCATTATTTTGTACTTGAGTTGTGTGCTCTTCTAGAGGTTGGATGGCATAACTGCACAGTGACTCAACTATCATATATCAGATCAATAAATGATGCTTAACTGAGCAAAATGCTCCCAGAAAAGATGGTGCATTAACTCAAATGGGTTAAACCTCTCGAAGTCCCAAGCCAATAGACTTATCATTGAGAGGAATTAAATAGTTTTATTTATAGAATACATTCTTCATCAAATATCTAGATTCAAAACACACTGTCCAGTTAATAATAATGTCTTATTTTTACCAGTTTCTCTCCTCATTCCCCTTCCCCTTCCCCTTCCCCTTCCTTCCTTCCTTCCTCCTCCTCCTCCTCCTCCTTCTCCTCCTCCTTTTCTTCTTCTTCTTCTTCTTCTTCTTCTTCTTCTTCTTCTTCTTCTTCTTCTTCTTCTTCTTCTTCTTCTTCTTCTTCTTCTTCTTCTTTTTCTTCTTCTTCTTCTTCTAATGTATTAAACTACTTTTCTGTTTCTGTGAAAAAACACCATGATCAAGGACAGCTTAAGGAAGACAGAGTTTATTTTGGCTTCTGGTTCCAGAGGGTGAGGCCCATCGTGGCAGAGACAGCACAACAGCAGGCAGCAGGCATAGCAGAAGGAGCAAGAAGGGGGGCATTCAAAACCCAAACATAAATCAGGAAGCAGGGGGAGCAAACTGAAAGTGTACTGAGGCTTTTAATTTCAAAGCTCATCCTTAGTGATATACTTTCTCTGGTGATGCTGTGCATGCCAACAACTAGAGACAATGTGTTCAAATTCCTGAGTCTATGGAGAGTTCACACCACTACAATATCTTTAGCACTCTTGAATATCTACTTCAGAAAATATGAAAGTCCCTAAAAACTTGCTATTAAAAAAGCTTGTTCACACAGTTAGGCATGGTGGCACATGTCTTTAATTTCAGAACCAGGGAGGTAGTTGCAGATGGATCTCTGAGTTTGGGGCCAGCATGGCCTACAGAGTGAGTTTTAGGACAGCTAAGGCCGTACAGAGAAACTCTTGTCTCAGAAATCAAAAACAAAAACTACAGCAATGACAAAAAACTTGTTCATATCCTAATATGAAAAAATATTTGGGAAATAAAAGTAATTTGGATAAGCTAAAATTAATCATTTTAGTTTTCTAGTTCCATGTGTGATAAATTATAATGAATATCTCAGAAACATGGACCAGGGAGTTCCCTACACTGATTTTTCAGGATCACAAAGGAACATACTCTCCTTGTCTCATATAGTCTGCCGTTTTGTGGATTTAAATAATAATTTTAACAGGTCACATACTAACATTTTGCATAGATAACTGTAAGCAAGGCTTGTGTGAATCATTAGAAGTCTGTCTGGATCCCAACACTCACAATAGTGACAATAACCGCCATAATCTATGGCTAATGTGTCTGTGTTCTCAACTAAGCCTTGAAATTACATATTCATTTCTTTTGTGAGGGGGAGGGGCATGGTGTGCTGTGGTATGCACATGGAGTATGAGGACAATTTGTAAAAGTCTTCTTTCACCATGCAGGTCCTGGGGAAGGACCTCCAGCCATCAGGCTTGTCAGCAAATATCTTTACTCACTAAGCCATCTCATTGGGCCAGAAATTATTGCTCTGATCTCATGTTTTTGTTGTTGCGTTTGTTTGTTTGTTTGTTTGTTTGTTTTGTTTTGCTTACCTGACACAAACCAAGCCCATTTAGGAAGAGGGGATTTTAACTGAGAAATGCTGTGGGAGGATTCTCTTGATTAATGTGTGGTGTGGAAGGGGCTAGCTCACTGTGGGTGGTGTCACCCTTGGGTTTTACACAGAAGTAAACTGGGAAAACCATGATGCGTAGGCCAGTAAGCAGCACTCCTCCTGGGCCTCTACTTCCATTCCTGCCTCTAGATTCCTGCCTAGAGTTCCTGAGCAAGCCAAATAAACTCTTTCCTCCTTAAGTTGTTTTTGGTCATGGTGTTGATCACTGCAATAGAATCCAGACTAAGACACTTGACAAAACTGCCATGGAGGCCACTAGGCTGACTTTGGCCCATGAACATGTTTTCAGTCCAAACCATACTTTCTCTAAGGAGTTATGTCCATTTCCCATCATCACACTGCTAGTGAACAATCTGTCATTTAAAATTCTAGTTCTGTACAGCTAACTAGTAATGTTTACGGATTCTAAATTAATCAACTTTGGCTGAAAAGAGAAATCTCTTTCAATTTTCACACTCCTGTATTTGAGCACATCCACCTCCTTGTCAGGAATTCAAGTAACTTTCCAAAAATATCTGCATCCTGAGTAACTTCCTGCTACTGCAGAGAGTAACTCTGGTGTCTTTACGCTGTCAGCTATCTGAAGCTAAGCCCTCTTTCTTTAGTGGCAAGGCACAGGTCTGCAAATTACTGCAGTTTAATGTCTAACAACTTATTGCAGTTCTCTGCAAGTTCAGACATTTTCTGCATCACACAGAGAACAAATGTAGCTAAGTGTTAATTAAAAAGAACATCTTGAGTGTAAACATTAAAAATTGATCACCTTCTGCGAGCAATTTAATTTATGAACATTAACATATTCTAAGCTGATGTCTTGAATTTCAGTGGATCATCTTCACTGAGAATGAAGGAAAGGAAGGAAGAAACCGTGCTATGGACATGTTCAAACCTCTCCTTTGTCATCACATGTGTGCCGATGCTGGGGCCAGAACAGCCCCTTCAGCAAGGTTCTGAGAGCAGCAGCTGCAACAGCAGCAGCCTCCCCAGCATCCTGACCTCCCAGATTCACATAATCAGCCCTGACACCACTGTAATCATTTTGGCAAAGTGGGAGACCTGTGGTGTGGCTCTGCCAGCTTGTCTTTCCTTTTGCATTCTACTAAATCATTTACGAATGCATTTATTTATTGAATTTCCAGCTTGTTCAATAAGCTGTAGCAGAGCGTGCATATGAGAAAATGGAAAATAAAAAAAGAAATTTCACTGCCAGAGTCAGCCAACTATCTTTGATAATTAATTAAGGAGAAATTAATTAATTAATTAACTCATGAGAAAAATGTCCCTTAATTTCAAAGTCTGCTGTCAATGCCATGAACCCAATAGCACTTTTAGAAAATGTTATAAAATATAGTAGAATTAATTTTATCTAAAAAATAAAAATGATGATGTTAATCCCTTAGAATTCTGTACAGTTCATTGGATGCCTTTCCTGGATCCGGGTGGCCAAGAGCCTCTCTGATGTTCTCTGACTTCTCAGAGATCACTCCAGATCATTCTGGAACTTTCTTGTTTCTCTTCTACTCTACTAGTCTACACCTCCTTCATGTTCTGCTCTGGTCCTTTAGCATACCACACTTAAAGGAATGATGGTTTGTTCGTCTGTCGTCAGATATTTGTGGTTGACCACAATAATGCAAGGAGACACCTAGGTCTTTACTCTCAGACAGTATTAACTGTTATCAATATTGAAAGATGAAGATTACCCGGAATCATAATGCCTGTGTAGTTACCCCACAGAATTGGGTCTGCTTGGTTTGTGTGCAGTCTCATGTTTAATCTTCATGTAGATAAAATGGAGATAAATTCTTAAATATATTGATCTTGGAAAAGCTGAGAGAAGGTTTCTTACTGTTTTGGTTGTAAGCCTAGCCTTTAATAGCTGAGCCATCTCTCCATCTCAAAAGAGGGTTTCCTAATGGGCTTGGGGAAAATGATTTATCATTCCCTTTTATTTCATATATGAAATAAGATAATATCTTGTCTTAGTTTGGGTTTTATTGCAGTGAGGAGACAGAATGGCCCATAGATTCATGTGTATGAATGCTTGGCCAATAGGGAGTGACATTATTGGGAGGTGTGGCCTTGCTGGAGTAGGTGTGTCCTTGTTGGAGGAAGTGTATCATTATAGGGGTGAACTTTAAGGTCTTCTATCCACAAGCTAAGCCAGTATGGGACATGGTCTCCTGCTGCTTGAGAAACGAGATGTAGAGCTCTTGGCATCTCCAGTGCCATTTCTGCCTGCACACTGCCACACTTCCCATCATGACTAAACCACTGAAACGCTAAGCAAGTCCCAATTAAATGTTTTCTTTTATAATAATTACTGTGTTCATAGGGTCTCTTCATAGCAACAAAAGCCAAACTAAGACCTATTTTAACAAAGAAAATGTAACTTACAGCACAAATATGAATGCTCTCTATGTTTGTGTATAAATATAGCAATGTTTATATTTTAAAACAAGGTTCTCAGGACCAGCAAGTTGACTTAGTGGGTAAAGGTTTAAGGCCAATTAGCCTTACCTGCATTTGATCTTTGCAAGTACCACAGTGAAAGGAGAGAACGCATACCTACAAGTTGTCCTCTGACCTCCATACAAGTGCTATGACATATTCATATGTACTCTCTTTCCTTCCCTTCTTACACACACACACACACATACACACACACACACACACACACACAGAGAGAGAGAGAGAGAGAGAGAGAGAGAGAGAGAGAGAGAGAGAGAGAGAGAGCACAGCAGGGATTGCCTCCAATGCACTGGTATGATTGCTAGAGTATATCTGTCTAGGCCATTCCTCAAGTACTAGCAAAAAATAACAATATTGTCCTAGTCTGCCTCTCAGTTGCTGTGACAGGACACTCTGACCAAAAGCGGCTTGGAGAGGAAAGGGTTTGTTTGGCCTACAAGTCACGTCTACCATTGAGGGAAGCCAAGGCAGGAATGAGGCAGGAACCTCGAGCCAGGAACGGAACACTGCTTACTGGCTTGTTCTCCATGCCTTGCTCAGCTCCCTATCTTATATAACCCAGGACTGACTGCCTGGGAATGGCACTGCCTGCAGTAGCAATCAATAAAACTCCACACAGACATGCCCACAGGCCAGTCTGATGGAGGCCAATTCCTCAATTGTGATTTCCTCTTCCCAGGTGTGTGCAGGTTGTGTTTTATGGACAAAAACTAGGGCAAACATAATATCCAAATGAGATTCTAAACTCCTAAAATTACAGCAGAGTTTAGTTTTGCTATGCTGTTTAGACACAAAAGTGTGGTTATTCATTTTAATAATTCATTTAATGTATTTTAATATCTGTAAAAATTTTAGAAATAAGTGGTCTTTTAAATGTTCCAACACAGACCTAACATGTCTTTGGAATACTTTTAAGTCATAGAATAGAACCTTTTTTTATGTTTCCCTATTGCAGTTTTAAGGGCAGATCTCATAGCAGTACAGGGAAATTAAAAACAAAAAAAGTAAGAAAGAAAGAAACAAAGAAGGAAAAGAAGAAAGAAAGGAAGAAAGAAAGCAAGCAAGCTGCAGTTTTCTCTATTTTTAGCCCAGAACTGCTGTGTATTAAAGAGAGGAAGGAATCTGGACAAAGTGATTTTTCTTTCATATGATGGATACCTGCATCTGATTGTTGCTGTAACTATTTCCATATTATTTTTACCAAGTTTTGAAAAATGCATTTGTCCTCTGCATTAAAATATAAACTGGCACGATTTAAGTGCCTTGGAAATCTGATTATACTATTAATGTATTAAAATTTGCATATAAAAATTAGACTCTAGCTGGGTAATAAAATTTATGTTATGATTTTAATTTTTCAAAAGGATAATTAAATAGATTCATAATGTTCCAGTTGGCATGTTTTAGTTTGCACACCAAGGGAGCAGAACTGAAGCAGAAGACTAAATACACAAGACTTGGCATAGAGGGATAAGACTCAGGCAGTGCAGTTAACTAGGAATGTGGCCGACTTTGGTGCCAGAACACATTGAAGATACCCAACCAGCCACTTTGTAGCTAATTAACTTTAGTAAAGTACCACCGGGTAGGGATAGCTGTGTCACCATCTCACCAGTGTTGACATGGGGAATTGTTTGAAGAACTATTGAGTTAAGTATTATACAGTGAGCTTTTACAATCTGAGAAAGAGGAGAGGAGAGAGAGAGAGAAGAAGAAGGCCCTTTTGCCCTTGGTGTGCTCAGCCCCATTACACCATTCTGGTTATACCTTATTTGGGCCTGGAACAGAAATATATCTAAGACAGGTATATTACTGAGAATACTTCTAGTTATGAGTAAAAGCAACTCAAATATGTTGCAGGAAAGGGAACTGATTGGCTCATGGAACTAAAATGTTTAATAGATGTTTAAAGAGTTGTCCCTAGCTCTCAGCTCCATTTCCTCATCCACAGGAGAGTGTTCTGTAATGGAAGCAATAAGGGTCTCAATAGCTCTCCACTCAGAAAGACCTTGCACTTGCAATTTCAGAAGGGCAGATAGGTCTTTCATTTTTCCCATGAGGCCTCACTAAAAGTGCTGAGTCATCCACAGTAGTCTGAGGCAGCCATTTCAGTCAGAATACAGAGAGTTTGATTAACTAGTTAAAAGGGCAAGAGAAATGCTGTCTGGTGATCTACAGACCCACTGGGCAGAGAAGACCAGTTTCTGATATGACCACATGAAGAAGACGCTGAAGAGATGAAGTCAGATATCCACTAAACAAATTCACAGGAAGAAACAACTCATATTAGAAGCAATGAGGAATGTCACAGATGCTTAAAGACAGAGAGTGTAATACAATAAGGCTATACGGTGTAGAAACTGAGAAGCCTGCCCAGAAGCTACGCAAAGTTTAGTGCTCATGTTTTATGCTCCCCTAGCCTCCTGAACTTCTGTCATAATATTTATGACTCTGTTACAGCAGCTTTCATAGTGCTTCAAGCCTGGGACAGCATGGCCTTTGATATTCTATTCAGTCACAAATCCTCAGAATTGGTGATACAGTAGGGTTGCTAGCAAATACACTGAATATCTGAATGGACAAACATATAGGCAGATAAGTGAGGCTGCTCTCCTCTTGACTCTGGTATTGTATAGTCAATCCTCCCTGCTGGCATTTTCCGTTTATCTGTTTCTCTTTGCTATGCCCAGGTACCATTTCTCTCCTTGGTGATGCTACCTTGGTTTGTGTAAATCTGGCCCCAATTTTGTGTATTATTTAACCCTAGAGTCTCTCAGTTTCCTACTTCGACAGAGAGGAAAAGGGTAGAGATTTTGGGCCATATGCCCATGGTTTACATAAGTAACTGCTGATGATGTAGTAGGCACATGACCACAAGGAGTGTAGGCCTATAGAAACTACTCATTAAGTAAGACTTCTATGTGTAGTTCTATCCCACAATAGTCAAATTGTTGGCAAAAAAAGTGACAGTCATTCTGCCTCAAGCCAGACTTAAACCAGTAAGATATGTCCTAGTCCCTAAAGGGATCGTCCGTTACTCCCATCCTCTTAAATGCCTTCCAACATCTTGCTTCTTGAATATTATTTATGTCAACTATTGGACACAGTTATATCTTCCATGTATCATGATTATAATACTATTATCTCTGGGTAAATTTGTTCAGTAAGATCTAGTAGATTCCAGAACACTTTTTAGGAGTGGAGCAAGTCACCTATAAAGCGATTTCATCAATGTCTTTGAGATGCTTAAGGATTCTCACTCTTCTGGACACTGTGTTTTTTTAGATAGATTCATGGTTTCCTTGTCCACTCACTGAGACTCAGGAGTCAACCTTTTTTCCTCAGGTCTTCTTAGTGTCAAACTTTACAGTGGAGAGGCTAGTACTTGGCCAGGTTCAGGGTAAGAGGGATACAATGCTAGTGAAGTAGTCACTCTGGGAGATAATTGGGTAAGCTGTGGTTGAAAGAAACTTGAATTGATGTACTGTACTTCCCTCTGAAAAATTCAAGTGCAAGAAGTAATACATTTCCCACACACTGCTGTTCTGTGCACTGTTGTTGCTGAAAGGGGTCCTGACCTGCATATTACAAAATGCAAAGAGAGCCCCTGGCTCCAGAGGCTGGTCCTGGCCAGCCATCACTGAGCAACTGAGGCTGGACTCTTGAGGCTTGGCTCCTTCACCTCAGCTTGCCCCAGTTTCTTTATCTGTAACAAGGAACAATAACACCTGCCCTACTTGCTTCTCAGAGCTGTGGAGAGATAAAATTGGAGTAAAAGCCTGGGTTTTAAAGTGGTGTAAAATAAACATTGTAGCATGACAATATCGTACCATGTAGCACATTTCAACAGGACAAGGTGCCATGTGTGGTGGGAACACCTTCAACCCCAGCACTCAAGGCAGAGTCAGAGTCAGAGTCAGAGTCAGAGTCAGAGTCAGAGGCAGTGGCAGAGGCAGTGGCAGAGGCAGAGAGGCAGAGGCAGAGGCAGAGGCAGAGAGGCAGAGGCAGAGG
>NW_022196898.1:6752881-6771566 GCF_008632895.1 Mastomys coucha
GAGGCAGAGGCAGAGAGGCAGAGGCAGAGGCAGAGGCAGAGAGGCAGAGGCAGAGGCAGAGAGGCAGAAGCAGAGGCAGAGGTACACAGAGACAGGCAAATCTCTTGTGAATTTGAGGCCACTGTGTTCTATATAGCAAATGCTCTCGTTGCATTTTGTAATATGCAGGTCGGCATCCCTTTCAGGATCGACACTGCATAGAACAGTTCCAGGACACTCAGGGCAACAAACCAATCAACTCTGACAATGTTAGAATTCATATATGAAGATGTATTATACATATCTATGTTATTGTGTTAAATTCTTTTTGATTACTTGTTTTGATGTACAGAAAGGAGAAAGTAGGAAAAAAAGTAAAAAAGTACGAGAAAGTATCATATTTTTTGGTGTGTGTTATACATGTTTAATTGGATAGAAGGGTATGTTTTTAAAAATGGATATCTGGAAAAAATAAAAAGATTATCCCTGTTTTAGGTTTGAAGGAAACTAATAAATGCCAGAACAAGACTTTGAACTTGGAGCTGCAAAGATATCTCAGCAGATAAGAGCACTGGGTTCTTGTCTTGTCTGGTGGAGGACTCGGGTTCAATTTCTGTCACCTACACGGCAGCTCACAATCATCTATAACTCCAATTCTAGGGGATCTGATGCCATCTTCTGGATTCCTCAAGCACCACGCATTCACATGGTGCACAGACACACCTGTAGGCAAAACACTCATGTACATAAAAGAAAAATGATAAAAGACTTTGAACTCAATTATTCCTTCAACTATGATCCTAAGATGCCTTTGGATCTGGGCTGTAGACAGTCAAATGCTCATTAGTTGCTCTCTTGCTCTGACTCCCTCCTTGCCCATTGTGATGGGTCTTGTTCACATCTGTGTGCTTGTTAGCTCAGCACTGCTGTTTCGCTATTGATGTTCTGTCTCCCCAGTCACATGCCATGTCCATTATGTGTATTGTTCCATCTACTCCTTTTTCCTCCTCTCCTTCAAAGGCATACTTAGCAAATCAATTGTGCATACTTGGTGTCTGTATTTCAAGTTCTTTCTCCACAAGGCACTCTAATTTGTTTTCTGTTCTTATTACTTCATTAAAACTGATCTTTGCAAAGCCACCAGTGGCCTCTGTGTCCCCAAAACTAATGAACATTCTCCATAATTATCTTATTTGATTCCTCAGCAGCATTTTATAGTGTTAACAATGTTTTTCTTGTACATTTCTCTGAACTTCACTTTCTTGCTTTGTCTCCTAACACCTAGTAGAGTATTTCTAGATTTCTGCAAGAATTTCTTTTCTTTTTCAGTTTGTGTGTGTGTGTGTGTATGTGTGTGTATTATTGGCATTTAGGGCAGTTTGAATAGGAATGGCACCCATAGGCTCATATATTTGAATGCATGGTCATTAGGGATTGGAATTACTTGAGAAGGTTGAGGAGATGTGACCTTGTTGAAATAGGTAAAGCTTTGTTGAAGGAAGTGTGTTTGTGTCACTGGTGGGGGGTTCAAAAGCTCAATCTAGGCTCAATGTCTCTCTTCCTGCTGCCTGTGGATCCAGATGTATAACTCTCAACTTTTACAGTGCCATGTTGTCGTACTTAGGGTTTCACTGCTTTGAAGAGACACCATGACCAAGGCAACTCTTATAAGGACAACATTTAATTGGGGCTGGCTTACAGGTTCAGAATTTCAGTCCAGGATAATCAAAATGGTAGCATGGCAGCTTCCAGGCAGGTGTGGTGCAGGTGGAGCTGAAAGTTCTACATCTTCATCAGAAGGCTTTTAGGAAAAGCCACAGTGTCAGCTAGAATACGGGTCTTAAAGCCCACAGCCACAGTGACACACCTACTCCAACAAGGCTACACCTCCTAAGAGTGCCACTCCCTGGGCAGAGCATACACAAACCATCACACATGTGTACCTACATGCTATCATGCTCCCCACCATGACAATAGGGGGCTAAATGTCTGAAACTGTAAGCAAGCCCCAATTAAATGCTTTACTTTGTAAGAGTTTCTGTGGCTGTGGTATCTCCTCACAGTGGTAGAACTCTAAGACAGCATTTCTTTAGTCTGGTTACTCACATTCTATCCACTCTGCTGTGGTGATGCAGATATTGCTGGTCCATAAAAACTAACAAGGGGTCAAGTGTTTCTAATCCAGATTACTCACTGACTTCTAAACACTTATATGACCTTCAGAATGTCTCTCCTTAGTGGTCCCATAAATAATGTAACTTCAAAAAGACTAGACAGAAACTTTGTGTGTCCTAAGTCTTCTGGCTCAATAAATGGAACCAACTTGGGGCCAGTTGCTTGAGTTGAAAATCACAGAGTTCTCCTGGATGATCTGTCTTCCTGAATTCAAATTCTATACACACATCTTATTTGTCTCCATCACTGTAGCCTTTATCTAATTTAGTGACTACAGCTTGATTACTGCTTTTGTTTCTTTCCAGTTCATTTCCTGTTTAGCATCCAGAATGAACTTCCTGACCTACAGATCCGAGAGAAGGCTAGCAAACAGAGAGGGAGCTGGGATGGTTCATCTGGGTCCAGGCAAAGAATTTACATCACTGCTTGACATCTTTTCATTCTGGACCTGAAGGCTTGAGTCAAATGGGAAGACTAGAATATGGAGACTTCGGCACAGACCATTGCTGTAAGATAATGACTGAAGGGAAGGATAGGCTAGAACTCACTGGTATTTCTAAAGTGGATCAAGTTTTTGTTCTGATTCTCAGAGTCATTCTTGCTTCTGAAGTGTCTTAAGGAGACCTGGGCAGCAGAATCTGGGCCCCAACTATAGGTTACTTAATATAAATAATTTTTTTATATCTCTCTACTTCTCTTTAACACTTGAGTACAATACTATATATTATATGAATTTCTAGCTTTGTTCATGGTAACAGGCTGGAACCCAGGTCCAAGTAAAGGACATTATTTCCAGTCAGGTCAGTACAGTGAATATGTTTCTGTATGCACCGCCCCATGATCTCCTCTCATTTTTCCATGAGGAAAACATTCTAGGCTTCCACTCCATGCCTCTTTCTCTGAACAGCATATAGCTCTCAGTTTTGATATAGTTAATTTTCAGACTTAGTGTTCCAATAATTTTCTCTTCCAAAGCAGTCTTTGAAATAGTCTAAAGTCATCTAAGGATTCCAACATCTCCTGGAGCAGTTTAACTAAGCATAGTCCTTTCAATCTTCCTCTTTGACTCCACAATGTTCATATTTACACGTAAGTTGGATCCTTATAGAAATCATCCCACCCTATCCTAAGAACAAGGAGAAGTCCAAAGGCTTGAGTGGCTGATATAGTCTTCCATTTCCTCTTCTCATTCCCCTGCATGTGGAATCCATCTTGAACTATGGGGAGGATGATTGTAGTACTTGCTTCATTAACCTATCTGCCCCTTTTGAACTGGACACTTTGATACCCAGTGATCTTTCCACTTTGGTCTGCAAAGGAGCATCTTACTCAACCAAGTGACTCGTGTCAGTGAAAAGCACAAGAAATCTCCTCATAGCTCTGGGCTAGTTCTGACTGTTGCTATTTTGGGGTGTTTGCTATCATCTTCAAGGCCTCCCTCGCTTACCATAGACTTTGGGATTGAACGTTTGCTGTTTACTTTTTCTTCTCAACCAAATAACTTTCATGTCTTGTATAGGCCTTGCTATACCTTAGATGATGAATAAATACTTGTTTTGAAGGGAATGTGTATGTACATGATATGTTTTTCTTTCTTTTTGCATATATCTATGTATATAGTTTTTGTACATGTTCACATGTGCATTGGTGAGCACATTCATATGTGTGCATGTCTTTCTTGATTGTTCTCTAACTTTTTAATTGAGACCAGGTCTCTCGATTGAATCCAGAGCTCACTGACTGTTTAGCTAGACACACTGATTTAAGGATTCTCTTTCTCTATGGATTCCTCTATCTTAATCTTCCTAGGGTTGAAATTACAGGTGGGCCACTATGCCCACTTATAATTTACCTTGGTTCCAAGGATCTAGATAATGTGTGGTAAGTGTATTATCTACTGGTTCATCTTCCCATTCCCCACAATACTTTTCAGTGCTCCCTTGTTCTTTCTTTTTACATAGTGATGATAAATGTGAGAATAATGTATGACAGATTCCTGTAGTGTTCTACAATATTCACCTGAAATCAGTCCTGGTGATTGGGATGAAAAAATGTCCTCCATAGGTCCAGGTATTTGGACACTTGGTCCCCAGTAGCTGGTGCTGTTTGGGGAGTAGGCACAGTCTTACTGGAGAAAGGATGTCACTGGGGGCAACTTTGAAAGTTTATAGCATCACCCCACTTCTAGCTGTTTTTGTTTTGTTTGTGGAAGACTCATTCTCTCAGCTTCCCGATCCAGCTACTGGCTGCCACTCTTCCCCCGGCTTCATGGATTTACCCTCTACAGCCATAAGTCTGAAATTAACTGTTTCTTAAGTTGCTTTTGGTGTTTTAGCACAGCAATCTAAAAAGTCATGAATACATCCCCCAAACTTCTTAACCTTAAATTTAGAATGGTATTTCTAATAGTGCTTAATTAAAGCTATCTTTGTATTCATTCTGGTCAGGGTAGAAACAGAATAGAAAGGAGAGGGAACATACCAACAAGTGAGAGAGAACATTTGCTTTTGAGTTGTCCAGGAAATTACCTTAAACCTGTCTTTCTGGTGTCTCCAGTTTCGTACAAAGGAAGCCTTTCATAAGGAATGGACATTGCCCATGGATGAAAAGAATGTCTTCCTCTGTAGCTTTATACCCAGTATGAGGGTGTTGCAGTTGACCTGAGAAACTGTTCAAGGTGAGCTGAATATTCACACCACATCAAACCATTCATAAATAGGACACATACACAGCAAAGCCCAAAGGCAGCCTTACCCATGTCTGAACTTTCCTCTTGTGACATATTCCATTTATGCCCTGCTACTAGTTCGTTCCCTAGAACTGCCAATTATGGTCATTCTCCTGGCTTAAAGGAGCCCCTGCTGTTGCAGGAGTCTAACTGGCTCCTCCTTGGCAGCAATTTCATGGCAGCCTGGGGTGAGGTTTACTTCATGGCTTGGCTGACCAGATTCAGGATCATGGAATCCTAGGAATAAATACCGTGTGCCAGAACACAGAAAACAATTCCAAAGTTACTTGGTCTCTTCCAGATTTGGATTGTTAATGTTGATGTCATTATTGTTATTCTTGTTGTTCCTTTCTAGGTCAAGAGTACAGTAATAACAAGGGAAGGAAGAGAGACACCGAAAACTGGAGAAATTCAGGCTTTACTGTTTCTTAGAAAATGGGTACAAGACCACATGGTTGTGAAATGATTGATTCTATTAATCCAAGCATAGGATAAATACATTCTCTCTAGCCACTTTTAGGGAGAACAACCACTTTTTAAAAAAGACATATACACAACCAAGAGTGGTGGTGCATGACTTTAATTCCAGCACTCAGGGATGCAGTGACAGGCAGAGCTCTGTGAGTTTGAGGCCAGCCTGGTCTACATAGTGAGTTCCTGACCAGAAAATGCTACATGATGAGACTCTGTAATAAAAGAAAAATGTTTTAAAAAGGTATTCACATAGAAGATAACTTAAAATCTCTGAGAAGCCCTTTACTTCCCAGCCCCTTCGTAGTTTTCTATAAATATTATCATATGCTCTATTGCCACGCATTCATTCTGATGTTTTTTTTTAATTTAAAAATTTAGATTCATATTTTATTATTTTATTTCTGTTTCAGTGGTTTGCGTGTATCTACATGTGTGTGCCACATGCATGCCAGGCGCCTACTGAGGTCAGAAGTGGTTGTTAGAGTCTCTGGAACTGGAGTTACAGATGTTTGTGAATCACCATGTGGTTGCTGGGAACTGAACCTGTGTCTTCTAGAACAGCAACCAATGTTGGTGGCCTTAACCACTGAACCATCCCTTTGACCTTTTTGGTTGGCCTTTATATTCCAAAGACTGTGCTGCCTTTCTCTCTAAGAAGTAGAAGTAGAAACTTCTTTGCTTTGTAATTTTTTTTCTTATCTTGAGCTTGTATTCTGTATTTTTCATGCCTTAGCCTTCCAAGTGCTGGGATCATAAGTCTTTGTCAACATACCTGGCTTGAAACACAGTTTTAATATAATTAATTTTTTAATGTAAAAGCTAAAATCATCTAGCATATATATTCATTAAATTTTCCATAAGTCAAAAGCAAGTCCCTTCATGCTTTGGATGGTTTGGATTTAGATAACTAAAAAAATCAAAGTAGAAATAAAAATGTAGAAATAGAAGGTATGTCATGAGAGAAGTAAGGTAGTCTATAAGGAAGATGGTGGTGTTGCCTTTGTCTACACATGTCTATCACATGTCTTGTGACTGTTGTGTTTCATTAAAAGAAGAGACTGGAGATATGTTTGGTGGAGGCAAGGTATGGTGTGGGGTGCCTCTGTGGGCCCATGCTGATCCCTTCCCCGTGAGAGACCAGCCACATGAGGTAGTGTAGAATAGAATTTATTCAGGGCATGCAGAGGGGAGTTGAGAGAAAGGCACTGAGAGAGAGAGAGAGAGAGAGAGAGAGAGAGACAGAGAGAGAGACAGAGAGACAGAGAGACAGAGACAGAGACAGAGAGAAAGAGAGAGAGAGAGCAAGCAGGTAGGTCCTGTTCTGTACCTAGATTTTAAACTGTGGTTAGTCTTAACACTTACTGGGGTATTTCTAGGATTCCAAGACCCAAGCTGAATGAATGGCAGAAGTTACATGCCCAGGGAGAACTAAGTAACAAAGTACTGATCACTCAACCCTGATCAGTATGATTTCATAGGGTAGTGCATAATCATCCCCTTGGACTTTTTCCTTTCAAGAGACTGGGTGGAAGCCTGAGAAGCTGTAGCTAGCTTTCCCCACTGAGCTCCCAGGGGTTCACACTGGACACCTTGATTATACTGCCCAATCCTGTTATTTGGGAAAATGGCACTTAATTCTGCTTTAGAAGCACAAATCTCCCCCAACTGCTTGGGTGATGGTTAACATCCTAATTGTCAGCAAGCACCTTAGAAGGGATTTGCATGGAGTCATATGGGAATCAGGCCCACAAGGTGACTGCTTGCCTGCTGGCTTCTGCCTCTCATATCTCTTCCTCAGTCTATGCTCATACATAATGCTCCAGAGGGGAGTAGCAGTATATTTTCATATTACAGATATGGAAAATCTGAACAAAACCAGAGAAACTGGCTTGTCTCAGGTCACAGAACTAATTAAGGGGAAGCTACATGTGAGTTTTAATGACCCCCCTTCCCCAAAGCTGGTGGTTTCCAGTCAGAGGCTGCCTCACAAGCAGAAGGCATAGTAAGAAATCATGCTTGCTTGCTCTGGTTGGTGCTCTCTGCACAGAAATCTCAACTCAGAAAAATATCAAAATTAGCTTCCAGTGTGGGGATGACACAGCAGTTTATAAATCAGTAAGAGAACCTGAATATGTCACTCATTGCTTTAAAATTTTTACTTCTCATCATGTGACCAGTGCTTTCCAATGTAGATCTCATAAGTTTCAGGCCCTTTGACTGTTTATGCTGACCAAAAAAGAAAAAAAGAAAAAAAATTGCGTTCCCCTTTTAGCTCATTCACAGAAATCTTCTTTTAAGTGCATGGATATCTATAGGAGACAAAAGGTCACATTCATATTCATAACCAAATTTGAAGAGATTTAGAGCTAACCTGTGCAGGGAAAGACATTTCTAATGCTAATAATAATTTATTCTGGGAGAAGAAAGAAAAGCATCTACAGAATCTCTCTGAACTTCACTTGCAGTTGTCTTATTTCCTGAGCTTTGCAGCTTGCCCTAGACGGAATGTCACATCCTGGTTAAAACATCACTTGGACAATTTGAAGATTAAAAACAAAATGGAAAAAAGTAGTATGTGCTTAGTGTGGAAGCAGCAGAGAGGGAGTTGTTTTTTCTTCTACCTATTTTAACTGGGTTGATTTGACTGAAACCTTTGTAACGAAAGTCAGATTAATAAGAGAGAAGCATAATAGTATTAAAGATAAATGATGGGCACAGGAAGTGGAAACTGGCCAGGTGATATGAGAAGGACTCTGAGAACCAGCAGTTTTGATGCATGTCGTTGGCTGGAAGCTGAACTCATCCTTGGCCCTTATCCTAGTTTGCTTTCTATTGCTGTGATAATCACCATCACCAGAAGTGACTTGTGGAGGAAAGGGTTTGTTTGGCTTACGTGTCTCCATCACAGATGGCCACTGAGAGAAGTTAGGGCAATAACTCAAACAGAAACAGAGGCAGGAAACATTGAGAGACACTGCTTGCCTCCTCTTTCCCTCCCTCCTTCCTTCTCTGTCTTTTCGAGACAAGGTTTCTTCATGTACCCCTGGCTGTCCAGGAACTCACTCGGTAGACCAGGCTGGCCTTGGTCTCAGAGATCTCTTGCTTCTGCCTCCCAAGTGCTGGAATTAAAGGCAAGGACCACCAATACCCAGCTTCAACCTGCTTTATAATACCTAGGACTTGGGGTAGTATTACCCATAGTGGGCTGGTCCCTCCTACATCAGTTAATGAAAACACCCAACAGACTGCCTGTCTGGTGGCAATCTGATGGAAGCAATCCCTCAACTATGATTCTCCTTTCTCAGATGACTGTGTCTTGTGTCAAATTGACAACAACAACAACAACAACACAAATGTAACCACCACTGTCTTGTCATCAATTCTGCAATTCTGTCCTTGCCAAAGGCCAGGAATGCCAGAGGGAGGTCTCATTTGTTATTACTTTTGCCCTAAGTGTGTATCCTTGCCTGGAGAGTCTATATCAGTGCTTCTCAACCTTCCTGATGCTGAGACCCTTTACTGCAGTTCCTCATGTTATGGTGACTCCCAACCATAAAATTATTCATTGCTACTCATTGTCACTGTAATTTTGGTACTGTTATGGATTGTAACGGCCTCTGTGAAAGGGGTCCCCACCCACAGATTGAGAAACACTGCTCTACCTGAAGATGAGATCAAAACTAAGAGGCACCTAGACATCGTTGATGAAGCCACTAAACAAACCAGGTTATTCTTCTCCATGCTTCATCCCAGTTTCTGCTATTGGCTTGTTATAATTCTCCGGACTAACAGCTCAGTGGCATTGCAGTTCTGGGGACCTGTGACTGCCTTCTCTCACTTAAATTCCCATTCACAATCCTATAGTGAAATTGACTTCTGAAACCCACCTCTTTGTGTGATGAATTTCATTCTTTGAATTCACCAGCCAAGAACCTGGAGCTCAATGGCCCATGGTGGCTTTGGTTGCTTTTGATTTTCCAAGACCATAGGTCCCCAAAGCCATCTGGGGCTCCCCAGCCTCTGTTGGTCTCAAGACACTGTACTTCCCAAATCCTAAGTTTTCTGTGATACAGGAAACACTGTAAAAGCAGAAATCAAACCTGAACAGAGCATTCTACAGGAATAGGACAGGCCCCAATGGTGTATGAGCTGAGCCATGTAAATGGGAGCAGGCCTGTTCAGGATTCTGTGTTCTCTTAGCTTCAGAGCTTAGTTAGGGAACTCCTTTATTCATTCCCCCAAGAGGGGGGCATCTTTCACTTGAGTGTCTCATGGACTTGCATGAGAGGACCACTAAGAGTGGTCCAGATACATGTTTTCTCAAATATCCTTTATTGTGAATAAGTCAATATGCCAAGGAATCATGTGCTATGCCCTGAATCTCATCACAAAAGCACTGAAAAACATTTAAAAGCTTAAAGAAGAAGGAAACTAAATTAACCCCACAATCTGAAATTATAGTGTAGTGGTTTTGCATATGCATGCATGCAAATTACTTCCAGGGGTACCAGAGAAAGTGGGTGTGTGCTGTGGTTTCCCCCTTCATGTCTCAGGCAAGCAGTGACCACAGCCTTTCTTCCTGGATCCAAACAGCACTGCAGACACCATTCCGTGCAGCACTCCACATCCTGACTACCGACACACTCAGAAGCTATATGTGGAATATCCTGGTTTGTGTCTTCACATCCTCCCCAACTCCCCCCAGCCCTACCCACCCCCATTGGGTTGCGTTTTTTCTTTTCTTTTGTTTTGTTTTGCTTTTTTGGCACGTTTGTTTTCTCAGCTCACTTTAAAAGTTTGAAATGATAAAGCTATGTAATACTCACATACCTACACAAATTTTAATTTACCATGATTGTTAGGAATGTGGTTATTTATTTATTTATTTATAACTAAGTTTCTTTAGATCAAGGCTTATGGAGCGGGATTGAAAATATTTTTATAACTTCTAATTTATGCAACCATCTTACTTTCTGAGAAATTAGACCAATTTCATGAAAGGAAGATAAATCTGGGTCTTAATGAAATTTTACCAATATAAATATCTGTTTGTTAATTTGCTAGGACAGAAAAAGTATATAGTTTAAATTTGCAATGATTTCTTTGACTAATGCAGTAAATTATCTGTTTATATTTTAGTTAATATTTCTATCAGAAAGCTAGAGTTTCATAAATGATTTATATGAATTATTTACATAATGGCTAGAAAGGTTTTGTAGATTATGTTATTTCTCACTTTTAATTTAACTAATTTGGTTCTTCAAAACACAGGAAAGGTAAAATCAAATATGTTTGTCTTTCACTTTGCAGTTTGTTTTATATTTTGTATTTAGAGAGTTTTGCCAATCCAGACACACACACACACACACACACACACAAGCACACACACATACATACACACACACACATACACCCACATATCTTTTATTCCAACATTCTTCAACTATAAGAAGAATAAAAGATCATGAGAAAAGATGTTAAAGTATGGGTATGCCTAGTATAACTTCTAACTGATCAATGAAAGAAGAGAGGAGGTGTTCTAATGTTCAAACAGATTTAAAAAATAAAAACAGAATGAAGGTATACACAGTGAACATTTATGACACCTCACTGCCAGGTGCTGTCTTAAGGGCAATATTTCCTAGACTCCCCACAACCATTTCTCTTAGACCATTTTAGGAATGGAGAGGTGGAGGTATAGAAAGGTTAGGTATGTTGCTTTAGGTTAAATGCAGCTACACGGTGGTGAAAAATTATTCCCGGGGTACCACAGAAAGTGAATACTATGTGCTGTGGGTACCCCCTTCATGTCTCAGGCAAGCAGTGACCTTTCTTCCTGGATCCAAACAGTGTTGCACACACTGTTTCAGACTGCCAGCCTCTTCATTTATCACTATGTCACTGTAGATCCATTTTCCTCGAGTCCTGAAGGTTCTTTTTTCTCCATTTACATTTGTTTATGTTTATTTTATCTGTATGAATATTGTGCCTGCATATATCTATGTATAACATGTGGGTAACCAGTGCCCTGTGAGGCCAGAAGAGGGCATCAATTCCCTGGAACTGCAGTTACAAATGGTTTTGTGCCACCATGAGGGTGCTGGGAACGGAATCTGAGTCCTCTGCAGGAGCAGCCAGTGCTCTAACCACAGAGGCATCCTTCCAGTTTCTTTGCCTTGTGAAAATCCTGTTCATTACAGAACCCTGTCTTTAGTTAACACATTTGTTGCAGTTAATCTTGGAATGAGATCTAGGATAAGTCTCATTTTTATTGAATAAGATTGACTAAAAGGAGAATCAAAATTCAACTATCTCTCCTTCGAGATTGTGAGTGTAATGTGAATAGCTATTTCATGTTCCTGACTCCATGTCTTTGGGTTATGACACTGCCCAGACTGTTATGTGATCTGTGAAAATTCCGCACAGAGAGGACTCTGTTCACATCATACCTGTGAGAAGAATTGCAGGCATTCTTTAGCTCCTTCCATGAAACTGGTTTTGTTGTTGTTGTTGTTTTGTTTTATTATGTAATCCCTCATTGTTTGCAGAAAGGTGCAAACATCAGCAAAGAAGCAGAACTGGCAAGACATAGGGCCAGAATTATTTGGTTTAGAGCAGCTGAGAGGGAGCCCAAGTTAAAGGCCTAAGCTGTTATAAATATTAATAAGTCTCTGAGTTATTATTTAAGCATTGACAAGTCCCTGAAAGTCCCGCTATAATCCTGCCCCCAACTTCCCACTACAGCTCTATTTTATTGGAGCAAAAGTTGGCTTTCTTGTATCAAGAGATGTGTCTAGTTCACAGCAGCAGTTATAATGACAACCACCGCTTATGGAATATCTTTTATTTAATCCCTATCATTGAATGACAAAATACATTTGTTTGTCTTGCTTTTGCAGGTATGTTCTAAATCGCAGACAGAAAACAACAACAACTAAAGCCTACAACTAAATAAGGGCACACACAGCTGTGTGATGTTTGCGGAACTCCCACTGGCAGATGCTGTCTTGAGGGCTTTGCTTCTCAGACTGACCACAGTAAGTTTTCTCAGGCTGTTGTAGGGAGCATTTGAGGCTCATGCTTTAGTTTAGCTAGAAGGTGGTAGAACTGGCATTTTAACCCCTATAACATAAACTCCGAAGGTCCAACTATAACTTCATTGATTTATCTGCTGACTTTTGATGGTATAGGTAATATGCAAACCCAGCTCAGATTTCAAAGCCCATATTCTGAAACCCCAGTGGGAACAACCTCCAGGGTTTGATGAGTCAGCATCTGGTGGTTCCTGAGGTATGTTCTCAGTCCCATCATAAAAGCAGAAAAGTTTGTGACTCTTATATTTTAGAATCAAATACAATGAGGTTGACACTTCCTATGATGCCTTGTGCTCATTTTCATAGTAATAAACCTTTCTGAATAGAAGATGGGTATTGTGGACCAGAACTGCAGACAGAGAAGAATGGATTGATCAGCTATTTCAAGATGCTTGAATCTCACTTCTCAGTTCCTATAGAATACTGTTTCTCCAAGTGTGGCCTCCAGACTCATTTATAATTGAAAAATTACAAATGCTAATTATCTGGGCCCATCTCAGCACGGGTGAGTCAGAAAGTTTAGCAGTCGAGCTCAGTCATCTAGTTTGTCACAAATACTTCATTAAACTCTGGTGTGTGTTAAAACTTGAGAGTCACTGATCCAAACACTTCTTTCATATCTATGTGTTCCAAGTTGTCTTAGTTAGGGTTTTGCTGCTGTGAAGAGACACTATGACCAAGGCAATTATTATAATTATAGAACAACATTTAGTTGGGGTCTGGCTTACAAGTTCAGAGGTTCAGTCCATTATTATCAAGGCAGGAGTATGGCAGCATCTAGGCAGGTATGGTGCTGGAGGAGCTGAGAGTTCTACGTCTTCATCCAAAGGAAGCCAGGGGCATACTGGCTCCCATGTGTCTAGGAAGAGGAGGAGGAGGAGGAGGAGGAGGAGGAGGAGGAGGAGGAGGAGAAGGAGGAGGATCTCAAACCTCACCCACATTTCATCCAAAAAGGGTACACCTATTCCAACAAGGTCACACCTCCTAATAGTGCCACTCCCTGGGCCAAGTATATTCAAACCACCACACAGGTGCAATGGCCATGAAGAGGAAGACAGTGTCAACCAGACCGTCTATGTAGGGCTTCTTCCTGTGTGCTTTAATTAGGGTTTCTATTGCTGTAATAGAACACCATTATCAAAAGCAACTTGGGGAAGAATGGGTTTACTTCACCGTACATGTATAGATAGTAATCCGGTGCATCATTGAGGAAAGTCAGGCAGGAATTCAAGCAGAAATCTAAAGGCAAGAACCCAAGCAAAGATGGTACCATCCACTGTGGGGTAGGCCCTCTGACATCAACATTAATCATGAAAATGCCCCACAGGCCAATCTGGTAAAGGTGTTTTCTCAATGGATGTACCCTCTTCTCAGATAGCTGCAGCTTTTGTTAAGTTGACAGACAAACAAAGCCAATCAGGACAGTGTGACTTTGGCTTTTTACATGCACTGGAGTCCCAGAGGGAATTTTTTTCAAAACAGGCATTCAGAGAACCAGACTGAGGGACAAAACATATGGCTATATTTGACATGGACTCACATCACTTCCTATTGCTGTGGCTTCACCTGATGGACTTAAGCTGTACAAAGCCACCCAAATTCACAAAGTAGGCAATAAGCATCATACTGCACAGGAGCAATGTCAAAGAATTTAGAACTGTATTTTGAAGTCTTCAGAATCTGTACTGGGGCCAGACTCTCATTTGCAGACTTCTCTTCCAGGATCCCCAAAAGTCTCAGCCTAGCTTTTGGCTACAGATTCAGGTCCACAGCACACAGGAATGTGATGAATTCTTACATTGAGCGTTTTATGGTAGAAAATAAGTTGAGAGCTATTTCTCTTAACTATTCAATTATACTTCCTTTAAGAAGATATTATCAGATTATTGTGTGCATGCCTCACAAATGAAGCTTTAAAAAAAATCAATATGTGGTATATGATATGTAGCAACACAGAGCTATCTCAGTGAGTTAAATAAAGTTTTAAAATTAAAATTAAAATTAAATAAAGTTTTAAAATTTAATATTTGAGACTTCCATTATATCCCATTACATAGTTGCATGTAGTGCTTTTGCAATGTTAATTCTTCCCTCTACTGCATTGAGGACACTTTTCACAAATCACAAGACTCCTTTGTGTCACAGAAAATGCAACATAGAAAACTTATTGTCTCAGATACCTCCAGATACTCCATGTCTTGAAAATAATTCTCACTTGGTGACTACTGCAGTGTGGAAGAATAGAGGCTGCTGACCTCACGGCTGGATCATTTTAATGTGGACAGAAAATGATTTATAGTCACCTTTTCTGGTTCTAAGTAAATTTGTCTTTTCTTGGGTATATGTATGAATGATGAATGTTCAGTCATTTAAACTCAGGCTAGTTCTTGGTTTAATATTTTACATGCTCTACATATGATAGTTCTAAATAAGATCATGACCCAAAAGTTCATTCCATTCATAGAAGTTAGCCTAGAGCATCATGCCCATAATGAAATAAAATTATGTTGGGGCTTTTGTTATGCAGTGAACAGATTTAGTAGTCTGCTTTGATTTCTAATGAATGAGTCTTTGACTTGAAACACAGCATTCATTTCTATGACTCCATTTTCTGAAAACAATACTTCTGTATTTTTCTCTGAAATTAGCTGGTTAGATTTTTTTTTAATTCTTAAAAGGTAAAGTACTATTATAATGGGTAACTTTTAAGAGACATATAGCTGAATTCAATTATACAGAGTTAACACAGCCTAGATTATTCAGGATTAACACAGCCAAAATCCCCTATTTGAGGTTTTCACAAGGTCCTGTGAAGGAGCAGTAGAAGATATTGGAAAGTGAAATATCTTACAATCTCCTGAAATAAGAGGAGTGGACAGGAGTTACATTTTCTCACCAGGTATTTCACAATGCTACCACACAGAACAGGTCTTTGGCGAAACGCTGAATTCCCAAGTTACTCTGTCTAGTGTACCAGGTGATTTCATAGAAATGGACACTCATAACAATTGATATTTAAAGCATAGGTTACTCAACACACTGTCAAGGGCTTTTTTTTGAAGGTTGTGAGACATGAGGACCATTTAAAATATTCTGTTGTCCATGCATGCACATGCATATGAATTAGAAGATCAACAGCTGAGATATTCTTTAATCTTCTATTTATTGGATATGGACTCCAAATTTTACTGGTCTTTTTTCTACTTCTTTTTGAAACTTTTATTTTAAATAATACTTCTATTAATTCCTTGAGAATTTTGTGCAATATATTTTGATCATATTCACCCACCCCAGATTACTCTCATCTCCTTACTCCATCCCTAACTTCATGTCTTTCTCCTTTTTTCTTTTTTTTTTTTTAACTATGGGGTCCAGTTTATTAATGCCTGAATATTCTTGGGCATGGGATTATCCTCCAGATTATGAATGACCTAAGAGGAGTCAAAGCTTTAAAATAAGCAAACAAACCCAACTTTTCCTCTCCTAGAAGTTCTCAATAACTATTCAACCAGGGGTTGGACATTGCACTCATCCCTCTCCTATCCATGCTGGTATTATCTCCATTGAACTTGCATAGGTCTGGTGTGTGATGTCTCGACTGCTCTGAGTTCATACTTGCAACTGCCCTGCTGTATCTGGAAGTCAGTTTTTTTGTTCTAGTTATTGCTGCCTCTAGTTCTTACAATCTTTCTGTCCCCTCTTCAAAAATGATCTCTGAGAGCTGGGGAAAGGGTGTGATATAGATGTCCCATTAAGGGCTAAGCAGAGTCTCCTATTCTCTGCTTATTGACCAATTGTGGGTCTCTGTATTAATCACTGTACTAGCTAGGGTTCTAGAGAGGAACAGAATGGATATAATATAATATATTTATAAATACATTACATAAATTATATGTAATATATTAATTTCACACATATATGTAATTTGTGATATATATATACATATATATGTATATATGTACATATATATATACATATATATATATACATATATGTGTATATATCAATTAAAGTTCTAATAATCCAGTAGTTGTTCAGTCCATGAGGCTGGATATCTCAGATAGTCTTTAGGATATTCAGAATTCTAAAGAACCAGGCTCTAAATAAAAAATAAACTTGCCAGAGAGAGTGAGGGAAAGCAGGCCAAAAGCAAAAGCTTCACTTTTCCATGTCCTTCATATAGTCTGCCACCAAAAGGAAGATATTTCACCTCAGAAGATCATGATTAAAGGTGGGTCTTCTCAGTTCAAATGATTTTTATTAAGATATAAAGATACACCTCACAGCTGTATCTGGCTACTTTTTAGTCAATTCCAGATGTAGTAGAGTTAACAACCAAGAATTACCATCACAATCACCATCTACTGTGAGAGGAAACTTCTCTAAAGGGGCTGAGAGATGTACTAATCTATAGGTATAGCAAAATATAGTTAGGAGCTGGTTTAGTTTTATGTCCACTTAGTAGAGTGGTAGTAATGGGTTATTCCCTCAGTTCTCTGACTTGTCTAGCCATAGGTTCTTGGACCTGATAATGGTGTTCAACACCATATCTTTCATTCTTATGCTTTAGCTCAAAACTGATAGATTCAATACTTAAAATCAATATGCTCACTTGTTCATTTATTCACCGATAGCATCAAACTAGGGGTGGAAGTACAAATGAAAGTAGTCATAGGTGATGTTTCCTAAGAGCCACAAGTCAGAGATAAACAAACAAATGAATATAGGGTGAGCTACACAAACATTGGAAGTCATAAGCTAAAATACAATGGGCTTCAGTTCTACTACTGTAAAGGTCTGTGAATCCCCAAAAAATGATACCCACACTCAAATAGTATGCAACACAAAGAGCATTTATTCTGCAGAGGTCCAGCATACAGGGGTCTACCATTCATCAGGACAGAAGACAGAGGTGTGGACTTTGCAGGATCAGTTTAAAGCCTGTGTAAATAGAAGTTGGTGACTTTTACCTTTCTCTCCCTTGATTGGTTGGCTCTATTTTCATGAGGTATGGGTGCCTTTGTTTTTTGTTTTTTGTTTTTTTTTTTCCCATTAGCTATGTGATTTTCATTCCTGGATTTTTTTTTCCTTTTTAAAAATTAGATGTTTTCTTTATTTACAATATCTCCTTTCCCAGGTTCCCCTCCAAAAAAAAAATAAAACCAATAAAATAAAATAAAATGAACCAAAAACTAAAACAAGCCCCTGTTCTCTCCCCCCTCCCCCTGCTCACCTCCCCACTCCCTCCTGCTTACTGGCCTTGGCATTTCCCTACACTGGGGCATAGAACCTTCACAGGCCAAGGGCCTCTCCTCCCATTGATGACCAGCTTGACCATCCTCTGCCATACATATGCTGCTAGAGCCATGAGTACTCTTTGGTTGATGTTTTAGTCCCTGGGAGCTCTGAGGGTACTAGTTAGTTCATATTGTTGTTCGTCCTAAAAGGCTGCAAACCCTTCAGCTCCTTGAGTCCTTTCTCTAGTTCCTTCATTGGGGACCCTGTACTCAGTTCAATGGATGGCTGTGAGCCTCTACTTCTGTATTAGTCAGGTACTGTCAGAGCCTCTCAGGAGACAGCTATATCAGGCTCCTGTCAGGCTGCACTTGCTGGCATCCACAATAGTGTCTAGACTTGATGACTGAATGTGGGAAGGATTCCCAGGTGGAGCAGTCTCTGAATTATCCTTCCTTTAGTCTAAGCTTCATAGTTAGTCTCTACAACTCCTTCCATGGGTCTTCTGTTCCCCCTTTTAAGAAGGAACGAAGTATCCACACTTTGGTCTTCCTTCTTCTTGAATTTCTTAGGGTTTGTGGTTTGTACTTTGTGTATTCTGATCTTCTGGGCTAATATCCATTTATCAGAGAGCGTATACCATATGTGTTCTTTTGTGATTGGGTTACCTCACTCAGCATGATATTCTCCAGGTCCATCCATTTCCCCAAGAATTTCATAAATTTATTGTTTTTAATAGCTGAGTAGTACTCCATTGTGTAGATGTACCACAATTTCTGTATCCACTCCTCTGTTGATAAACTGGCGTTTAGCATGTAGAAGAATGCAACTTGATCTATTCCTATCTCATTGAAAAAGCTCCAGTCCAAATGGATCAAGGACCTCCACATAAAATCAGATACACTCAAACTAATAGAAAAGTGTGGGCCGGGCAGAGGTGGCACACGCCTTTAATCCCAGCACTTGGGAGGCAGAGGCAGGTGGATTTCTGAGTTTGAGG
>NW_022196898.1:6772004-6788871 GCF_008632895.1 Mastomys coucha
ATCCTATATCTGGTAGAGGGCTAATATCCAATATATACAAAGAACTCAAGAAGTTAGACTCCAGAGAAACAAAAAACCCTATTAAAAAAATGAGGTACAGAGCTAAACAAAGAATTCTCAACTGATGAATACCGAATGGCTGAGAAGCACCTAAAGAAATGTTCAACATCCTTAGTCATCAAGGAAATGCAAATCTAAACAACCCTGAGATTCCACCTCACACCAGTCAGAATGGCTAGGATAAAAAACTCAGATGACAGCAGATGCTGGTGAGGTTGTGGAGAAAGAGGAACACTCCTCCATTGCTGGTGGGACTGCAAGCTGGTACAATCACTCTGGAAATCAGTTTGGCGGTCCCTAAGGAAATTGGACATAGTACTACCAGAGGACCCAGCAATACCACTCTTGGGCATATACCCAGAAGATGCTCCAACATGTAATAAGGACACATGCTCCACCATGTTCATAGAAGCCTTATTTATAATAGCCAGAAACTGGAAACAACCCAGATGTCCCTCAACAGAGGTATGGGTGCCTTTGTGATTCATTAAGGCTTTGGGGGAATTAGGGACTTTTGTTGATTAACTATACTTGGCTTAGGCTAGGTGGTGAGGCAGCTTCTGAGAGTTCCTTCCTGGCTGCCCATGAGGCGTAGTTTTTCCTTGAATTTACTCATTTTGGATTTCTCCAGTTCTGGGAAACAGAAACTTAGGCCTACTCTCCCCAATTGTCAGTTTGTAGCTTGTCATCAATTCAGCCTGACTCTGGTAACTCAGTCCTCTCACTCCTTAGTGCATTATTTATCACTCCATGCTAAGTTATTTTCGTGTTTTTTTATAGATAGATAGACAGACAGACAGACAGATAGACAGACAGACAGATAGATAGATAGGTAGGTAGGTAGGTCTGTATGGGAACCATGTGAGTACAGTATCCCAAGTCCAGAAAATGGAGTCAGATTCACTGTAACATAAGTTACATTTGATTGTGAGCCTCCGTATGGGTGCTAGGAACCAAACCCAGGACTTCTGGAAAACAGCCAGTACTCTTAACCACAGAGCTATCTCTCTAGCCCCTAATTTTTATGCTTTGTGTTGTCTATATCTCCATTAGTTATTGATGACAATATAGCCTATGAAAAGCTAAGGACAAAGCTACTTCAGAGACAAACTGTTAAGGACTTGTCCCAAGTATAGAATCCTCTATGACCCATTCAAGTTAAATTATCTGTCAATCCACTTTTCTCCATCAAATCTGAAGGGATGTGAGATACTTTTCAAATACATTGCTCTGATCAATATGTTCTGTGTACAGTCTTTGCTTCAAATTATTGAGAAATCTCAACTTAGATAGGCCATGCTTTAATAATATAATAGCATAGTAATAATATAATAGTAATAATATAATAATAGGTCCATGGGTAGGGTTGCATTAGGATGAAATTAGCTAACAGCAGTGATCTGAGTTCTTTTCCTTTTATCCCTTGTCATAATTGACACACTGCCTCATCCTTAGGGCAGCTTTGTTCATGGCCACAAGATAGCTGCTGTATATATTCCAGGCATCAAAAAATACTGCTTACGAGAAGAGTGGTTTGTTTGTTTGTTTGTTTGTTTCTATGTCTCCTTGTTTTAACTCAGTCTCCTTGTTTTAAGTCAGTAGATAAGGTTCTCCAGAGGATGCCATCTTATGGCTCACTGATCAGAACTAAACCTCACCCCCATCTGTAAATCTGTTACTAGCAAGGAATCACCATGATTGGCATAGACTAGTCATGGCTGGTTCTACTTTAGTAGTAGTAAGTATTAGTTCTCTTACTTGCATATCTCTTAACAGTTTCTTGGGTTTTGTTTTTTATAGTGTAATTTTTATAGCTGGCCAGAATTCAATGGGATTGAAGGATTTATTCTTAGGGTACCAGATTACAAATTATAATACTTGTACTTATTTATTTTTTTGTTAAACTCTAAGAACCAACTAAATCCCTTGTTTGAGTTTCTTTTTCTGTTGCTGAAATAAAATACTTCAAACAATACAACTCAATGGAGCAAGTCCTTATTTGCTCTATAGTTCAAGGGCATAGTCTACAACATTACAGAATCAAGGCAGTGGGAGCTTGGAGCAGCTGGTCACATCATGTCCACAATCAGCAAGAAATGAGCAATGAAGTCCAGATTCTCTATTTTGTGCAGTTTGGGAATCCCACCCGGGAATAGTGCCGCCCACAGTTAAAATGGGTCTGCCTGTAACAATTCACCTAACTGAGGTAACCCTTCACAGGTATGCCTGGGGGCTACCTCCCTGTGATTCTAGGTCCTGTCAAGTTGACATTAAAGCCATCACAAGCAACCACAAAGACTCTTGGCAAGTGTAGACTTTCAGAATCAATGGACTAAAGTGAAGACGGCCTTGTTCCTTCACAGTTCTTGCCTTGTGGGGTCCTTCTTGTTCATTCTTGTTGAGAATTATTTCATGCTGGTAAGAAGGTTCCTCCTGGGCTTCTAACTTCCCAGTTAAGAGCACTGGCTGCTCTTTCAGAGGACCAAGGTTCAGTTCCCAACACCACCGACATAGGAGCTCACAACCATCTGTAACTCTAGTTCGAGAGGGCCCAGTGTTCTGTTCTGCCTTCCATGGGTACCAGACACGAACATGGTACACAGATACACATGTAAGCAAAACATCACTCAAACAAAATAAAATAATAAAAGAGAAGGCTCATCAGGCAACATTGAGGCCATATATCAATGTCTTCTCTACATTTTAAAAGAAGAATTTGATATTTAGAAAGTCAACTTAGATTTATTTTTCATTTTGTAATAAAAAGGATGAAACACACATAAACAAACAAACAAACAAAATAATCATTCACACAATTTCAAACTCAGAGATCTGAATAGGTGCTGATGCTAGAGGCTAAATTCTATTTTATGTACAGAGTATTACTGCTGTTACTAGGGAACAGTGCATCATAGCTTAGCATTATACTGTGAAAAATGAAATAGCCAATTATTGCCTATGTGTTTTCATGTGTGGCTTAGGCTTTATGGTGTCTTAAATGTTTTGTAATGAAATTGGTGACATATTTAATTTCTTTTCAAAATGATTTAGGTTGGTCTTCCCAAGGCTGTTTTACATTTTAGACAGTTTATCTGTTACTTTAAACATGTTTATGAATTCATTCTAGAACCAAGGAATTTCTCTAGTGGGTCCCCTCACTGCTTCTAAGGTCACAGCCTTGTCACTTTACACTTGCTACTGTCACATTAGTTGTTTATGAGTCCCAGCTGAATAGTTTTGAAGAAAACCTACACGATCCTCAATCATTCACTGTGTTAAGTGCAAAATTATCTGTTATGACTGACTTGCAGTGATTTATTATTCTTACAAAATAGGGCACCATTGGGATGTGTTAATATTCATATGACTTTTGAAATTTCCTATAGCACATGTTGTGTATGACTATCCTGTAAAGCCAAGTAAAGCCTTTTGGGGAGTGTATCTGTGCTCCCTTCCACAAGACTATCCTAGCTGGACCTATTTGCTATTTACACTCCTCTCGGAGAAGGTGGGAGGGTCAGGAGACCCTCACCTGAGGATCCCATTGTTCACTACCATCCATTGTATGCAACTCTGCCTTCATTGCAAGTGGCCTTGGGGAACACTGAGGGGGTATATGTGGGTTTCCATTTATGCAGCTCTGAGAAGCCTTTCTCTCTGCTGAGTAAAGACTATCTAGGCACAGCAGGTTTGCTGGGGGAGCACCCACAACTCTGTAGATCACCCCTCACATGTACTCTGTAAGGAAGCACAATAAGCCCACTGGTTCCCCAGAGAGAAGTCTGGTTGAATGGAGTGAGTTTCCCATTGGGACCTTACAAGACAGTAGACATTGACTGTGTCTCTCCTTGGGAAGGACTTTTAGCAACAGTATTACAGACGAATGTCTTTGTTTTGTTTTGGTTGGTTGGTTGGTTTGGTTTGTTTTTTTCCGAAATTCATTCGGTGTGTGGAGGGTAAAGTAATAGCAAGATGGAGATGATAATGTCTTCATTTGTAGTATTTCAGTCAGTCGTCCTACGGGGCTTCCCATTTCAATCCTGGGAGCCTTGATCTTTTAGTATCTTATATAGCACATGCATACATTTTTGTGGAGGTCTTACCTCTTCTAGATGATGTTGTGTTTGATTTTTATTTCTTTGGTTTAAATGTCCAGTTGTACATTTTGTCTTTTCAACAACCTTTTTGAAGAATCCTACAATGTATATATGTGTTCTATTTATGTAAGCTTATATTCACAGTCCCTCAATTCCTGGCATTTAGTTTCTTCATTTGGAATTGTTTTTAGCATTTAAAAATATTCTGTGTTGCAACAGAAGCTATAACAATGCTGAATCTATCAGTCCTATGAATCAAGGTTTACAATTAGACTCGAATTTGGTGATATCCCCTTTGTTCATTATATTTATATTCAAAAAGCATTTTAAAAAAACTGGTAACTTTTTCCAGATGGCTAATATGATTAAGAATACTTTGGAAGCTCATCAGGTTAAGTTGGTCATAGAGAAACGCTAATAACTGGCAGACACATTTCAATTTTGAATTTTCTTCCTTGCTACTCTACTACACAAGCATTAAGAACTAAGACTGCCCACATACAGTTTCATAATCTTGGCCAACCAAGGCATGCAACAGAGAAAGGGGAGTGGTATATCAAAATTTAAAAAATCACAGATGCTGTGTTTACCCAGGAAATCGGTCAGAGAAGACTTCAATGCATAGTTACAGAACACTTGACATATTTCATTAGTTCTACAGATTAGAATACTAACAAAAAACTAGGAATCACCAATCACTGATTTACTCATTGGTGGACAAACTTAATGTCTGATGTTTTTTGAAGCCACTGAAACTTGGAGTGGTTCAGCAATGCAGATATAGATAACGACAAAAGCTTTGGGTACCTAGAACTGAGCATTTTCATAATAAAATACAAGTATAGCCTTCTATGTGAACCGGGTCACAGCCAGAAGCTGAAAGAACCCTGAGAAAATCCTGGAGCACATTAAGAAAAGTGTAAACAGAAACCGGGGAAGGCTGGCAGGGTGGAGGGGAGACTACACCACAGAAAAAGCATGCTTGCCCATGCTGCTTGTAGCTGAGAAATGAAAATTACTTAGCATTTGGAGACTAGGAGCAAACAATGTAACAAATAAAAAGAAAATCATATCAGACCCTCCAGAACCTAAGCCAATAAAAAGGCAAACTCACAAACAAAACTAACCCAAAACTAATTTGTTGGCTTCTGGGAAAAAAAAAACCCACATTTACTTTCAGCTTTTACAGAGTACCCACATTTACTTTCAGCTTATAGTTCTTAGTGTTTCAGGGTAGATTCTTGTGCATGATCTGCTCAGTATCTTCAACAGTCTGTTGATCAGGAATTATCAGAGGTCACTTAAGTGTCCAGATAGAGATTAAATAACACAATGGATACCATAGTGCTTGCCTATAATCCTAGTGCCCTGGAAACTGAAACAGAAGGATCGAAAGTTTGAGGCTAGTCCAGGCTTCATGAAGATACCCTGTTAAAAGCAATAAGAGAAAATTGTTTTTTTTTTCCAGTCCTCCCAAAAGTAACTAAAAGCTAAGAAGTTATAAAAAATGGTACTTATAATGGCTAAATCGGTCCTGACCTTGATCTTATTTGAGTTCTGTTTATTGCTTTTGTTTCAGACACAGACATATTCTACCTCGTGGTGGAAATGTTTAAAGAGTAAATAAGGAAAGATGGTGGCTTGGCACAAATGAAGATATTCTAAAGAGACATTTGTATCCCTCAACGTAATTATCAGACTGTTGAAACAATGGTCCCAAATAAATGGGGGTTTCCCCCAGAATCTCATGTGAGGAGAAGTAAAAGCCTCCCACCAGAGGCAGGATTTGTCTGCTGGAAAGAGAATCCATATGGTTCTAACACTTGTCAGACCACCTTAGAGGATGAGAGCGAAGCCCAGGCAAGGATGGGGCAATCGTGGGTGGGACCACACCTGGGCTGGATCTGCTTAGATGTGCGTATCCTTGGCCCTTTGGTTAACTTTTAATCTCATATTAGGACCCTGAAGTGGGAGTTCCTGGGTTTGGGTGAGTTCCTTGTCCCTCTTCCCAATGTGGACACATTGAATTAATCTCTCTCTCTCTCACTCTCACTCTCTCTTTCTCTGTCTCTCTCTCTCTTCCCCCCTCTCTCCCTCCCCCTCTCTCTTTGCTTCCCACTATTATAAAGATAGGGAGGAAGGAGGGAGGGAGTAAGAGAGGGAGGAAGGGAAGGGAAGAAAGAAGGAAGGAAAGGAGATGAAGAGCCAGCACTATTCACATAAAGAGCCAAGACCATGCACATTCTCATCATCCCTGACAGATGCATAGGTGTAAGCTGAGACTTGATTCTCACAGTCTGGGTATCTGAAGAATAAAGGACACAGCCAGGCAACTCTCTTTCTGGTTTCCTTTCGTATTTGCTCCAGAACATACATTCCTCCTAGGAACACCATGGTTGTGTTGGCTTATTTTGTCTTTTCTGTCCTGTCTCTGCTCTTACTGTAGCTTCAGATAAAGGTTTCCAACACTGAAGACCTAGCTTTTGTTAGGTCTTCAGTTATTATTAACTGAAAATCTGTTAATAATTGAGTTTGGAGAATTTTTAGCAGATAAGAAACACTTCCAATCCAAATTGCCATTAGATTATTTTATACTAGATCCCTAAAATTCATGTCATGCTGCATCCATAGTAGAATTCATGGGTCCTATTATGTGTGAAGGCTATTGTCTAAATAGGAGGATCCCAAGGAGGGAAGAGAGAGAGGGAGGGAAGGTAGGAGGAAGGAAGGGGGGAAGGAGAGAGAGAAATTGACTGTGGGTAGGTCTTTAAAGTGCCACCTTTTACAGGCACCTGATTCTTTTTGTTTGTTTTTTTTAAAGTTTTTTTCTTTTATTGAAAATAGATTTTTTTCAGACAGTAGATCCTGGTCATAGCATCTCCTTCCCCAACTCTTCCCAGTTCCTCTGTACCTCTACTCCCATCTGGCTCCATAACTTTTCTGTCTCTCCTTAGAAAATAAACAGGCATCTAAGAATAAGATAAAACAAAACCAAACAAAATGGAATAGAACAAAACATACAGACAAAGGAAAAAGAGCCAAAAAAAAAAAAAAAAAAAAAAAAAAAAAAAAAAAAGCACGAGAAACACATTCCAACTCAGAGACACATGTGTTTGCATACACAGGGTTCCCATAAAAACACAAAACTGGAAGCCATAATATATATGTGATTTGTTTCCCCAGTGAGCTTTCCAGGGTGAAAATGAATTTATCATTTTCAAGTAGTTATCAGTTAGAGACAGCTTCTAGGTTAGGGGGTGAGGGTGTGTGCCCACTTCTCTCAGCTCTAGGAACCGATCTGGTGCAGATCCATGCTACCACAGGCTCTGAGAGTTCACATATGCTTTAGTCATACTGTGCATCCTTGTCGTCCTCCATCCCTCTGTCTCTTACCCAGAACTCTGAAGAGTGTCCCAGTTAGGGCTGTGTGTTCCAAGCTCTCTATACACTGCCCAGCTCTGTGTGCCCATCTACTGCAGGAGGAAGCATCTCTGATGATATCTGAACAAGGCACTGATCTATGAGTTACGGCAGAATATCAGTAGGAGTCATTTTATTGCTACATTCCTGTCCCTTAGCGGAACAGTGGTATTTGGTTTTGGATCTTACTAAGTAGCCTTGGCTGGCCTGGAGCTGCTAGATACATCAATCTGGCCTTGAACACAAAGATTTCCTGCTGAATTAAAATTGTATGTTGCTACATCTGGACAGCAGGCACCTTATTCTTAAAGATAGTAACAAAGCAAACGACCTCTGAGGCAATATAGATAAGAAAATGATTAACTATTTTATTTTAACTGAAGCCAGAAATATTAAGAGGTTTGGAGTAAAGGAGAGTGAATCCCACCCTCATTAAAAACAAAACAAAACAAGACAGACTAAGAAACAAAAACGACAGTTGGAACATTTTCTGAGCTACACTGGTGCTTTTAGTTTCTTCCAAAAAGATTTATGTTTACTTATGCATATATATGTATGTGTGTGTGTATGTATGCACATATATGCATTGTCTGTGGAGGCCAGAGAGGGTATTAGGTTCTCTGGAACTGGAGCCACAGGCAGTTGTGTTGGTGGGTGCTGGGAACAGAATTCTAGTTACCTGTCAGAGCCGTGTGTGTTCTTAGCTGCTGAACCATCTCTATAAGTGCTCGTTTCTGTGCTTTACTTTAGCACTGGGCGCTGCTTCTGTGTACCCCTGACTTAGTGAGCATCTCTGTCTTCTGTGTTTTTCTTTAGTGATGGCAGTCTTTGCTCTTCCAGAACCTCTGCCTACTCGTCTGTGTATTGCTTTTAAAATTTTATTTTGTCCAGAGTCCTGCAGAATCAGTCTGACAGGACTGACCTATCACTGACCAACAGTCACCCTTGACATAGGATCCATCTTCCACCATCCAACAACACCGAGGAGCCTGATTTCCTCCTCTGGAATTCTCAAATACTCTTTTACCCTATGTGTTCTAACCCTTATTCCCGCTTCCTGTAAATACTACTTGCTCATTCTGGGGTCAGCCTTGATCTGTTCTCTGTTCTAGAATCCCACCCCTAGACTGGTCATGCCATGATGATCCTGACTGAAGTCTGCCTTACCGTGCCACAACACGATATAATTTTTTTTCTTACTGGAGAGCCAACATTTGCAATTGTCTGCGGGGTTATTTTTATCATTTTAAAAATGAAATCATGAGTCACACATCCGGCAGCTTCCTGTCTTGAAGGCGACTCAACTCACCAGCACACCCAGGGCCCAGCTGAAGAGAGAGCTCGGGCCTCAGGGCAACTGAGATTCAGCAGAAATAAAAACACACGGCCTTGAAAAGGAAGTGCGTGTGCTGTGCCTACCACAGCCATCAAGATTGTCTCCAGGAATGGTGATGTCAACCTTACAGAGCTTCTTAAGCTATAAATGCTTTATAAAAGGAATCATTAAAGTAACTGATCTCAGAAAGGCTCAGGAAGTCAGGTAGATACCTGTGCTTTGGACCCATGTCTACACATGCTAATGTTGAACATAATTATTAAATGTGAAGGCAATCACCGTTGTGATGTCCATTATATTAAATGAATTAAATTAGTGGCATTTGCTGAAAAAGCACTGAAGGATAATATTCCATTTTAAGTTAAAGTAGAAAGTCAACAAAATACTTTGATCCTAAAGAAAATGTGTGGAAAGGATTGTTTGTCTATATTTTAGAGAGGAATAAGTGAGACTAAGAAAGTATATTGGAAACTTGAGTCCTCCTGTGTAACTTTAATTTTTTCAAATCCTATTTTTAATGATGTTCTTAAATGATTTAAGTTCCCTTGTAGTCCTTCACCCACCAGAGGTAATGGAAAATAAAGGATATGGGGTTTGGCCGGGAGTGGACCTGTTTAGAAAGGTTCTTTGGAGCAACTCCCATCTGTGTTGTCAGTTCACAAGTCAACAATGGCAGCTCCATCTACTCACAAACACTTCATGGATACACCAGCAATCTAGTTTGGTAGAGTCAGGACAGCAACCACGAATCAGCAGCAGTGGCATTACCTAGCAGAGACAGCCAGGCCTCAGCCTAGCCACAAGGAACCAGGGCCAAGAGGAATGCCAGGAGTTCTTGGCTGTGCCTCTCACAGAGAAGACATGAGACCAAGATCAACAAGCCTTGCACAGCTAGCTCTGTAAGCAAGTCTAGCTCAGTTTCCTTCACTGTCGAGTTCCATTTATACTCTCTTCAAACATCACATGTCCTCCACGTGTCTTGCCTCAGTATGTGTGTCTGTCTCCTGACATGACTCTGCCAATCAGCCCAAGTCTGTGGAAGCGGTGAGAAGCCAAGGTAAATTACCAGAAGTTTTTTGGTGCATTTGTCTCTATGGAGTCGTCAACAAATGCAGCTCAACTACACAATGTAAGGAGGACTAATACATGTGTGTTGTTAGAAAAACCCTTCATCACTTGTTCTTTCATGTGCTTGCTTTAGCAGAACATCCTTTCTCCTGTGTCCACTTCAGGAAAACACCCCTCCACGTGTTTGCCCCAGCAACACGCCATTCAACACAGCTGACTTTCCAAAGAACTCTTAAGTTTCCACTTTGCTCCTGCCTCACTGCTGTCTGATCCATATTCCTCCCTAGGGGCTGTAGGTGTTAGATCATGGACAATGTAAACAATGGGTTCATGACTGGAACATGCACTGCCTGCTAGTGATCAATCCAAGACCTGAGTGAATGCTGTAGTCTCTTAACACAAGCAAACATAATCTTATGTTTTACCTTTTGGACCTGATACAGAGAATCTTATAATATATACCCCTACTTTCATTGTTAAGTTATTCACAGTAGATTAGACAGTAAATAGTCCCACATGTTGGCTGATAGACAACTGGATATGTGTCTACATGTAGATCCTTGTCTCTCTATATATAAAGTTTAAATATTATTAACCCAAAAAAATAACAAAGTCTTGTAATTTGTGACAATATGGATGGGCCCAAAGGATATTATGCTGTGTGAAATAAGCCAGACACAGAGAATCTTGTATGATCTCACTTCTTTTGGAATCTTCAAAAATCATACTTAGGAGCAAAACAGAATAATGATTACAACAGGCCTGGGGGGAGATGGATGTAGGAAGATATTAGTCAAAGAGCACAAGTTCTGAGGCCCCAACATATAGCCTGGGGTAGTGATCTGTGTTCTAGTTAATTTGATTGAGGTCATCATTGCAAAATACTTATGTAGGTCACATCATTGTGTGCTCTATTTTGGCAATCTTCATTTGTGAACTAAGTACCTTACAGGAGGGCAAACAGCAGCAGGAAATAGCGTTAATAAAACTTTGAGGGCCTAATGCGAAGGTTGCCATGGGTAGTTGTATTTAAGATAGGTAAGCAGAAAAGCTGATTGACCAATATGCCCCAAAGCATGAAAAGGTAACGAGATGGAGAGAAGGCAACTCTACCTCATGTTTGTCTTGACTCTTTCCATCCTTTGATCCAGAGTTTTCTTCCTTTGTTTCCAATAATAATAATATACTGAATTTAAAACAAATTCTTCTCTAAGAGAGTCAAGGTTTTAAGTTAACTTACATTACCTTAAATGAAATAGAAAAGTTATGGATGTATTGATGGCATTATCTCTCACAGCTGGGGATACACTCAGGCTTGCCCGATCATTAAGCTCCCTCCTGTACTGAGTTCTACTTTTCGGCTAAGACATTTTCAGTATAGGAACCTCCTGAAGGCCCCAGAGAATGACTCCCAACTTGTGAATTTTAAGTAATGACACTGCATGCACAGGAAGGGCTTGGAGGCACCTTCCAATCAAGCCATGCAGACAGTCACTTGCTTTGTTAATGGACGTTGCTCTCTCCTTGGTTTTGAGGTAAGATCAGTGCCTGAAGCAGCATTTTGTATGTCACCATGCAGAGAGCTTTATAGTTGCATTGAGAGCAGACTCCACCTCCATTGGAGAAACCTACATGTGTCTTACAGAGACTGTACCTGCCATAAAGTGTTTGTATGAAAAACCATAAGCTCCCCCATGCCACTTTCACTGCAATGCGATCCAGTTCATAGTTACTCTGTTTTACAATTAACTTGGGGAAAATAAGGAACAGTTGCACCTCCGGAATGAATTGAATCTATAAGGAAATGTTCATTTTCCAGAAATTTATTCTGCAGCGTGTTCCTTTAGAATTCTGACATATTTGAATCAAAGATTTTAGAATACCAGAGGCACTGTCAGTTATCGCTGGGGAGTGCATTTAGAAATATTTTCCAATTCTGTGATCACAAAAGGAATTTGACATACATTTAAAAACTGCCAGCTTAACGATTTGTGGTTATTGCTGGAGATAAAATACATCATATTTTAAAACGATGGGAGTTTGTTATAAAATCAATGTTGCCATTGACTTTTGTATTGTGAATACAAAGATGGTATTAAACTAGAGGATTTATGTAATCTTTATAAAGAATTTTACAGTAAGCCAGATAGGTGATTTTTGTCTGACATGCATGTCAAGTGTGTGTCTACAGAGCTTTGTAAGTGGACGGCAGAGTCATTCTGTGGCTGAATCACATCTCACCCATTCTTCTACACTGTTCTCAAGGTGATGAGGACGGTGACTATGGTCTATAGAGCAAGAGTGTCTTAGGAATCACTGCGACTATGTGTTTCAGTGTGTGCCTAGCATCAGCTTCTTGGATGTTTAACTCTAGTATATCAGTGCTGGCTCTCACTTGTAGTCCCAACATTTGGGAGGTGAAAACAGGATGAGCAGAAGTTCAGTGTCACTCCTAGCTACATCATGAATCTGAAGTCAGCCATGACTACATGAAAATTTGTCTCAAACCATGCCAAACCTATTAAGTTAAAGTTCATTATATTATATAGAATATCACATCAGTTTTTTTTGGGGGGGTGAACCCTGAAGAGAAACTTCACAGTTTTATGTACTTTAAATAAAGTATTTTCTTTGTAAATAATAGTGCCACCATTTCCTCAGAGAATCTTCTGATACAAGGTGAGAACAAGCATTCCTTCTTCAGCCTGCTTGCTGCATTCCATGAGAACAAGCATTCTGTATGCAGCCTGCTTCTTGCTGTACTTCATGGTGTACTTGCTAAACCACAGAACTGGGGTGGGAGGGACAACTCATCCTAAGTAGAAAGCAGTAATGTGGAAAGCAGCAGCGGCAGCAATTAAGCATTTGACAGAAAAGTTCTGGAAGAATGAAAACAGGATAATACTGAGGAACACACTAGAGTGGTAGGCACTTTATCTCAGACATGTACAGATGTATGAAATGGAGAACTCTCTCTTCTCGAGAATGCTCTTCACTCAGAGGGCAAGATTGCCTATAGAAACAAGAAATGTTGCAAGGAGATACTTACTAGAATCTATCATCTAAAGGAAAATTCTAGAAAGAGATGTCCTGGTCTTTTTTCTTCTGTCTTACTGTTGTTTATCCTTCTGTCAACAGCACAAGGTGTCCCTGATCTTGTGTGTTCAACTTTCATACGAAATTCAGAACCGCACTTCAAAGAAATGATTTGCTCTCTGGAGATGCGGCATTGATGCAGCCATACCATGTTGGCCTAAGGAGCTAGACTGTACAGGCTGTGGTGCCATTTGGATGTGGCTCATTGTCCATGCTGACCCATCTCTGAAGTGCACAGATAAAAGCTTGTCCCCACCTAAAAGGGAAACAGACAATCTATACTTACAGAGAAAATCTACCCTGGCTGCCTTCATTCACAAATTTGAATAGTTACCACAGAATTGACAGATACAAAGCATAAAGAATAATCTAAAAAAAAAAAAAAAAAAAATCTTTGTTTGAGGCAGTTTCTTTCTTTCTTTTTTTTTTTTCTGGGACTCACTCTGTAGACCAGGCTGGCCTCAAACTCAGAAATCCACCTGCCTCTGCCTCCCAAGTGCTGGGATTAAAGTTGTGCACCACCACTGCCTGGCCTGAGGCACTTTCTTGATGCATACCTAGGATGGCTTCAAACTAACTGTGTAGAAAAGACTGGTCTCTAACTCATGATTGGTCATTTTGCCTAGCCTCTGAGTACTGGAATTAAGGTGTGAGCCACCACATCTGGCTATAAGTCACTTCTTAAGCATCCATGTTTAAAACCTTCCATTAGCTGCTCCCCCTGGTACCACGTGCTCCAGTTACTAAGCTCTGACCTCCTCCCTCAGGTCACCATGTTCTCTTTCACCTTTATCACCTTATGCTTATTCTGTGTGTGTTGTCTGATTCTCTGCCTGAAAGGTAAGTTAGTGAGATGGGGAACTTTGTTTTCTTCCTATGCTCCAAGTGACAGTAACAGAATCTAGAATACATTGATTGCTTACCCCATACAAGGTCAAAGGATGGATTTCTGGATATAAAGAAGACACCTGCAGTGTTCAGAATTAAAAAGTCACAGGTGAATTTGAGTAGAGACTACCCATTGCAGAGAATTCTGCCAGATTAACGGAGAAAATACCTTAGAATGTCATGTAAAGGTTAGAAATCTTACTAGGCAAAACTTGTCCAGGAAGGTATTTTAGAGAGATTAACTTTTGTTCCAGTAGAATTTCCAAGCCTGGGGGCATGAGAGAAAGAGCAAAAGTGAGAGCAAGAAAGAGGAGAGGGCAGGAGTGATGGCTCAGTGATTAAGAGCACTGACTGCTCTTCTAGAGGTCCAGAGTTCAATTCCCAGCAACCACATGGTGGCTCACAACCATACAGATCCAGATCCGATGCCCTCTTCTGGTGTGTCTGAAGACAGTGTACCCATATACATGAAATAAATAAATAAATCTTTAAAAAAGAAAAAAAGAAAGAGAGGAAGGGGGAGGTGAAGGAGAGGGGGAGGGGAGTATGAGACAGAGGGAGATGGAGGGGAGATTAAGATGAAGGCTTTCAGAGAAGTGAATGAAATAAAAAGAAAATTTCCTCAGACTTAAAGAAAAAGTAGATAAAATAAAGACTTGCGATGGCATATTGAAATAAAAAAATAAAGCCCAGATGCAGCTTGATATTGCTAATAACTATAAAAGCCATGTGCCTGAGTATATGCTGGTGACAATTCTAAAATTCAAGAACCGTTTTTTAAAAATCTTTTGGATTTTTAGATTCAAAGCACTTGGAATAAAACAATCATTATAAAGAAAAAAAGGCACCATTAAACAAAGACAAATCACTACAGTGGGAAGAGGCTGCATCAGATTCCCAGGAGGTGGACTGTGATTCACGAGAAATTTATGTGGTTGGTCAAGTTGTTGTCCAGGGCAGACTACATGGCTTAGTATGTAAAGATTGCTACCAAGCCTGATGACCTGAGTTTGATCCCCAGGAAGGAACTTACTCCAGCAAGTTGTCCTTTGCCCATGACACATGTACCACTCTGCCAGAACAGTTAAAATAGATCTTCATCTATAATTATAGAATGTTTATTCACAGATGCATACATGTAGAAGACATATACTTATCTTATTTATACTTTTTGAAGAAAAAACATTTTTAGGTAGAATTTTGTTATGCTATCCAGACTAGCTTTGAACCCTGAACTTGATTCTTCTCCTTAAGTGCTTGCAGCTGAAGAATACTTTTATTTTTTTGAGAAAGAAAATCACCTAAAATAAAATGGAGTCATTAACTTGAAAACATTAGTGATTTGATGAAGGGAAATAGTTTTCCACTCAGGAAGAACAAAGGCTACCTAGCTATCATTTCTTTGCTCATCTGTCTGTCTGTTTGTCTGGCTATCTTCCTATTCTTTTTCTCTTCCTATCATCTGTGTATTTATCATGTTTCCAGCATTTATTATCTACCTATCAGTCTCTCTCATATATATACCTATAATCTATCTATCTATCTATCTATCTATCTATCTATCTATCTATCTATCTATCTATCTATCTATCTACATATCTATCTACCTATCTACATATCTATCTATCTACATATCTATCTATCTACATATCTATCTATCTATCTATCTATCTATCTACCTATCTACATATCTATCTATCTATCTATCTACATATCTATCCACCTATCTACATATCTATCTACCTATCTACATATCTATCTACATATCTATCTATCTATCTATCTTTCTTTCTTTCTTTCTTTCTTTCTTTCTATATGTCATCTGACATTTAGCTATCTAATCTACTAACTACCATCTGTATATTGTATAGCTCGATGTATACTCACAATCAATGGAAAATACTAATGCAAATAGCAAGGAAGTTCTGATCTATGGAAGAGAAAACCCAATGTGCTACTTCAACCGAACTTCTAAACTATCTTGGCAAAACACAGGAAGAAGTTAAGGGTCATAGCGAAGTGAGGAGATGGATTAGGAATAAGCACAGGCTCAACTTTTCCCTCCAGCACTGAGGGACGGTTGGCAGTGAAAGACCCTTGAAGGAAGCAGTCATTGTGAAGGTTACAGCCGCCGGTTTATTCAAAAGCAGAGAGGAAGTTCTAAATTAATATCTATAGGAAGAAGAGAAAGAATAAACAAAAATTGACTTTGACAACCCCAGCCAAGTAAGAGTAGATTTAAAAAAAACACAAAAGAAGTCACAGGCAACGAGCATGAGAAGGATGTCACTTATCAAGACATCTGTGGACATTTACCCACGAAATTGTATAAATCAGTAATTGGGATGACAAGATAAACCTGTTACTTATTTTTTTTAAAGAAGTAGTCATACCCAAAGTCACAAACATGAGCATCAAATATAAAATCGTTGTCCTGTAGGGTGTGATTCTTTTCTTGCCCCTTTAGCTCCATGTGGATTGCCCATTTGTGTATTACAGAATTCCAACTGAAGTTTTCTCAATACAGTTTGTACTTGGATAGAAGGTGTCTCAGTATGGAGCCCTCCTTAGAAGTTAATGTAGTCAGAGAAGATTGCTGTGGTTGCTGCAGGTGGGTAAACCAAGGAAAGTTAGGGCAGCTGTTCTTGGACGGGTGCTGCTTCAGTGGGTGCCGCTTTGCTTGGTGGGTGCCACTCCACTTTGGTTGAGGAGTCCACTTCAGGAAATCTCAGCTTTCCCTATCTTCACAGACTTGCCAGAACACCGCAGGTGGATAAAGGCTGGGAACTTGGCATTTTCTTTTCTTTTCTTTTCTTTTCTTTTCTTTTCTTTTCTTTTTTATTAGATGTTTTCTTATTTACAGTATCTCCTTTCTCAGGTTCCCCTTCAAAAAAAAAAAAGA
>NW_022196898.1:6789109-6805289 GCF_008632895.1 Mastomys coucha
AAGAAAGAAAGAAAGAAAAGAAAAGAAAGATAAAATAAAATAAGAAAAAAAAATTAAAAAACCCCAAAGCTAAAACAATCCCCTGTTCCTTCCCCCCTCCCCCTGCTCACCATCCCACCCCCTCCTGCTTACTGGTCCTGGCATTCCCTTACACTGGGGCATAGAACCTTCACAGGGCCAAAGTCATCTGCTCCCTGGTAACTTAGATCTGATGCTCTTGGCTCAGCTGCAGTGTGTGAGTGTGTCTATAGGGAGGGTAGAACAGAGCAGTGCTGTCTGCATCCAATCCTGGCTATCTTAGAACTCAACTTTTAGCTGAAGAAACACAATGGATATCCCTGGATCACTGTTTCAAATGGGATCCAAGCATGTCTCCACCTTATCAGCTGAGGATGGTACCAAGGTTGTATCATTGCTATCCTACCACACCTGAGGTTAGAAAGGTATCCTTCTGTTTCTAAAACAGGCAGACAACATACAGAAGGTAACTGCTATTGGCAGGTTGACAGCCTCTACGATCTATTAAGTTCACATTTGAGTTCTCCCTAATAAAGTAATTGAGGGATTGGAAATGTATGTTACGTGTTAAATTTGCAGTCTGTTCTAAGTCAGGTGAGTGTTGAAATAGTTTTCTATATTCATGGGACCATTAACAAACCACACAAAATGTGTTTTAGTTGCTTCTCTTTTTGACCTTTATTCTCCCAGGCTTCTTACAAAGAAAACAAACAAACACATGTACAAAAAGCACAGAAAAAGTCTTTACAAATTATCAATCTTATTTATTAAGACACAACTCAAGAATTAGTTATTGAGGCAGTGTATACATAGTGTTTCAATATTGTACTCAGCCTGACTCAGGGATTTGAAAGGTCTTTTTTTTTTTTTTTCTCATGAAGAATCTGTATTTTAGCTGTCACTTACCTACAGGCTTAGAGTAATAATGGAGGGACATAGAATAACAGATGACATCCCCTTGGTTTTCATAATTTTCTCCTGTGGAGGGCTCACTCATGTACTAACCATGACTAAAAATATGCCTCTGGCCAGTGGATTCTTTAATGTCAAAATGTACTGTACCTTTTTTTCTTGAATCCTCGGTGTTTGCTTCATACTCTTGCTTCCTAGAACTTACTTACTTGTGTTTTGAATAAAATTAGAGGCTCACATTTTCAGAGCAGGACCTTTGCAGTATGTTACCCTGCTTGCTTATTGTGTTCATAAGGATAAGTCTTAGAATCAAAATCAGGGAGACCAACAGAGCTTCTGCTGTCCCCATGTGAGACAATAATAGATTCACAGCATCATCTGCCAGTTATTCTGGTCAGAAATGCTCAGCTGAAACATACAGCTTTTAGTTCTGACTTCCAGCTTTCAGAAAATATCATAGAAAGGGGAAAAAAAGATTTAAATCCTACCACGAAGAATGATAAGATACACAAGGCAAGCCCTTTGGTAGGAGGCCTGGCCAGGAATGTACATGTAACGATTCAATGTCATAAAAAGGTCTTCATGTATTGAAGAGAAGAGGAGAAATTATCATTTTTTTAATAGAGATGCTTAAAAGACAGAGCAGATGAATGTTATGTATAATTCTCAATCGCAACCCACATAGAACAAATATGTTGTTCAAGATACTTTGGAATAATTAGAGAGATTCAAATATGCAAATGGAATCTCTAAGGAAGTATGATCAGACATCTACTCACACCCAGACGGGGCATCCTTGGCAATCTGAGTCACCCCTAGTCTAGCTTAGTGAACCAGTGAATTTCCTGGGCTTATGTATAGGCATAATAGCGAAGGGAAAACTTAGAGGAGCTTGGGAGATGCAAGGCAGCTGCATCACTAAGAAGCCCAGCCCAGTATGGGTAACACTCATACAAAATCCATAGAGCTTTCTGCACAACTTACAGGCAGCTCTCTCAGTCATAGAGTCTCCTTTACCAGAGGTTGTTATGGCTCATGGAAACTTGGAGAGAGGCCTGTGAATGTTTTGAGTTTCAAGACCTTCCTGAGACTTAAGTTATTTACTTCCTGGGTCTTAAAAATGTGTTGTTTATTTCTATTACTGGGTATGTGTATACACATATATGAAATGGTGTATATATACATGTGTGTGTGTGTGTGTTTTATAGTGTACAAGTCGAGGGCAGAAGTAAACTTTTAGGAGTTGAGCAGCTCATAACCACCTGTGACTCTAGTCAAGGGATCTTACCTTCTCATCTGATCTCAGCAGGTGCTGTACTCAAGGCATAATTCATAGGCATTCTCAATTAAGACAGTAAACAAAACAAAACACAAAAGCCACAAAGGTACTCTCAGAGAAAAACATTGTATCTTTGCCAATACATCCTACTTCTGCACCTTTCTGTTCGAGTTCTCTAGTTCTAGTTTCTAGGTTTTTTAATCACTTTCACTCTTTCACTGAATATTTTAGAACGTGGATCAGCATTTTCTTCATCCTTGCAACTATCATGAGAAGAAGTGACTTCAAAAGCCAATCAAACAAATGCCCACTACACTGGCCTCTGGGCCTCTTCTTTGACTTGTGACAGTCAGTTCTCCCTGTCCACCCAAACACCAGCTTCCTTTGAATGCCACCACCTCCATGTTAGAGTTTTCAGCAGCACATACTTGACTGTTATATCTTAGCTGTGTAACTGTTCCTTCTTTGACCCAGTGCTAGTGATGCCCGGTCCCTTTTCTTCCTATTGACTTTCCTCTTTCCACTGTTGCTGTACATGTATACGATGCTCTAGGCACTGCCGCTCAAGTCTTCTTCCCTTCATATTACTTGTTTGGAAAAGCCTCATCTGAATTGCACAAGAGTCTCATCCCTGGCTCACTATGGCTGAGGGAGCAGCCAGCCCTGCCAACTGGTGTTTTAAATCTCTAACCGCAAACCTCAAATGAGCCCTGGGGAGTGCCTAGCAAGTCTACTCTCTTTCAACCTCCAAAACCACTTCCCTCTTTGCTCTTAGCCAAGCAGTTTGCCTCTCAATTTACTGAGAAAATAACCACCATTAGAAAACTTGCTTGTCTTCTGTTGTAAGTCTGCTCTTCTCTTGCTCCCTTTCCTCTTGAGGATAATCTTGTCTGCTCTCTAATTTCTCCTCCCCTTGGAGCATTGGGATATATCCTCTAAGGACGCTGAAAGCTTTAGTATTGAGACTTTCCTTCTTTCCTATGTGCCAATATTTCCCAAGAAAGTAGATCAGCAACTGAAGGCCATAGTTGGTAGGTAGCTCTTCATCCTTAGTCCTGTCTCTGGGTTCTACAAAAGTCTTGTTTTGACAATTTAAACTCCTAATTGTAGTTTTATCAATCAATCAATCGACCAACCAACCAATTAAAGAACATAGTAATATTTTGTCTCTCCTACCCAGCTTCAGAAGAAAAGAAAAATACCACAAATTAATTTAGAGTTTCTTTTTCTTTTTCTTGTGTTACTCCCATATGCTGATGCCCTTAAACTTTACTATGGCTCTAACAGGATGCCTGGACAATGTATTAAGATAAGAGGTTTATTTTGTGGTTCTGGAAGTTGGGATACATAAGAGGATGAATCTGGATTCTGCTTGGCTTCTGGTGGGTATGGTAGTATTTCAGCTTGAGGTAGATGCTAGTGAGCTCATACAGTGAGGGTCTGGATTCCTGAGACAGTTCACACATTTTTTTTTTCATAGAGACTTTAATCCTTTCATGAAGGCTCCACCCCTGAGATCCTAATGCACCTGACTGGGTCTTGGTTCATAACAGGACTACTCAATACCTGTTTAGGCTTCTATATACGAATTTTGGGGATACAGTCAAACCAGAGTTGTGATTTCGACTGAAGAATGCCTCACTAGCTCAACCATAACTTCCACAGAGGTTGCTGCAGTCTGCGCCATGCCCCCATTCTTGCTTCTTCCCTTTCTTGGAAGACACAAGCTGATAGATTTCTGTAAGTTCCAGGCCAGTTTCATATACATAGTGATTCTGACTACCAAAAACAAACAAACAAACAAACAAAAAACCCTTTTAGCTTTATGGTAAGTTACCCTGCTAGTTTCCTCCTACTTCTTCCCTCTGTTCTTCACAGTTATTGTTGCTGCCAAATTTTTCTTAATGTTATTTACTCCTTAAGAGTTACATACAATATGTTTTGATCATAGTTTTTTTCCTCCCCCAACTCCTCCCATACCTTTCTCCACTTCCTAACTACTCAACTTCATGTTCTTTCTTTCTCTTAAGAGAAACTAAAACACCAATACTCAAAACCAAAACAAAACACAAAAAAAGCACGGAGTCCAAATTGTGTTGGGCAGCTACTTCTGAGTGGCCAGCTACTCATGAGCATGTGGTCTATTGTGGACTATGGTTGATAATACCCAGTGTCAGTCCATTGAAGAGAATGGATTTTCTCCCTTTTAGCAGTTACCAGTCATGTGTAGCTTCTTGGCTAGAGGTGGGATTTGTGACCTCTTTCCCCCCTCTGTGCTGAGACTTTGACAACTTTTTTACATTCTAATTCCATCTTGGTTCCATCATTCCTTTGTAGGCTCCTTTCATCACAAGATTACTTAACCTTTTCACCCATCTACCTATGAGGTTGCTTTTCCTTCATATTCTGGATATCACCCTGTCTATTTCAGGATGTGATGTGTTTTTTTTTTTTTTTTTTTTTTTTTTTTTTTTTTTTTTGCTTAATGTAAAGTTAAAAGCTTTCATGTAGTCAAATCAGACTGATTTTATATAAATCAGGCTGGCCTGAAATTCACAGAAATCCACCTGCCTCTCCCTCACAAGTGCTGTGATTGACAATGTGTGGTATCACACCTGGCAAACTCTGTTCTCCTTTCTCCAATAGTTGACACCTTCCCTTGGATGTCTACTTGTCACCTCAAACAGAACAAACCACAAGCGTTGCCTTGTATTCTCGTGACCAGACCTTTCCTGGATGCTTTCTACTGTGGATCTGTGGACCTGGCAAATTCTGGGGTCACATAGGCCTTTTCTCCAACCTCCAACCTCACTTTACTTTCACGCTTTGGTGGCTCAGTCTCAGCAGTGTGTTACACCTATCACCCCTCTCTTGCCCCGACCTTTTACTGAATGACAAAAGCCATTATTCAATAGCCTTCCTGCTACTGCTCACTTCCTTGCGTCCACTTGTATCATTACAGTCTATTTTCTATACAGCAGTTGGACACTTTTAGAGATTGAATTTTTAATTGTGTATATCTGTTTGTGTATGGGTGTGTGGGTGAAGATTAGCTGCGGAGACCAGAAGAGGGCTGGAATTAAAGGTGATTGTGAGCTGCCTGGTGCAGGTGCAAGGAACTGTGTTGTGGGAGATATTAGAATCGACTGGCAGGCTTTCTGCACTACTGCTAGCAAATCTCTGCCCCTGAAGCCTTCTAACTGCCTTTGTCTTAGCAATGCCCCCCCCTTTCACCTCCCAGTGACCAGTCACAGTATTCCCAGCTCTGGTTTGCTTGTCTCTTGAGCCTCTAGTTCCTTCTCAGCCATAAATCCCTGGGGACAGCAGTCCCACATTTCAGTAACCCAGTGAAACAAAACTCTAGAAGCTTATAATTTAACAGTCAGATTACAAATCAATAAATTCTCAATTCACAAGATGCCCACACAATATTTCAGGGCCAATTGATAATGGTGCAAGCTGTCCACCTAGATTAGACAAGTTACTCCAATTATTCTCTCTCTATGATAACATATCTACCTGTGGCTATTTAAAGCCACACTGGTTCTGAACCAACCTGTTCATCACCTTCCATCTTGCCTTCTTCTCCTGAGTCACTCTTTGACCCTGCAACTCTTAGCTCTGCCTCCCTTTTCCCATCCAAGGACAGGTCTCCTGTTGCACTAATAATTAAATAGATTGGACAGAGAAAATTCTGCCACAGAACTGAACTCAGGTTCTTCTCCAGCTGTACATGCTTAACCACAAAGCTGTGTCTACAGCCCTTTATTAATACTTTTTAACAAGAAAAAAATAACTAGGTCATACATTTTTTCAAAACCCTCTGAAAATGTGGCCTCATCTTTGGGACATAACCCAATGTCTTGTCTCTACAAACAAGGTCTCACCTAATCTGATACCTGGGGACATTTTCCCTTTGATCTCTACCATTGCATTACTTCAGATAACACTGGCTTGTTAGCATCTTTCAAACATACTAAAGTCATGCCCCTGTACTTTTTCTCTTTACATGGTCTCCCTTTTGCCATGATACATGATAAGATGAGCATACACACTCACACCACTAGCAGTAATGATAAAAATTCAAAGATACATTTGTTGATATTTTAATACAATATGAGGCCAGATGTTTTCGATATTCAGCCTCTCTTTTAAAAGAGGAGTTAAAACTATCAAGAGTGCTATGTGAAAATTCTGAAGAATACGGTTGACAGGGCCTAGGAGAAGGTCTAGCTCCACTACCTCCATGTTTCTTTGGAAAGAATCAGAACATTTCATCTACACATAAAACACTGGTTCTCAACTTGGGGGTTATGATCCCTTTGAGGGGGTCAAGCAACCCTTTCACAGGGGTCATCTAAGACCATCTGCATATCAGATATTCACATTACTGTCCATAACAGTAGCAAAATTATTGTTATGAGCTAGGAACAAAAGTAATTTTATGGTTGGAGGTCACCACTACGTGAGGAATTGTTTTAAAGGGTGTAGCATTAGGAAGGTTGAGAACCACTGAGTTACAGCATGGATTGTTTTAATTATGGCAGTTAAAATGTTTACTGTTATTAATTCCTCTCTATGAATTATTTAAGAGGCTTCCTCCCTTTCCCCTAGTACACACACTTGAAAGCTTTTCCTTCTGCTAGGCACTATCAAACAAAACATTTGAAGCAAGCATAAGAAATGACAAGTAGCCTTCTTGGTCAAATAATCTGACCATGATGTTAAGATTTACCTGTGCTTTGTGACCAGAACCTCCAGAGGCATCATAAGCAAGGAGCTGTGGTAAGTTACATTGTTGCCCTGGGGATCCAGATGTATGGAGCATCAGAGCTTTATTTACTAATACATAATCCATCCTTTTTCTGTTTTCCTTCTCCGGGAAGAATATTAAATTTGGTTCATATCTGAACTAAATAGGGAAATGGATCATTTTGATTATCTCACAGATTAAAACTAAGCAATGTTTAGTGAAATTCTGACATTTAACAAAGAGGAGATTCTCTGTAAGGGTTCCTGAGATGCAGTGTGAGACACAGTTTCCAGGGCTTGTACACCCTGCCCTACCTGCTTTCCCGGGGACTTAGTTAAAACCATTTCAGATTTACTGTAAGTTTAGTGTAAGTACTTCACACACACACACACACACACACACACACACACGTGCATGTAAAGCTATTAGTGAGGAACTTGATGTAGGAAAATTGATGCTTTTGAGAGGCAGTAGATGTATTTTCTCTTCTCTGTGCTGGAAAGAATTAGTTAATACTAGACACTGAGGTTCCCCAAGAGCTTGGGTTGGTTCTTGTCTTTGTTTTCTTTTGCTTACTATGAATAAATTGGAATAGACAAGTTGTGATGTCTCACTTCTTCTTTGGGAAGAATACTTACTACATTGCAAAAGCAGGACAAACATTGAGAGTTCCCTCTCACCAATAGCACAGAGCAGGCATTGGAATCCAATGAATTAGGCTGTGTTACTGTTAGGAGGATGAATATTTGTTCTTAAGTGTATCATTTGTTCATTCCTTCTTTTGAAAAGAAAATATTTTCATTATTTTATGTGTATCAGTTCATGCATACAGGTACCCTCAGAGGCCAGAAGAAAGCATCAGATCTCCTGAGACTGGAGTTACAGGTGGTTGTGAACAACCACTGTAGGTGCTAAGAAACAAATTTAGATTCTTTACATGAGCAGTCAGTGATCTTAACTACTGAGCCATCTCTTCATACCCCATTTGTTCATTTCTTTAACAGATACTATGCAAAGTGTTATCAAATAAAAAACCTCTGGATTCAATGGTTTCATCATTTGCATCTGCTTAGATTTTAATCCCAGTGATTGTCCCTTCTCCTGTTTCTGTTCTCCATATGAACCTTTGTTACTAGGTCACTTCTACTGGCATAGAAGCGTAATACACACGAAATGCGTTGGTAAGTACCTGTGTAGTAGGTTTTTACAGCTGTTGACTATTTACATCATTGGCATCATCACTGTCTTCTTCCTTAGGATTCTCCGTACTGAGCTTTGCCACAGTGCCAAGTATAAGGCCTTGTATATTCAGGTATTGAACAACAACAACAACAAGAATAACACCACTACCACCACCACCACCACCACCATCAACAACAACAACAACAACAACAACAACAACAACAACAACAAACCAAAACCTCACTGTAACTTAGCAGTAAGAGTAACATTCAGGAATTACTAATTATTAAAATAAAAAGCAGATTCTAGTATTCTCTACCCATTCACAAAATTGGCTCAGGAAGCAGGAAGAAAGAAAATGGATACCACATGATATGTCTGTGTAAGTGCATGGGAATGAATGGGGAGAGTCCTGTGAAAAAGATTATGTCCCAGTGACAATTTATTTAGAAAGCTCCTAAAAATGCAAACAGGAAATAGTTTTTAAAAATCTTAGATTTGAAAAGAAATTATCAGTGAACAGTCTGACTCACTGTTGAAGACTGGGATGAATACTTGGCATGAACTTTCTCTTCATGGATTTGTTCTAGATAATAATAACAAAGACATTTCAGAGCAAGAATATTTATCAATGGGATTTTTGTATAACTGGTCCTAAAGTTTTTCCTAAAATAGTCTGTCTTCCAAGTTTTGCACTTTGTATATTTTTTACTGGAGAGTCAGTCAGTCAGAGTCCTGGTGTTTAAACCTTGATGGCTTTGAAACCCTGGCAGGCCTGTTTGAAATGTATGACCAAACTCCATGATTTAGGTAAATACACAGAAGGGTAAGGAAACTTCTGAACCAGAACTAGAAGACTCAGAAGCAAGACTGATTGTAACTGTGGCCACTTGGCTTTTGCAGCAGTGGGTGTATTCTCCCTTCCACTGACTGTGTTTTCCATGGTCACTCTTCTCACTAATGAGTGGGAATCCTTCTGACTCCTTTCTTGCTGGAAATGATGTGTGAACCTGGGGAGTGCGAACACAGTGGTCTATCCTATGGCCTTTTAAAGCAACTGTCCCATCCTTCCTCTGCCCTCACTCCTAAAACACCTTTTGTATCTGGCTTTTAAAAACAAACAAACAAACAAACAAACAAACAAACAAATGTATAAACAAAACCTTTGGAATTGTCTTAGGTTTTCCTTTAGTTCTATGAACTATTCAATTCTTTTCAATGTGCATGTGTCTTTTCAAGCTCAAATGATTTGTTTGCTTTGCAACTTTGTGACCATAAGGGATGCACATGACCCTATATGAGGGTCAATAGCCAGTTATCTGCTGAATCACAATCAATGTGGTAAAATGATGGGACTAGTTTCCCCATAAAATGGTGTTTGTTTTCCGTGGATTTAGTTTGTGCAGTAAGTCTAAAGGAAATTCTTAAGACTTCTGGCTGAGTTTATCTGGCATCTATCCTACAGCAAACACTGTCAGGAACAGAGAGCCCTCAGATCAATGGTTCTTAACCTATGGGTCACAACATCATTGAGGGTCATATCAGATATCATGCATGTTATATATGCATAAATCAGATTTACATTACAATTAATAGCATTAGCAAAATTACACTTATAAAGTAGCAACTAAATAACTTTATGACTGGGGCTCACCATAACATGAAGAAATGTATTAAAGGGTCACAGAGTTAGGAAGGTTGAGAACCACTGCCTTAGATGCTTGGGAAGAACAAAGAGAATACAAGAATTTGGCCAGAGCCAGGCAGTGGGTCAGGGAACTGGATAAACAGCGTTGTGTCTGAGCCCGCACCAATAGCAGTTATAGAGCAACGCAATGTGTGCCCCAAACCAAAGCTGTACCCACCCTCTAAGAAATCCAAAACATGGGTGAGATACCCCACATCTCTTTGCCCCAATATCCCTTGCATCCATCCCACAGCTCTACCTGCCTCCATGGAGGCCTACTTGGTAAGGCAGGGACTGGGAGGGGAAGCAGTGTTTGGGATATAAACAAATTAATTAATTAACTAATTAATTAATTAATAAAAAGAGAAGACTGTTCCATTCTCAGTAAAAATTGGAATTCACTGCTAAAGCCAAGTAAAGAAACTATGGAGAGTGAGAACACAAGTTTTCAGCCTTCCTGCCAACCTGCCCTGCACCTGTCTCAAATTCCTCAAGCAACAGATTTGGAGAATCAAGGCCAGGAAGTAGCAGTTGTGTGGTGTTCAGCAGTAGGTTCTATAGGAGTTAAGTAGGCTTATATACAAACCCTAGGTCCAAAATCTGACTCTTCCCCTCCTCATAATGAGACTTTGAAATTTTTGAGGGATGAGTTGACTATGTCTTCCCCAACTACTTTTCTTATCCATCTGTTTACATCGTGACGGTCAGTAGGTTTTGATGCTCCCTTTATGGGCTTCATGGATAATCTCCACCCTCTCTCTGGGTGTCTGGGAAATTTGTGCCTTTTTGCTTTTTTAACATCCATCTCTCCAAGGAGGTTGTAAATATCACAGAGCATCAACCTCATCTTTCTTCTTTGTATCTTCGACATCAAGCACAGTGTTTAGCAAACAGTAAGAATGTGCTGACTGTTGACTAACTATAAAGAAGGCAGAGGAGTTACAAGAGAGGCAGGGGTGTACTCTTTTAGATGCAAAGCAGTCAGAGTCCCTTTTGTTTCTTTCTATAATATTTTAAGACTATAGTTGTGAACTTCTGTTTTAGTGGTCAATGCTAGATGGTATATGAAAGAGCTGCCCTGGTAGTAGTTAAATGGGATTTTTAAGAAGTTAATGCTTTTCTAAAACATGCTAAATATTTGCACATATGGTATTTTAAATGTATTTGAAAGCAATCTGCTAAGATACATAGACAAATGCTTACTTTCACATTGTTACATTACAATGTTAATAGCTTTTTATGTAGGTGTTCAGCTACTGTTTGTTAATGGAGTAAATACACTAAGGAAAACTGGCCACTTTTTAATAGATACTATAAGGTTAAGAATATTGATTCATGGGCCGGGCAGTGGTGGCACACGTCTTTAATCGCAACACTTGGGAGGCAGAGGGAGGCAGATATCTTAGTTCAAGGCCAGCCTGGTCTCCCAAGTGAGTTCCAGGACAGCCAGGGCTACACAGAGAAACCCTGTCCAAAAGAAAAAAAAATATTGACTCATTATGTACTTTAACAGCCACTTACATTATAGTAAAAGATTAAGTGAGAATTTAACAAAACAGAAAAGAATCTTATCATTCCCCCTAATATAAACTCTGTGACATCACTTATTCTTGCTTATGCAACCAGTAAGTTTGCATTTTAAGCTGAATCATGACAGATCTTGTCACTTCCATATTCTTTCATTGAAAACCTTTTATAGATCTTTACACATGAATGGTGTCAAAATCTTAGTCTTACATGCAAGTATGTGTCCACTAACTAAGTGGGAAAAGGTCATCTTCTTGTTTAAAAAAATCAGAGCTTGTACTATTTGAACAGGAAGACTTTGGCAGTGGAAGTGTATCTTTGTAGACAGTTATTCATTGCCAATAGTTTTCAAACAATATTTACCTAAGCTGCACACGGTCTTAGGTCAGAGCAACAGTGTTCTTACTGTTTGACAGGGCATGCTCTGTCAGATACTGTGTACTCAGGTCATATGAGATTCGTGTTTTGTTTTGATCAGAGTAGAACTTTTTTCTCTTAAAGCGAGGCTATGGTGAGGTAGGCCATTTCTTCTTAAAATAAATACCATTTTATCTTGAATCTGTAGAAAAATCTCTTTAAACAAGCAAACAAACAAAACAAAACCCTGGCAGTAGAGCTGGATATAAAAAAGGTGTGGTTAATGGGAGCTTAAAGAGTCCTCTTGCCATTCATAAAGATGATTCTGGAAGAAGTCAGATGTCTGAGAGGTTGAGCATAGATTACTGTATCCAATAAACACGTACCAAGTGCAGCCTTTCAGCTCAAGAAAGACTATCTACAGAAGAACAGTGATGCAAAAGTCTGTTCTGTTCTGTAGAATTCATTGTGACCTTGGAAATGTATTTAACATCTCTCTCTCTCTCTCTCTCTCTCTCTCTCTCTCTCTCTCTCTCTCTCTGATTTGGCTGGCCTTGTTGGAAGTTCAAGGTCTCTGCCATCTTTGCTGCTTGCCTTCTTGTCCAGAGTGCACTCATCATTCTTAAGTTCTCTCTTCTCCTCTTGTGCTTATTTTCTTTACAAAGGTCCATGAAATAGCTTTATTTGCTTGCTTGTTTATCTGTTTTGTTTTCCTCCAAAGTACTTAAGTTCCATGGCAGAACCATCATGGGTATCATCTACCATGTATAAAGTGAGGACATAATGACAGGAGATGGTTTCTGGGTATGTTCTCCAAAAAATTGGAATTGGAGTCCCATCATATACATGGTTATAATAGCCTTATTCCAAGTAGTAAAAATGCTTCATCTATGAATGGATGAGGAAAGGATAAAATCATGTTAGAATTTGATTATCTTTATCCTCAAAAAATAAGTATTTGTCTTATACCATAATATATATATGAAATTTGAAAACATTTTCTATATGAAATAAATCAGACACAAAAGAACAATGATTAAATTATTACATTGTATGAGGTTCTCAGAGAACTCCAGTTCAAAAAGACAGAGAGGTGGATGGTGTTTGCCAGATTCTGAGAGGGTAGACTTGGAAGTTACTGTTTGGTGGGCACAGAACTTAGTGGGAACATGGAAGGTTTGCAGACAGATGATTGTGACAGATTTGAACGTATTTAACATTAAAATCTAAACATTTAAAGATGGTCAATATGGTAAAATTTATATTGTATGTATTTTACTATAAAAACATTGGTGAGTGAATGAATTGTCAAGGATCTCCTTCACATGGCCCGCTCCAGAGTAATACTAAAGAAGACACAGACCTTGTTAATCTTGGTGAGAGCAGTCTCCATGCTGTAAACATGAAAGCAATGGTAGAAATTTTCTGCATACACAATTAAAATCCACACGTGGAGTAGAAGAATCCCTTGTCATGTCCCCATGAATCTTATGTGAAGTAGGGAAGACTTTGTCATTTCTCTCTGAGAATCTAGGGTCTTTGAAATGGCAATGTCTGTATCCATAGCACACATTCTTTTAGGACTTCACTCACTCAGAGCTTTGTCCGTGCCCTCCAGAATCCAAATACATCCTTCCTCACTTAATTTGTTTGGGTCAAATATGTTTGTTGCTGTGACCACAGAGTATTGACCTCAGAGAAGTGGGTTGTTTCTAGGACTAAACCTAATCATGTTATTCTTAAGCCTGTGGCTTCTAGTAGGATTTGAAAGACTTTAGAGATGTGCACTAGAGGAGCCACAGGATGCTGTGAGCAAAGCTTACTAGTGTGTCTGTTGGGAGTGCAGCAGGCTAGAATGTCAATATAAACACACAGAGACAGGCTCAGGAGATCTCAGAGGGAAGCACAGACTCCTGGAGGAACAGCACAAGTCATAGTGTAACATTTCAGCAAAGAACCCTGACCCAAGACTTTGGGAGAGTCTGAGTTTGAAGACGAAGGACTAATTAACTGTGTGCAGAAAATTTCAAGGCAGAACAGAATTCACACTGTGACAGAGCTTTTGCTGGTTGCTTTCAGCCTGACTCACATTAGAATAGAGGACAAGGGGCTGGAGAGATGGCTCCGTGGTTATGAACACTGACGGCTCTTCCAGTGGATGCTGGTTCAATTCCGAGCACCCTCATGGTGGCCCACAACCATCTTTAACTCCAATTCCAGGGCATCTGATGCCCTCTTCTAGCCTCCACAGCGCCCGGCATGCACACGGTACATAGACATATATACAGACAAAGCATTCATACATACAAATTTTAAATAAGAGTAGACTTGAGAGTTACAATCAGAGAAGATCTGAAAATCTTGTGGTTTGACACAAAATAACCAATATAGGGTTGGAGCCAAAAACGTCATGGTTTCTGAAAAGATCAGTGCTATTAAAAAGCCATGTAATAGCAACAGGATATCTCAAAACTGGATGGAGACTACCAACCTTAATTCCAGGATATGAAATAATCAATCCATCTGAGAGACTCCCTTGAGAAGAGAGTGCCTGCTTATACAGGCTCTCAGGAGTTCTGTTTGCTAGGATCCACTTTACTGTGCTCAGTGGCCCAGGCATGCAGAGACTACTGTGGCTGTGCATCAAAGGTGCCTGCTGTTGCTCCAGCCAGCAGCAGCCAGTGGCATCATCAACATGATGTGACTAGCATAGTGTCTTCATTGGAATTGAGTACTGTGCATTGTCCTATCTTGGGAACTTGATCCGGGTCTTTAAGTTGACATGTGTTGTAACTGTAAAAGAAGGTTGTGGAATGGAGAGCTAAAGCCATGGGAAAAAAAATAAAATTATGAAAATGTGAGTTAAAAGGAATTTATTTGGGTTTTGGGGGATTTGACAAAAGAGCTCTATACTTCCTAAATCTAAGATAGATTAATATTATACTTGGTATGTCCAAAATAGGCAAATTAATTGTTATTAATGTACTGCATAGGTCCCAAGTGCAAAGGGATAAATATAAAATGTTATTTTATCTGTTCTCACTGAAATAAGTGCTATGACCTTATATTTGAAGCAGTCTTTTATTATCAGAATCAACATGTGTTATAATTGAAGGGCTCATGTCTCTATACAAATAATGCAGTATGTTTCAACTTGTAAGCTGAAGTAGAAGAAACACATAAGAAGAGAATTAGAACATATTAGAAGCAGCGGATACACTAAAGGCCAGGGGAATAGAATTGCTTTGATATGTTGTCAAGCAATACTTTGAAAAGGCAATGGCCTATCTTTTTATTTTAAGGTTAAATTCAGGTTACTTATTAAAATTATTTTAAACAACGTAACACACTGAGTTAAAATGGTAACTATGACCTCTATAGTTCATCTGTTTTTAAAAATTATAATTAATGTGCATGAGTGTTCACTCATATCTGTGGACATGCAATGTGTATGCCTACAGAGGCCAGAAGAAGCACCAAATACCTGGGAACTGGAAGTCCAGGAGGTAAGGAGTTATTGTGTGGGTGCTGGGAACTAAGCTTGTGTCTTCTGCAAGAGTAGCCAGAGCCACCTCTCCAGCCCCTACTTCATCTTTCTAGCTCATCATTTAATAAACATTTGTATGAGAAGATTTTCAAAGTGTCTTTCTAATTCATCCAGTTTAGTTTGCTTCTAGCATAGCTCCCATAGGAGAGCTATACAAAATACATTTCCCAGAATACTTTGCAATGAAGAATCCACATGGGAACATGTAACACAGACTTACAGGTGCATTATCATGGACTGACTTTTTTGGGGGGTTGTGCATGACAGTCTTTCTGTGGGTAACATTTGGAAGGAAGAAATATGGATGGTACAGAACCTTCTGGCCAATTTGATGATAAAATGCTTGACTCTTCATGGGCCACTGATGAAGGAACTGCAGATGATAACATCACTAATCTGAGGCAATGGAATTGAGATTTCAGCTACAACTGTCCATTACAGCAACTGAGTGTTCTGTTCACTGGTTAGTTGAGGAGCACGCAACATATACAACATGGCTCCTCTTGAATTTTGTAGCCAACAGAACCTTTAAATAATTCCCCTCTTAAATAGCTGCATCAGGTATTTATAGAAATGGTAGACACTGAGGCACATAATTATCGTGGCCTATAACTATGGTAGGTACTCTGGGCACAAAACTGGATTCATGTTCAATTCTTGCTGGCTACGATTTAATCCTGAATAAGTACAGACATATAGAGCAGGGCAATAAGAGCCATGCAAATTAACAGTAGTGCATTTTAATAGTCAGATGCTTGATAAGGCTTCATGAAATAGAACCCCAATAAGAACTGTGGAATTCTTAGCCAGGCAGTGGTGGTGGACACCTTTAATCCCAGCACTTGGGAGACAGAGGCAGGGGGATTTCTGAGTTTGAGGCCAGCCTGATCTACAGAGTGAGTTCCAGGACAGCCAGGG
>NW_022196898.1:6805299-6844292 GCF_008632895.1 Mastomys coucha
AAAAAAAAAAAAAAAAAAAAAAGTGGAATTCTTTTTGATATTTTTTGTTTGTTAGAGACAAGTCTCACTGTGTTGCCCTGGCTTGTCTCAAACTCACACAGATTCGCGAGTCTCTGCCTCCCAAATGCTAGGATTAAAGGCATGTGCCACCATACCTAGCCCTGGATCATTAAAACAGAATAGAAATATCTCATGTGCAGAAAGTGGGAGGAATATTAAATTAGAAGGAGTAGAGTGCCCAGATTATAGCGTGATATAGTAGCATTGACCCTTCAGCAAAATGAAAAAGTTTTGCTGTTTAAGTGAGGTGTGGGATTGATATAAGGGGAATAAACCAAGGAAATAGGGAAGCTTTAGACTGTATGTACTCTAACCTGAGTGTTTAGATTTGAGATAATTTTTAGCAGAAGCAATATATATATTTCTGAAAGATTACTTGGGCAGTCAAGAAGACTGGGGCTTGGGTACCACTGAAAGCAGAATGCAGGGGAGATTCCAAAGACCACCAAAATTACCCAAGAGAAATGATGAGACTGTGGAACAAGAGATGAAGAGGGAAGCATGAATCAGGGCTGTAGCTGCTGGCCAGTAGTGGGAGCCCAATAAAGGCTAGTTTAGTGGGATGCAGAGAGAAATGTGTGCATGCTGTGTGTGTGGGGAGAGGGGGATTGACTGTAACCAGAGTGTTCTTGGCTTGCTGAATAAAAGGAAAGTCAGTGGATGGACCTTGTGCCAAGGAGCTTGTTCTCTCTTCTATTTGTGAGCATGAAGCATTTGGTAATCTAGTTGTCAGGACATTCATTCATTTTCACCCACTATCTCACTCATTTATTCAACAAATAGTTATTTTTAATATTTAAAGTGTTATTTATTATTGGGGTATCTGTGCATGTGCACGCATGCGTGCATATATATGTGTGGGCCATAGTGTGTGTTAGAAGCTTATGAATAACTTTTAGAAATATTATTTTATTTTATGTATATAGGTATTTTGTCTGCATGTATGTCCTTGTACCTTGTTCTTACCTTGTCCCTGAAGAGGCCAGAAAAGGAGAGAGGGTTGTGAGTCACCATGTGGGTGCTAGGAATTCTCTAGAAAAGCCCCATTGCTCGCAGCTACAGTTTTCAGTCCTTTCCCCCAACAATCTTTGGGAGCTGTTTCTGTCTTACCATGGGATCTGGGAATCAAAGTTTGCTGGTGAGGCATATGAAGTGCTTTTTATCCACAACCATCTCTCCAGACTAACAAATATATACTGAGTATCACTTTTGTTCTGGGCACTGGACAGGGATGACTCCACTCTAGAGTGGATTAGATAAGCTTCCTTAAGCTGAATAGAAGACCTTGAAGACGCTATGAAAGAATAATTCACTGCAGTGTTGGAGCACTCTGATGGTCAAGCTCCATCCGAGGTCTGTATGATAAAAAAGGTTTAGCAAGAATGTGGTCAGGAAGGCTGGTGCTGTGTATTAGTGAGCACTGCTGGGGTAGTGAGAACACTTGTTTATGTTTTTAAAATTTGCCACATCACTCAGATTTCATAAATGTTATTTTCCTAGATCTTTAAGATATCATGCTATGGTGCCATTGCCGGAGTGCTGTCTCTATGTCGGAAAAATCTGACCCTTTGCTCTCTCTTCTGGGTTACTGGTGCTGATTCTTCTGATTACTTATTAACTAGTAAATGTATCTCTGGGCCATCACCCTAAGTGGAAACATCGTAAGGAAGATGAATTTGAGGTCCTATTTACACTTCTTAAGGGAAGAAAGCTGGGCTCTTCTGACAACCGATCCTATTAATCAATTTCTGTTGGATTTACTATGTGGTCAGGCTTGTTTTTCAGTGGGGATTCTCTTCACCATTTGAAAGCAGATACTTTCTTCGGATAAAGGAAATGCTTTCAGGATTTACAGTGACACGAGCCGTACTAATTTGCAGAGAAAGGCTTCATGGGCTGCTAGGAAGAACATTTATGGCCATAATTTGGCCGTGGCGATCATTTCCAAATGGTAGTGTCTGCCTCCAGGTGTGCCCAATTAATCGAAGGCTCTCAGAGCAAAGTACAACGTTTAATTGGTCTGGAGCAGTGCTTCTCAAACTATAGATTGCAACTCATTAGTGGCTGTGGAATCAATTTACGGGGTTGTGGTGAGCATTTTTTAGAAGAAGGACTAGAATAGGAAAAGAAGTGAAAACATCTGAGGATATTAGATAGAAAACAGCTTTTTGTAAACTTGTTAGTGTATTAATAGGCATATATTATATACACATATACATTCACACAATGTTATGTATATTGTATGAGTGGAATATGCATCACACAGAGAGGTTTATAAACAGGCTCACGTGTAGTCCCAAAGGAACATGGAGCATCTTTTGACCAAAGGTGAAATGTCAAACTTTAAAGAAGTCTTAAAGGCTTAGAATTGGGAAAAGTTCTAACAAAAACCCCTTTCAGTAATATCTTCCATTAATATGCCAACCTTCACCTAATTCCTTATTATTGCTTAACACATTAAAAACTATTAAAACTGTTTGAACACATAATCATTAAACACATTTTACCTACAATTGAGTTCTAAGAAAAACAAGAGAGTAAAGTTACCTTTATTTGGATAAATCTGTAGTGGATACTTTAAAGTTATCTTAAACCATTAATGCTTTCCAACTTTACTACTTAGAGAAAGTTTATTTTGTTTGATGTTTAAGGAATCCTGCCTGAAACAGTTATCAAAGGTTGATTTATTATTATTATTTTTAAAAAAGTTTATTTATTTATTATATGTAAGTACACTGTAGCTGTGTTCAGAGGCACCAAAAGATGGCAGCAGATCTCATTACGGATGGTTGTGAGCCACCATGTGGTTGCTGGGATTTGAACTCAGGACCTCTGGAAGAGCAGTCAGTGCTCTTAATCACTGAGCCATCTCTCCAGTCTGGTTGATTTGTTTTTATAAATTCACTACTCAAAGTAACCCAGAGGAGACTGCAGCTTTGCTGTGAGGTTATGGTTTTGTACCTGACCCCTTTGCCTTGTGATCCTCGAATGTTTGCCATAATAGTCTACCCTTTGTCTCGTACTTAACTGGTAGTGCTATAAATGGTATTATTCTTTTATTTAAAGTATTTTATAAATATAAATCTCCTTAATGCAGTACGTTTGTAGTAAATACACTTAAAACAATACATGTGTATTTATAACAAATAATCCACTCAATGGCCAGCTAGGCACCAGCAGTAGCTGTCTCCCCAACCGCATGGGAAGCTCAAAGCAGTGATTTACCCAGGTTCCCTGGGTTGCTGTTGCTAAACTGCTCCGACTTTCCAAGCCTTCTGCCCCTCTGCAGCTAGCCTGCTAAAACTGGCTGCCACTGGCTCTAATTCCCTAGCCCTGTAAAATGAAAACTCCAGAGGCTTGTGATTTACCAGCCAGATTTATAACAGTGAATCCTCAACCCCCAAAATGCCCACACAAAGAACTCAAAACTCAATTGATCTAGATATAAGCTGCACACCTAGATTGGACACATGTACCCTACATTACTCAGTTATCTATCTGTGAAATCCCCAGTTAATTATGGCTCCTAGGACCACGTAGTTCTGGCTCATCATCTTCCTCCAGGTACCATCTTATCTCTCCTGTCTCCATCTCTCTGTCTCTCTATCTTTCTGTCTCTCTGTCTCTTTCTATCTGTCTTCCTTTCTGTCTCTTTCTCTCTGTCTCTTTCTCTCTCTCTGTCCCCTCTATAAAACTTTCAGCTCTGCCTTTGTTTTCTGCTGCCCAATCACAGGCTCTAACCTTATCTGACTAATAAGATGTCACTGGACCTCACTTGCACATAGGCTCCCCTTTTGAGGGGGTAGAGAAAACAGACAGCAATCCACAGCATTATTTTTAACCAGAGCTTTGCATTCTTTTCTAATAAGTAAATAGTAATAGCTAACAATCTCTTATCAGAAAAAATGCCACTCAAGCTTTGGTATGTGTGCCACTGAGCCTAGTCTCTAAGAGTGTCTATTTTGTATTATCATAATTCATTTAAATTGTGACTTTTTAGCACTGGCCTCGTCCTTTTCATTCTTCATTGTCAGTCTTAAATTTAGACTTTTGATATAATTATTAAATTTGATAAACAAGTGGGTATTTCTATATAATTCTATATAATTCAATCATGAAACAAGTAGAAGCTGGTTTTTTAGTACTGTCACATACATCCTGGCTCACAAGTGGTTCAGAGAGGGTTACATCATTAATGTATGATTTATAATTTTAGTGGAGCTAATTTCAAAGATCTTTGTATTAGCCAGCAAGGGGTGGGTTAGCTAACTTAGAACCATTATAACAAAATGCCTGAGATAATTATACTGAGAGAGGATTGTTGTAGTTCATCACTTTTGAGTCAATGATTGGTTAGTTCCACTTGCTCTGGGCCTGATGAGGCAGTACATGATGGTGGGAGTGTGTGGTAAAAGAAACCTTATCACCTTGTGTCAGAGAAAAGGGAATAAAGAATGGTCCATAGCTCCCTTTGAAGTCACATCCTGGATGACTTGAGAACTTTCCAGTAGATTCTACATCCTCCTTAAGGGTCCTAGCACCTTCTTGTACTGCCACATGGGGATTAAGCCTTTAACACAGGGTCTGTGGTAGAGTTGTATCCAAACCATAGTAGGCTGGATGCATAACCTAGGCTGGACCAGTCAGGATGAGCTGGCATTGAACATTGAGAAACTTTCCGTATGTGATCTGAGTGACAGGCTACTTGTCAAGGATTCAAGGAAGAAACAAAGAATTATTTTCTTGTTGTGTTTTGTTTTGTTTTGTTTTGTTTTTGAGACAAGTTTTGCTATGTAACCCAAATGATCTCAAAATCTTGATTCTCCTCTTTTTAGTGCCCCACCACAAGCAACTCTAGAACTCAGTTTTGAAAAGAAAACTGGTAATCTAGAGCCATAACAGAGAAGCTACATGCTTTGACAGGTGGCACGAAAGTACCTTCCTTTCTAGCACTGACCTCCGTGGGCCTATTCTTCTGTTCTCACTCTTTGGAGCCTGGGAGAGCCATTATGAGTAGCCACATCACGGTAGATTCTGTAAATGTGCCTGGTTGGAGATTACTTATTTCTCCCAAAACTGATCTCTTTATGGCATTCAAGCCTTGATTCATTTCTCTGGGATGTATAGATGTTTTATTTCTCTTTTTCTTCTATAATTCACCCTTAATGTTCTGCTTTGTGCCATGATGTGAAACCAAGATGGAAACAGGGAAAATGAATTTGTTTTAATCAAAGCTGAACTTAAATGTGTTCACAGATGTTTGATTAGGAAAAATAAAAGGATATATATATATATATGTATATGTATATGTATATATATGTTACAGATACATCTTCTTGTCTCTTTTTGGTTCTAGTTAACCGTGTCAGAACTTTTGGAAATTCATTATTTTCTAGCCACTAAATAAAAACTAAAGATTTCCCTGAAAATATGATTGTGTCAAGCAGTTCAGCTTTCTCTAGGAATTCATCTTTCTCTGGATTATGAAATCATGATCCTAGTGAATAAAACTTGCTTTTAGAAAACGAATTAACTTCATATCCAGATTAAATGGTTGGTAGAACAGGACTTTCTGCTGAGAAAATACTTAGTGCCTAAGAAGTATGATTTCAAATAAGTCGGTACATTGATCATTATTAATGTTATTATGAATATTTGCTTTGTGAAAAGTTTTTCTCTTTTGATCAAAGTTTTACTCTTACTAAGTACTACCAATGTCAAAAGGCATTTAAATATTTTAGTAGTTTAGTTGGTCTGGTCAACACTCAGAGATAGCTTAAGAGTCTGGATCTTGCAAGTGTTTAAGGTAATGATGCTTAGATGCTGTTTTGGTCTATGTCCTGTGAAGTCTGCACAGTTGAAACCTGAAGCTCAGATGTTGGATGCATCTTTCTGTGAGTTTATCAGGGTTGTGTGTTAGCTGGTTTGTGGCTGCACGCATGGATGTGGGTTTCTTGGAGTGGTTCTCCATTGCTCTTCTGTCATGTCATGTGACATCTCACCAAGAAGACTGCCACCAGATAGATGATGACACTCTGGCTTGAGTTTCCCAACCTCCACATGGGGAGAAACACATTTCTAGTCTTTCTAAATAACTCATGTCTCAAAATTCTGCTAAAGGGGACACAGCAGACTAAGGCTCCATAAACATTCAATGTCATTCATAATAGGACAGAATTTTAAATCCTGTCAACAGGTTCTCTTCAAAAATGTAAAAACTGAAGATGATTATGACACTAATTTTATTTTGTTCCATACCATTTAGTGAGAATATAGGAACTACTGATTTTAGGGTAAAAATGTTTTCAATTTCTAATCAAGAAATCATTGCTGGGTACACAATTCCCACTGAGTAGCACTCCCTATGTGGCTTTTGCTGCTTAAAAATTACATCTCTGTACTTGCGTTACTCATTTCTAATTCAGATTTCAGCTATGTCATAGGTCTTATTTGTATATAATGCTATTTTTATTTTTGAATCTTTCATCTATTCTTTAGTATTCTAAGTAAAACTAAACACGACTTCTCTAACATAGAGGTCCTTTGAAAATAAGACATAGGGATAAAAGTTAAATATTTGCATGGGGGCTATAAAGTTAGAAGATATGATATACTGTTGTTTGCTTGTTATAAAAATGTTTGCACTGTGCCACATGGAGTGGAGCACTTCGACCTAAAGGATGAGATTACAAAAAGGAAGCAGGAACACCGGGAAGCATCCTTTAAAAGGTGGCTGTTTGCAGTTATTGTGCATGAATGACCAGGTGATCTATTGGGCTACTCTTGTGTGTTTTATCTCCCCTGCCCTTGCAATGTTGGGGAACTAGACCATTGTCACCTCTTGAGTGTTGCTAGTTAAAACAGGTAGGCCTTGACTCCAGGAGATTCTCAAAGCATAGTCGGTGACAGAGCCACACGGACGTGAGCTTCGCTAATGGAACTGACATAGTCTATTACACAACATGTTTGGAGTAATTCTATTCCTCTGCCTGCACCTTTCTGACAATCTTATAGAGAAGACTGTGTTCACTGTGGTACTGAGAAAGTGTTTAATGTATACTTCTGAATGGACCTGCTTTATTTTATTTTTCCAGAAAGGGTTAGAAGCTAGAGAGCAGAAAGGTAGGTGATCTGAAGAGCAGCTGGAACAGTTCAGGCACCATAGCTGATGAAAGGGTAATTCATAGATAATGAAAGGAGCTGTGTGCTGTGGTTCTCACCCATAACTCTAACAATTGGGAGACGGAGACAGGAGATTGTGAGGCTAAGACAAGCTTGAACTACACCTAACCAGATGCTGTATACAAAGATGACCAGAAAAGAATCTTCTGGAAATATCAGGACTCTAGGATGATCGCTTAATGTCATGTTTCCTATTATTTATTTATTTATTTATTTATTTTATTAACAAGTAGCCAAACTCTGCAGAGACAAAGTCCCCATTTAAGGAAGGGAAGAAATGCCCTGCTTTGCCTGTTTAAATTAAGAGTTGAGAGCTTGCCAAAGGACAGGGCTAGGATTCCCCTGCAGCAATAAATACTGTTACGGATTAAAGAAAAAAGCATTTCCTAAAGTGCACTTTTATAAATTGGAAGCAGATGCTGTAACATTAGTATGCGCTATGACTGCAAGAGTAACTCATTCGGAAGCACCGTGGAGTGGGGAACCAGAGATTAAACCCAAAAAGAAGCTAATGGGTCCAAGAGCCTTGTTTTAACATGAGGTGGCCACAGTAGTCTGTGGTCTCAGATTGTGTGATGCATATGTAAAGAGAATATTTATCTTCCCAGCAGGAGTATTGTCTTTCTCTGACTTGTGGTGGAGGGTTCACTGCTCAGTCACCTTTGTTTAGACATTTCCATTTGTTCTCAGGATCTGACAAGGAATGTTTTAAAGTGGCTGTGAACCCAGTGTATTCTTTGGTAACCAACCAATGCAATGCAAATAAGCACCCCAAATATTCCTCCCTGAGCAGAATTTAAGGCAAGTAGGTTGCCAGGAGAGCTTATTTGCATGTCAATCCCTTTGGTCTTCCTACTCAGAATTACATCACCCGGTAGCTAGATCACAGTGCAGGGAGTACACTGGGAATTTCACAATCATGATCCTAGAATGGGGGGTCTGCTGCCCATCTTTGGGACAATGCTCTTACTGCTTCTTTCTTCTGTAGGTGGGATTCCCCAGAGTCAACAAACCTTTTTAGTTTTCTTGGAAAACTATTCTAATCTCTCCTTTGTTTTACTTCCATCATATTTCCACAGCACATCATAACTCTAGGGCATTTCAAACTTCCATGAAGTTTGCTCCTTGCCAGTGATCATCTTTAGTGATCACAACCAAGCCGACCATTAAAGATGAGGACCAGTGAAAGATTACTCTTGTTCCCACATGTTACTCATGTTTTTAGAAAACTTTAGAAAAGATTTCAGGAGCTTGTTCCATTCATCTGTGAGCAAATGGGCATCTCCACTGTGTTTATTTGCAGTGGTCTCTGTTGTGTATTAACATTCTGCCTTTTTCAATAGTTTCTACTATGTGCTTACTCTGAGCTCATTACGTGTGGAGAAGCTACCATCAGCACAATAAGGTTTAATCATACGCTTGACATGCCTTCCCAACCATGTGCTAGAGGAAAGCATTGAGCTTCTGACAACCCTACCTTGCCCATCTATCTGGTAATGTCTCACAGAGGGTTGTAGATCTGGGAACTGTGCTCTCTGAACAGAGAGAGCTTTTGGAGTCACAGATTATCTTTTCTTGATGTGTATCTAAAGTTGACAACTTTTGATGTTAAAAATTAAAATATATCTACCGTAAGAAAACCAGAACATCACTGTAACTTTTATATGCAACAGTAGTTGGATATTTTCCTTGGAATATGAGAGGAGAGGTAGAAAAAAGGCAGAAAAATAGACCAAGGCTTTAAAAAGCTACAGAACACCAATTAATTAATAAGATTTATGCCATCATAGTGACTGAATATAGATTTTATGTTTTCTTGAATATCTACTAAATGACAGAGGCAAAATAAAGAGAGAATGAACCTAAAAGACAAAAGGGGCAGCTGCTGACTAGTGACGCCATTTGACATTTGGCAGTTAGGAAGTACAGAGAACCTGTGAGGTGCCTGATGCTTGCTACCCCCATGGCTCAAAAGGCTGGAGCAGGACTGTTATGAGGTTGAGGCCACCTTTCTATGAAGTGGAAGTTTCTGGTTGTGTCATGTGATGTAGACTCAAGTGGTGTCTTGCTGAGTCAGACTCACATGGTACTTTGCTATGGCAAGACCCAAGAGAGGACACATGATGTTTGGAGAGCATAGAAATAGGAGTCAATGCACAGTGATAGGGTGCTTGCAGAGCTATCCTGGCAAGGCTTCATTGGTCTCCAGTCTTTGCTGGTTCTGGTCACTCCCACTGACTTGTGCCTTTGTTGGAGGCCTGGCTGTTTCTGCTGGATTGTGTCACGGCTGCTGGTTCCTGCACGCTATCCTGACACTACTGAGCTGGACTGCTGGTATCCTGACACCTGAGATTGGAATCGCCTCAGAGAACTACTTCTAAATCGGTCCACGTCCTTTGTCCTATTTACCATCTTTTTCTCCCCTACCTTTGGACAGTGGGCTAAAAGTGGAGTGGAAATGTTTGAGAACCCTTATTAAAAGTAGGTTTTGAAAAATCTAAGCCTACACCGCTGAGTAAAATGTGAGGTAACACTTCTATTTCCAAGAGCAGGTGCTTTATTCCTATAGCGGTTTATGCTTTCAGTAGAACTCCAGAGTAAAATAGAAACTGAAACAAGGCTTAAATTGCTGCACTCAGTTTACTGAATGAGACATTTCAAAAGTATAACTTGCAATGTGACATCATTCCAGGAATAAGAGGACTGTGGAAAATATTTTGTTGCTTTTGTAGTTGGTAAAACACAATACTGTGGTTCACTTAAACTAGTTTCTGATAAGGTATCTATGAATATAACAATTAAACTTTCTTTCAGGGGTTTGCTAGATGGGTTAGCCCATGCAGAGGACTTGGGTTCAGTTTCCAGCACCCACATAATATAACTCAGGACCACCTGTAACTCTAGTTCCAGGGGAGCCAGAGCCTTTTTAAGGCTTCCACAGGCTCTGCACATATGTGTTAGACATATATATGTATACATATATGTCTTCATATATATGTAGCAGTGACATGATCCAGCAGAAATAGCCAGGCCTCCTATGAATTGGCATGAGTCAGTGGGAGGAATTACAGCAAGTGAAGACACACACACACACACACACACACACACACACACACACACACACATATCACTCATACAGGTAAAATTAAAATAAATTACTAGAATATACTCCAAGAATAATAAAAGGACACACAAAGCATCAAGTCAAGTATTTGATAAGTCTGATCAGGGTCTTTAGCCTCTCTGTGTTAATAAAACATCATACATAAGTGATGTAAAGCTTCAAAGAAAAGCACTGGACTCAAAGATGCTACATTCAAATTGAAGATTTTGTCACCCACTTAACATCTTAAAATGGCTAAAATTATTATTGATAAGCTGTCAATAGGGAAACCACCACAAAGATACTAATCAATAGTTGGATGTCATCAGTGGTAATGATATAGGAACTCCTTTAGGAAGCTATTATTACAGCATATAATGACTGAACTATTTCTATGCATAAACTTTGACTTACACGTTTACAACAGGGAAGTTGGAATTTCTCTTCTACTTTGACATGTCATCCCATGAAACAAAATAGTATTCAACTAAGCATGATTGTGTGTAGTCCTTCTTTAATTTTTTCACTTACAAACAAACAAATTCCTTGTGATTTCCTAGGGAAAACATTGGGGCTATCTTAGATATGCTTTCAAGGTGCAAGGGATATGATCTAGGTTTTGAAGTTTAGAGAAACAAGTATCAAAATCTATTGTGAGATGTGAATGCTTGATTAGGATGATATCAACGGATACTACAGATGGTATCTGGACTGTATTTGATCATTTTAGGATCATGAAATACCTATCTATGCAAGGAGCTATGATGTATAATTTTAAGCATCGTGAATGGAAACTCAAACAGCTGGTAAAACGTTATTTCTGAATATATTCATGAGAATGTTTGCAGAAGGTATTGACATTTTCCAGAGAGATGGTCCAATAAAGCTGGTGGCTTGGTTATGGTTTTGACTCAAAGATCTAAAAGTCAGGAGAACCTGTGAAGTAAGTTCTATCTTACTTGAATACCTAGGGAAGAAAATGAGAAGCCACAGTATCTCTGGATAGGATAAATGGATGGTTGAGTGATCTAGCTCAAACAGGGACTAAGCTTATTCTTCCTACTGTTTCTGGACATTGTTCATTGTCTTGGGAGTTGGTCCCATGTGATAATGTTTTATGTATTTTCTACGTTTGTTTTCTGGAAAATTCCTAGGAAAATAAGAGCTACTGTTATTGGAAAGAGACTTTGTTCCCAATAAATATAATTAAAGAATTAAAACATAAGGTATAGAAGTTTGTCACCTTGGCATATTGCATGTTAGAACTGCCTATATGATCCAAATAGTAATCCAAGAAAGCTTTGTCATTTTAAAAGATAAATCTATAATTTTTCCCCAATATAACATTTGATATTAGGGATTTACTTTGAAAATCCTATACATAAATCCATCAAAACATAGCTAAGTCCAATCTCTATAAATTTCTGAATGTATTAGTTCAAATTTGGTAAAATGTGCCAAAATGAACACATGCATTTCTGCAATAACAAAATAATATAACATCTCTATACTGTACACAAATAAGGGAATTAAAAAACAAAACACTAAGTTATATCTAGTAATTACTGCTTCTCCATCCCATCTTACTTAGAAATTATCCCAGTAGCCTGGGAATATCCATCAGTTCACTCAGGTCAATATCTATCAGCACAGTGCCTGGGTTAGCTAAAGATCTTGAAAATCACCCATCCAGCACATTATAAAATGCAAATGCAATTGGAACAAATTTTGTTGCAATGATGATTTAATTTAGCTAAACATATATTTGCATTTTTCATAATCTTAAATATTTAGTAGAAGTAACATTAGCTTGTTCTATCAATAAACCTGCAGAAGCTTATGAAGTGCACACTGACATAGAATAAAAATGTGGTCTTGTATGTTAATTAATGCTGATAACTCAGAGAAGACAGAATTTGTTTTTATTAAACCAACAATAATATATTAGTCTCATTTGCAAAAGACTTGCTGAATTATTGTAAGCTTGAATTCTTAAAATATAAATTAGTTGCATTAAGAATTCTTTTTTAATATGTTGATATTATAGGAAGTCCAATTTCCTTCATATTTGGGAGTTTTAAGATTATATAATTTTATAAACACATCTCTGGAAGTAAATCATAATAGAGGTCTTTTAATTTAAGATATTTTATAATCTAATTTATCAGATAAGACTATCTGTATAATATTTTAGGACCTTTTTGAAATATATATACAAGAATTCAAAGACATAGACATGTATTTAGATGTTTGGAAAAAAAGCCTTTGTAACCTGAATTTTACAATTTTTATCAGATCTGGGTACAGACATTTATCAGTCTGTGGTCTACTTGCCATTCAGTATAAAATTTTGAATCAATTTGAGCACAGTATAGGCAAATAGACAAAGAAATACCCTGAACTTGGCTCTTCTTTTAACACAAGTTAGTCAACAAAGTGAATCTTGTGGGCATAGAACATGCTGGAGTTAAGAACGCTTCCTTTGACTTTAAAAGGCTCAAATAAAACAAGTCACTATTTAATCAGACTGTCTATAGGCCATGAATCCTAAACTACAATTTGGCCCTTTCCCCCCAAAATATTGCTTGCCTGCATTATTCTGAATCCTTCAAATGGTCTCTGGAGGATTTGGATTCTTATTTTACAAAATCACCATCAGTTTTTGAAAGCTAGATTAAGCCCTGAAAAACACCCCAGTTTAGAAAGTTAAGACTCTTCATCTGTAAGAGCTTAGAGAGGAAGGGGGAAAGCTTCTTAATATTCAAGAGAGAATGTGTCCCACAATGGCTTGCTAGTAGAAAAGAAGACTGACTCAGCTTCTCCCCCAGGAAAATCAGAATGCAGGATGAGATTGTGTTAGGACTGGGTGGGCAACTTGTGCTTGGAAGAGGCCAGAGGGCATACACAGAGGAGAACATACACAGAGGAGAACCTTGTCTCATGAAAACAATCCATACAAGTCCTCTGCAACTGGGCTGGGTCCTGCAGGATTGTCTGAGGGAACGGCTTTGGTGACCTGTGCTCTTGTTCCCTGAGTTGATCTTTCTTGAGGTGACTGCAATAGGCTGACTGAGACTTCAGGATACTTGTAGATCTTAATTTAAACTTCCCCATGTGGGCACTGCTTTTTATAGCAGCCCAAGATAGTGGGATTAAAACAGTGGTAGGCTTAATCCCAGACACATAATACACAGAGTATCTAGGTAGGGCTAAACTAAAGTGAAACCTTCTCCCATTCCATCTCTGATAAAATGAGGATAGCCTCAAGGGATTGTTGCAGAGATTAAAAGAAAAAGTTAATGAAATGCCCAGCACAGAGCCCACTCAATAAACATTAGTTGGTAATGTTATCTAAAAAATGATTTTTAAATTAAATTTCTTGGTAAAGAGAAAGCTATGTGGAAATTGGCACTTACGCTATAGGAAAACTGTCAGTTCACTGTATGCTACAGAATACCTGAGGTCAAGTAGCACAATGTAAATTTGATTATATGATATGAATTTTATTTATTTATTTATTTATTTATTTATTTAGAGATGAGATATTGCAATGCAGCTCAGGCTGGCCTTAAGCTTGTAATTGTCTTCCTCAGCCTCTTGGTTACTGGGATTATGGGCAGGTGCCATCATGGCTAGCTAACCTGAGTAATTTATAATGAACAGAAATTTACTGGCTTGGCACTCTAGAGGCCATCATCAAGACGCTCATATCTGCAAGGACTGCCCTGTTCCATTATAACACCACAACATGCGAAACAAGCATAATATGGCAGATGGGTAGAAAGAAGAGAGGAGAAGCTGTCTGAACCTTTTATACCAGGAACAATCCGACAAAGCCCTAGTGGCCTAACCACCATAGGAAGTTCCCAGTTCCTAACACTGCTACAATGGCAATCATATTCCAATATGAGTTTGTGGGGAACACACTGAAATCTCAGCCGAAGCCTTTCTTCTTACATTGATGTTCAACTCCTCAGTCCACGTGGATTATGTGAGAGGTAATAAGTTCAGTGGGACTGGTGATATTTGAAGTGATGCTGCTCTGAACTGAGAGGAAAAAATATATTTTAAAAAACATATAGAAGCTAGTATAAAACCACTGTATTAAGGAATACAACTGTTTGAGCGAAGAAATATTAAGAATTGCTTCAGGCAATCTCTCCAGGATTTTCTTTTTTAACTTGGCTCCCCAAAATGTCCTCTCTCCACAAAAGACTCCAGTTTGTAACCTCATAATTCTTGTTAAGTGATCTTCACAGCTTTTACTAAATTGTCTTGAAAGACCCCCAGTGAGGGGAGACCCTCTCTCAAGTCGGGAGAACACGGCCACTCAAAGACTCACAAGAGACTGATCTTGATACAAACAGCATGAGGTTTATTTGGGGGGATCCAATATATTAGGGACAAGCTTGTAACCCTCACAGGGGCAGAGGAGCTTGACATGGAGCACAAGAAGTGTAGGGTATTTAAAGGAAAAAAAAAACCCACAAACCAGGGGGAGTGAGGAGGTAATCAAAGAAACATGAAACATAACATAAAAACAGTGGAAAATTTCAGAGGGACCCAAGCCATGATTTAGTCAGGGTCATGAGGAAAACATCTTGCATACTCATTATTCTCAAGAATGTGATTTTATCATCGTCATTGTCATTGTCATTGTCATTGACCACTCCCTGGAACCACCTAGATGTCTTACATCCTGCCTTTGTGGTCAACTGGTTTCTGGAACTAGCCAGCCTACATTCTTGGCTTGTTTCAGAGAATTTTTCCATGCCCTTTAAGTAAAAGCTTATACATTATATATTTCTACTAAATGATCTTTTCTTCCACCCTTCAGTCTTTCTAAGTAAAGATGTCTTGTGGACTAGACTATTCTTGTCAAATTATAGAACACGCTTCATTGAGGACCCATGAGACTCAAATATCAACCTTTAATTTCCTACTGGATTATGGGTAGTCAAGTCATGAAAAATCATTTGGGTTCTTAAGAAAGTGTGACTGCAACACTGATGTTACAGGGTGACTCATGCTTTAGAGAAAGAACACTGTGGTGGTTTGAATGAGAATGGTTCTCCACAGGCTGATGTGCCACACACACTTCATGGAAGCCAGTCTCCTGCATTGTCTCCTTGGCATTCCCTAACTCAGAGGTAGCCCAGATATGTCCTTGTGAACTCGAGTGCTAGGTGCACACCAAGATATGATTTATTACTAGCTAGACAAAATTAGACAGTGCTCTCTGACCTTTACCAATGTTCCAACATCTTAGCAAACCCTGGTTTGGAATTTCATAAAGAATGTTACCCATCCTTTGGCATTATGGGTAGGGCATTGAAGTTTACAGAATGGGAGACTTATCCCAGGGCAAGGTCAAGTAGAATCCTCATTCTCAGTCACATACTACAGCTGAACCACTCCTACGAATTAGCAAGAAAGAGACTTGTCTCTACTAGCCCAGAAGATTAGCATAGTGGGAGTTTTACTAAGGATAGGCGTGTGTGTGTGTGTGTGTGTGTGTGTGTGTGTGTGTGTGTGTGACAGTATGCAACAGTCCTGCAGCCACTCATACGAATGGGTCATCTGGAATGGGTGTCAGGACCTGAATAACTAAGGGTGCCAAAAATGCAGAAAGGGTTTGAAAAAATTAGACCAACACATGGTGTGCTTTCAGTCAGTCATCATTCATTGAATTCTCTTTGTTACAAGTAAACAGGTAGATAGGTAAAGCAAAACCCCTCCCCCAATTTCATCAGCAACTTGGCCCAATCAGCAGTTTCATCTTCAGTCTCTGGAGGCGGGACTTCCAGTGTAACTGGAACTTGGAGAGAAGCGTGGCAATTAGCAGGAGGTGGGCAGAGAGGCGTGGCTATCTGTGGCAAGGCAGGGTCTGATAGAATCAGCCCTTCAGCAGTAAGAGTGTCACAGTGAAATTCTTCGAGCTTCGAGTCTCTACCCTCCTGGCTGGCGCACTTGCAGCCCCCCACCCCCAACTCCTGGCCCGGCCCATTCAGGCCCAAGTGTGCTTGGAGTCCCCGGGTGCTTGGAGTCCTGGGGTGCTGTACCAGTCCAGAGGAGATGGCTGCTGTTTTAGACCCAGTGTGTTTTAGATGGCCTCAGAGGTACCCTGACCACTGGAGCTGCCAGATTTTTCATTTCTCTTTTGTATTGACTGTAAAAGTCTGATGCCATTTTTAAGAAATATATTCAGATCCTGCACTTCCATATGTCGTCTCTGCTCTCATTTCTTTGCCTACACCTTGTAGACCTGACTAGGACCCTGTTTCCCCACGGGTTGAGGGAGGCCCAGACTAGCCAGCCCATGGCACTGATGTATTTCAACGTTAGGTCTATGTCAGTAGGAAGCTATGGAACTTTTGAGACGGAAGCCCTGATAGAGGAAGTATGTCACTGAGGCCTGGCTTTGAAAGTTTATAGTCTTGCCCTATTTCCAGTTTTCTCTCTGCTTCCTGTGTGTGGTTGAAATGTGATCTCTTAACTTCCTGCTTCTGCCTTCATCCCTTCCTGTCCTTAATGTACAACAGCCCTCTGGAACCATAAGCTGAAACAAATTTTTCCTTAAATTGCCTTTGGCCATGGGATTACATTGCAGCAGCAGGAACAACAACAGTAACCAATACAGTCACCAAGCTGTAATCCAGGATGGAAATAACATATTGATGGAAAACAATACCATTTACAGCAAACCTTTGCAGGCTGTAGCCAATGCAAATACTTACAAGTTACTTGTTGAGTGGGTTTGTGAACTAAAGGGATGTGATAGAGGCTTGCTCTGCAAGCTTTATCTTCTCTACAATACATTCCTTTATCTGCAGACGTGCAGAAAAAGTTTTCCCTTTATTTATAATCAGATTCCTTTACTCTAAAGGATATTTGGTTTTTAAACGTTCCCTTTGAACTATGGTAAGTTTGTCTATGGTTTAATATATATCATTTTGACACATACTAAGAGCAAGGAAGGCTCTTTCCAGAACCATTACAATATGCATGATGACTTTTTTGTTTGTCTTGTTTTTCTGTGTTGCTCTGGCTTCCCTGGAACTCACTCTTTAGACCAGGCTGGCATCAAACTCAGAAATCTCCCTGCTTCTGGAGTGTTGGGATTAAAGGTGTATAATACCATGCCCAAATGTGTATCATGGCTTTTTCAATAGAGAAGAGAAACCCAACTCCCAGTGGAGCAAAGACAGCTTAAAGGGACTGTGAGGGGTTCAGGGAACAGGGAATATTCAGTGAAGACATCAAGAGTAAAAGAGAATTTTTCTGAACCCTCGTTACAAGAGTTTGGGCATAGGCCAGCTGTAACAATCAGAAGTCAAGGGTGAATCTCTTTAAATCGCCATGGCAACATTTTTACTAATCCTGGGCCATGCAAGCTTGGCAAGGGTATGAAGAGGGCTAGTCTATAAAAGAGCTCATAGGAGCTTGAATTTGTCAAGGAGGAAGTCTTTGTTACCTAGCTTGCTGATAATAAATATGTTTTTAAAAATCCACACACAATAATTTTTATATTTGTATGAGAAATAGGACTTTTCTTTTTCCTGAAAATTATCTTTTAAAAAATCTTGTAATTGCATTGTATTGGCAATTCAAACTCACTGAAAGCTGTCTCCAGAATCAAGGTTGTCCTTACACCCTTGCTGCCCTCATTTTAGAGCCTTGTTTGACTCCAAGGCCTCTTTTCCTGAAACATGGGTTACCCTCAACTATGGAACAACGTGGAAGGAAAACAGAAAAATAGCCCAAACATCAGGTCCAAACAACAGAAATCATCAGGTCCTTGAAAAATAAATAAAAGTAAACCATTTCCCATGGAAGCTGATGATGTAGAAGTGCATGCACTGGGAAAGAAGGGCAGGAAGCTCAGCTATAGAGATCTCAGCCATGGAGAGGAAGCTCAGTCTGGACCCATGCCTCAGCTTCTCCAGCTGCTTTCTGCAAAGTGTTGTAAACACCTCATTAGATAATGTGATCTCAATATGTTGCTATGTGTTCTTCACCTAGAAACCTGACCCACGAAGACAGTCACTTCTGCATGGGGCTGTTAACTGGATACTTCTGCTGAATACATCAATGGGGCTTCCAGAGTTTGTTTCTGCTATATGTTCTGAGCACCCAATTTGATGACAGTTTGCTATTATGTATGTATGTATGTATGTATGTATGTATGTATGTAAATATCTATCTATCTATCTATCTATCTATCTATCTATCTATCTATCTTTATCATCATCTATCTGTAATCTATCTCTTGCTATGTTTTCTTTTACCCTGGCTTGCTACATACTTAACTCATTGATTTAAAACCAAAAATATGGTCATTGTTGATGATTCTCTGAACCAAACAGAATAAATACAGAGAAAACATTTACTTGTAGAGTTTACCATATCTAGGACATATATCAACTAAATCAACTTTTAAAAAATCCTGGATTCTCAACCCTATGAAAATCAATGGTTACTCAGCAATAGTTAAAATATTAAAATATTCAGGGAATATATTTCAAAAGTAATAGAGCAGCAAAAATATAACATCATTTTTATTGTACATTCATCAAGTTTAATTTTTCTTAATTAAAAGAAATAAAAAGAAGAAACTACTATGGGTAACTCATGCACTGCACATAACGAATGCTTATAAAGGATGCAAATCTCAAACAATAGACATCCTGAAATGTTGATTATGCTATTTCCATTTAGTAAGAAAATAGTTACCATGGAAATGGTGTACTTAAATACTATTTCAGCTTCTAAAAGGGATGCATTCAGTTGATGTTTATTTTTGATATAGTTCAAATGAGAAACTGGCTCACAAACAGCAGGGCATTTTTCATTAGAGTCTTCATATGGTGACGTTTTAAGATGTTCCTTGGCCGGGCCGTGGTGGCACACGCCTTTAATCCCAGCACTTGGGAGGCAGAGGCAGGTGGATTTCTGAGTTCGGGGCCAGCCTGGTCTACAGAGTGAATTCCAGGACAGCCAGGGGTACACAGACAAACCGTGTCTTGAAAAAAAAAAAAGATGTTCCTCAATATGTGATAAAATAATTTGAGGATGTTTTATTTTAGAATTTCCTTTCTTTCTTTCTTTCTTTCTTTCTTTCTTTCTTTCTTTCTTTCTTTCTTCTTTCTTTTTTTCTTTCTTTCTTCCTTTCTTCCTTTCTTTCTTTCTTTCTTTCCTCCTTTCCTTCTTTCTTTCTTTTTTCCTGAGACAGCATTTATCTGTGTAGCCTTGGACATCCTGGAACTCACTCTGTAGAGCAGGCTGGTCTAGAACACATATGGATCCATCTTCTTCTGCCTCCCAAGTGCTGGATTAAAGGTGTGTGCCACCACCACCTGGCCTTATTTTAAAAAATTTTTACAGCCTATATATGTGTTTTTCCCTAAACTACACTGTATACGTGGACAATTTCATGTGTGTGTGTGTGTGTGTGTGTGTGTGTGTGTGTGTATTTAAGACAGGATTTGGCTATGTAATCCAGGTTAAATTTGAACTTGAGGTCCTCTGCCATGGCTTTCCAAGTGTTGAGCTTATAGTCTACAATAGCCAGTACTCTTTTCTTTTGCTGGTAAGTTTCAGAATATCAGATCCTTTAGTGCTTTTCCACTTCATGCTTGAGAACATTCATAAAGACTGATCAGTTAAAATTCATTGATGAAGATGTTGACTCCAAAATCAGAAGACCCTAAATATATGGGGGCCTAGATCTAAGATTAGAGTTCCTAAAATTTCTGACCCCAGAGTACTTAGTCTCAAGGGTTCACTTCCTCATTGCCCATCTCTCTCCATCCCTGTCTGCTTCTCTTGCTTTTGTAGGTACCCTATCCCCCTTACTTCTTTTCCTTTCTATCAGTCAACATTGGCCAGCTTGCTCACTCTTTTCCATCTATTATATGCTGTCAGTCAAGAAATGTATTGATCCGGGGTAAGTAAGTAACTATTAATTTTATGGTTTGGGCTCTAATGTACCTTTGGGGATAAGATGAGATTGTTTAAAGCATGCCTTCTCTGTTGTTCTATATCTCAGCGGAGGGCTGTTTAAATATTTACAAGCAACTGCAAGGCTGAAAGGCCCATTGGCAGAGTGCTATGGTGGAAAGTATACAGCAATAGAATTGGGGTTAGAAATCATGTTCCAGCTCTGCCACCAATTAGCCATAGAACTTGGATAAAATCAAAGAGTCAGAAAATCACAGAGGTTAAGTTGGAGAGAAAAAAATTCAGTATTATTGCAAGAATGGGTAAAAAACCTTAGCGTAGATCTGGGTTGAATTGCTAATTGAGCATGGGCAAGTGGGATTAATAGCTAAGGAATAGGGTTGGGGGCATGGGTAGATAATTGCTAAGAGGAAGTAGCATGATAAAGAGGATTCTAGTTCAAATGACTTAATAAAATGGCCATGAAGGAGGGCAAGGTAATCAGACATCACCCTGATCATACAAGGAAGGTGATATCAGAGGGCATACTGGAGGGTGTACTTCTTGCCAAACCGAAATATTGCACTTTGCAAGGAAATGTATGGATGAATTTAGAGAAGGCTCAGGAGCATGACTACCATTTCAGGGAGCAAAGGATATTTACCACTCCATTACTCCCACAAAATGAGTGGGCTAGACTATGCCTGTGACATAATTCTTGCAAGAATTTAGGAAGGCTTTAGATATCATAGTAGAAAAACAACACAAGCCAACATCTTCATCAACCAAAACTTTCTAGCTTAGGAATCTGCAATCCCCAAAAGCACTTAACACAGTCTCAGGTATGTGAATCACGCTTATGCAGTAGAGAATGTAAAGAAATAGAACTGCTCACTGTCCAAGCACGTCTTCAATAGGATGCTTTGCCAAGGTGGCAGTCATAGAGGCACAGCTCCACATTGTCACACTCAACAATGTGAGGCGTTCCCTTAATCTTTTAGGGACTTCAACCCAGAATCCATGGTTTTAACACAGAAAAGAATTTGGGGACTAGCCAGTTTAAACCAGATTATAGTTTTATTAAAATATTTTGGCTGGAGAGATGGTTTGCTAGAGATCCTAAGGTTGAAACCCTAGTATTCACATAAAAACCAACTGTGGTAGTATGATGGATATTTTTATATCACTTCATACAGGATAAAGTCAGATGAGAGAAAGAAACCTAAATTAAGAAAATGATCATATAAGGTAGGGTTGTAGGAAAGCATGTCGCGCATTTTCTTAATTAGTGATTAATGAGGGAGGGCCCAACCCATTGTGGGTGTTGCCATCTCTAGCCTGTGATCTTGGGTTCAATAAGAAAGCAAGCTGAAACCAAAGAACATACACGGCTTGACCCAGGTCTCCCCGCACATATGCAGCAGATGTGCTTGGTCTTCCTGAATATCCTGAACAATTGTAATGGAGGCTATCCAAAAAGCTGTTGCCTGCACGTGGAATACATTTTTCTAGCTGGTCTGCCTTGTCTGGCCTCAGTGGGAGAGGAAGTGCCTATCCTCAAACAGACTTGAAGTGCCAGGGTTGGGGGATACCCAAGGGTGCCCCCACAGGCTCAGAGGAGGAGGGGAAATAGGGGAAAGATTGTGGGAAGGAAAGACCAGGAGGGGGCAGTGAGCAGGATGTAAAGTGAATAAGAAAATTAAATGAAAGAAGAAGGAAGGAAAGCAGGCTGAGAAAGTCATGAGAAGCAAGACAGTAAGCAGCACCCCTCCATGGCTTCTGCATCAGCTCCCGCCTCTAAGTTTTTGCCCTGTTTGAGTTCCTATCCTGATTTCCTTTGGTGATGAACAGCAATACAGCAGTAAGCTGAATAAACCCTTTCCTTGTCACCTTGCTTTTTGGTCATGGTGTTTTGTTGCAGGAATAGAAACCCTAAGACTGGTGAGGAAAGAGAATTGAATCTCGGCCTTGCTGGCCAGCCAAGTCGAGCTGAAATTGTGACCTTGGAGATCTCCGAGAGACCCTGTGTCAAAAGACAAGGTGAATAGTGATGTTGATACCTAATCTTGACCTCTAACCCCCCTACATATACACACGAATAAACATATTTGTACACACTCATGCATATACATGCATTCCACGTACACTCACACGTGTGCATAGATATATGTTAACAGACTTTAAGCATAAGAACTAAGAGGGAGTGTCTCAGAAAGATCACAGGGGTAGGGGTGAGCTTCTCTAAAGGATGGTTAAGAAACCTTGAAGAGCTTGCAGGATGGATCTTGAAAGGCATCTTCATAGGATTTCACCTTCACTGGCAGTTAAACTATAGATTACAAGAATGAGGGGGCAGGGAGAGTTAAGATAGCTTTATTGTAAATAATAGTCTTGTTTGATATTCCTGGAAAATGTGGAGGGCTGGAGTGGGGGCTGGGTATGGGGTTAAGAATGGGGTCTATCCAAGGTCATATACATTCAGGCATTACATATGAATGGAATACTAACTCCTAGTAGCCTTCACAGAAGGTATTATGCTCTAGAATTCTCTTCTCAGCTGCTGAGAGGTTTCAATCACACCCCACAGTGAAGGGCTCCTTTCTCTTTTCATGTCCCCATAACTTTCTCTGGTCTTTCTACCCTGCTTCAACTTTTTAATCTCTGCCCTGTTTCAGTTGCCATCACAGTATCATCTTACTATGTCACTTTGTCTCTACAATAATGATACCTTGAACAGGGCAGTAGGCTAAGAAGACAGGATTATGTGATCTGAAAAAAGGCAGTGTAGAAGTTGCTAAGGATTGTGGGAAGGGACTAGGAAGGAAGGAGACTTGAATGCTGAACAACAGCTAGATGGTGAAAAGCCTTATAACTTGCCTCACTGAGGAATTATTTTTTCTCTTAATAAAATTGTTTGGCTATGTTGCTATAGATAAAAATGAAGCAAATAGAAAATGCATTTTTTTTTGTCTTTTTTTGTCAGAGAGGCCAAGAAAAAGACTAGTCTTTTCATTTGGGAAAAAAAAGTCAGCTAACAAAGGAAGTGGTTTTAAACAATTACCTCTTCTAGGTGTCTATTTAAGGCTATTGGATTTTATTTTAAATACTCTGTGGTTGCCTTATTTGCATATGTCTCTATGAAATACTTAATGAATGACTTCAGCTAATTACAGATCTTGTCTTTAGGGCTCATCAACATGGAAGCAGGATATAATATATAAAATAACATATAGAGAATGAAAAGGATACACACTTTTCCTACTGGCCAGATCCTGAGGAAGGAGCCAGAGTCCTGGAAGGCTGAAACACCATCCATCCATAGTCTGGAACAAGGCACCAATTAGCCCAACCCTCAGCACCTTGTCTAATTGAATAAAGCCTTGGATAGACCTAATAAGGTATTGACTTTGGCTCTTTTTTCATATCTGATTAACAGATGGACTAGTTACTTAACATCAATATTTTCTTTTCAAGTTCTAAGTCTTGAGTCTCTAAACCGAAGAGTATAAGAAGCAGCAGCACAATCCTTAGGAAATCATACACAGTTGTGAAGAAACTGACAGAAAAGGAGTGCCCCATTCTGATTTCTTAGTGCTAATGTGGACTAAGAAGTGTTTTTTGTGGTAAAGGGACAATCAGTCCAAATTTCACTGAGTAGGAAAAGGAGAGGGTCTAGAATTGGGTGTCTGAGTATGAGCGAAAATGAGAAAGACTTAGAAACAGGGTAAATAAAGGCCAAATATTCTAGTGCTGTATGCTCCAGGCTGTCTCTGCCTCTTATTGGATTTGAACTAACCCCATTAGTTATAGATAGCCAGATATGAGTATGGCTTTATTCATGAACATACACAGAAGATCTAGTGGAGAGAGAATTGATTTTTCCCTCTTGCCCATACAGATGCCAAAGTGCATCTGCTTGTAACTTCTCTTCGGCATTCTGCTAATCTACATATGCACTGCTCTTGACATTTTATTTCTACACTCCTAGAATATATTGTTGACTCTTTCATTGATTGATACATAAATAAGTCTTTGCTATGTTTCTACTTTATGCTTATACAAAAACTAAGAATTTGATTTAACACCTTTGACACAGGCAGTAGAGTTTTCAAGGATAATCAGAAATTATATCTTAAGAATTATTTAAGGTCTCTATTTTTTAAAAATGATTTCTTTATAAAATCTTTTTTTTAATTTTTAAGTTATATGTATACGTACATGTAATTGATGGTGCCTGTAGAGGCTGGAAGAAAGCATCAAAATCTCCTGGAGCTGGAGTTTTAGGTGGTTGTGAACCTTAAGTGGGTGCTGACAATAAACACTGGTCCAATAGAAGAACAGTATGTACTCTTAACTGCTGAACCATCTCTCCACCACCAAAAGATAGCTTACATCTCTGTAGAGAAATGGAATCCTAGCTGTCTCAGCCCCATATGTGTACCCCCCCGACACACACAAATAAACTTAAAACTAGGATCTACATATGTGATGGCTATTCTTGGCTGTCAACTTGATACATATGGGAAAGGAAACTTCAGTTGAAGAAATGTCTCCACTAGGTGTTGTTGTATGTCTGTGGTGCATTTTCTAGATAACTAATAATAGATAGAGCAGGGCCTAGCTCACTGTAGGCAGTGCCACCTTTAAGCTGGTGGTCCTGAGTAAGCAGAAACAAGAAGCAATCTCATAAACAGCATTCATGTTTGCTTCAGTTACTGCTTTGGCTTTTATGGTAGTTTGAATGAAAATGGCCCCTATAGGATCATAAATTTGAATGGTTAGTCTAGTCACTAGTTAGTTGAACTATATAGGAAAGATTGGGTGTTAGGCCTTGCTACAGGAAGTTTGTGACCTTTATAGAGGAGGTATGTTACTGGGAATGGGCTTAAAGGTTTCAAAAGTCCACTTCAGGTCCAGATTCACTTGCCCCTGCCCACTGATTTAGATCAGGATGTAAGGATCTCAGCTACTTTTCAGTGCCATGCCTGTCTGTTCCCTGCCTTGATGATCATGGACTAACCCCCTAAAACTGTAAGCAAGCCACCGGTTAAATGCTTTCTTTTTATAAGAGAGTTGTCTTGGTCATGGTATCTCTTCACAGCCAGAGACTATTAACAAAGTTGACTTCCTTGATGATGGATTGTAACCTGTAAACAAACAAACAAAAAAAACCCCTTGCCTCCTTCAGATACTTTTGGTCAATATTTTATCACAGCAACATAAAAGCAAACTAGAACAGAAACTAGTCCTACAAAGCAGGAAATTGCTGTGGTGGACCTGTCCATTTGGGAGGACTGCAGGATTTTGGAAGTCTGAGCTGGAAATGCTATTGAGTGATCTGGGGGCATAATGGACATAAAAGATCATTCTGAGAGATGTAGAAGAGGGAAGCCTGGCTTGTGAATGTCAGAAGAGAGCAATGACCCTATCAGGATTGTTGATGTGACATCTGAGGAAGGGTCCCTGAGACAAATGCTAGTGATAAATTGGGGCTGAAGAATCAATCAGCTCCTATGGAGAACATCATCACTGCAGTGATGAAGTCTAGAAAACATTTTCTCAGGGCCAGCACAAAGGAACTGTGGTCCAGAGGGTGCCAAGACTGCATCTCAAGCTGACAGCTGAGTCTGATAATGTCTGAAAGTGTCCCCTGTGGCATTGGTTTTGGATGCATGAAAACTGTAGGATCAAATGGATCACAGAGAACTACTGAAATTTGGCATGGTGTGATGTCCGTGAAGACTCCAAGATCTCAGAGAGTCCAGGGTTATGGGATGTCTAGTAAGAACAGTATCATGAATGGAGTGGGGCCATCCTGACCCTACCAAACAGACTGAGTGTGGTGCAGGTGGTAAAGCTGGAGAAGCAGGACTGCCTAATGCCTTTAGAACCCAAACAGTCATTGCAAACCCGATTATAGACATTGAGCCATATGGCTGATCTTTGGTTTTATTTAACTTGGATGGCTTTGGTGCCCTGCTTTTTGCCTCTTTTTAAAAAGGATTTATTTGTTTTTAGTTTGGTGTATTGATATTTGCCTGCATGTATATGTTTGTATACAACATGTGTGCAGTACTCCCAGAAGCCTTAAGAGAGCCTTATGTCCTCCAGGCCTGGAGTTACATACAGTTTTGAGCCACCATGAGAATGTTGGGAACCAAACCTGGGTCCTCTGCAAGAACAGCAAATGGTCTTAACCAGTGAGCCATTTTTCAAATTCCTATTTCTTGCGTCTTAGACTAAGAAAGTATTTAACTTACCATTTTATTTTATTTTGCTTTATATTTTTATGTTATAGGAGCCCATAGTTAACAGATTTTTGATGTTTGAAGTAGATACTGAACTTTTAAACCATTAGAAAATAAATAAAATGTATATAATATAATATGCATATACATAATATAAATATATCTTATATTATAATATTAATGTGAGATTATGGGGACAAGAAGAACAAAAGGTAAAGCTTAAAGTAATGTGTTCGTGTGTCAAGTTCACAAGGGAGTAGACTTATGATATCTATTCTTGGTATTTCTGGGAAAGTGGGGTCTCAACTGAGAAATTCCCATCATCAGATTGGCCTATGGGTATGTCTATAAGCCATATTTTGGATTACGAATTGGTGGAGGAGTGTCTAGCACACAGCGGCTGGTGCTACTTCTGGGCAGGTGATCCTGGGCTGTGTAAAGAATCTCCTGAGCAAGCTATGGAGAGCAAGCTCTGTAAGTAGAATTCCTCCACGGTCTTTGCTTCAGTTCTTGCCTCCAGGCTCCTGTCTTGAGTGCCTGCTCTGGTGTCCCTTGATGATGAAATATACACCAGATAAACACTTTCCTCCCCCAGCTGGTTTGGTGAATTTTATCAGAGCAACAGAAACTTAACTATGACAGCAAATGAGAAACCATCCAGTATTTGTCTTTTTCAGTCTGGGTTACTTTACTTTATAATTTCTAGATCCATCATTTTTTTTTCTGAAAATATCATAGCTTTGACTTTTATTTATGGTTGAATAAAATTCCGTTGTGTATGTTATCACATTCTCAATATTCATTTATCTGTTGTTAGACATCTAAGTTGATCCTATTTTGTTTTGCTGCTGTTATTGTGAACAGAGCAGCAATATACATGGTTGTGTAAATATATACATATACGAGTGATATAGGTGGGTCATATAATCTATTTTTCTCTTTTTTTAGAAACATCACATTGATTTTCTTTGTGGCACCACCAGTTTATAATCTCAACCATAGTGAATAACATTTTTTTTCTTTCTCCATATCCTTGACATCTTGGCAGCCTTTGTTGTTATTTGTTGTCTTGATGATAGCCATTCTGATGTGGGTGAAATGAAGTCTCAAAATAGTTTTTATTTGCAATTCCCTGGTAGCTGTGGATGTTGATCAGTGGAATAGAATGGAAGATCCAGATATAAACCACAAGCAATATCCACTTGATCTTTGACCAAAATGCTAAAAGATACTCACCAATAAATAAATGAATAAATAAATAAGTAAATAAATAAGCTTTGAAAGGGTCCTGTGCCTCACCCGGGCAGCACATTGGAGCTGGTCCTGGTGGCAGTGATGTAAGTGGGCTGGCCCTAAGGTTATGAGAGTGCAAGAGCTGACTCTAGGGTCATAAGTGTGGGTGAGCTGCCTCTGCCCCTTACTGGTTGTAGCATTCAGGACAGCAGCCTCTGTATTTCCTCTGGGCAACACAGTGGAGCTGGCTCTGATAGCAGAGGTTCTGTGAGCCAGCCCTGAGGGTGTTAAAGTGGGGAGATCTGGTTCAGTCCCTTGCAGGCTATGGCACTTGAAGAAGTGGGCCCCACACTTTGACTGGGCAGCACAGTGGAGCTGGCTCTGGAGGCATGGGTGCATGGGTGCAGATGAACCGGCCCTGACGGAATGAGGGCAGGAGAGCTGACCCTGCCTCCTGCTTAATGGCAGCACTGGGTGGCCTAACTGAAGTAGTGCTGGAGAGCTCACTCTAGGGGTGCAGACAAGGGAGAGGCAGCACTGAGCAGCTCAGCCACCACCTAGGTCCAGATCAAAGGCCCACTTCAAAATCTGAATCATTCGCAAACAGGGATCAGTCTTGCTGATCCAAAGCTATAGGCTCTTCATGACACAGGGCAACAAAAGGACAATTGGGGAGAGTCCCACTGAGGATCCAGTATTGATGGTGTCACAGAAGCCAGAGACCTCGAACCAGACCACAGGGGATATACTGTAGGACACACTGTATATCCACAATGAAATGTTTTTTCTATGGCTTGTTTCTTTCTTGCGTGTGTGTGTGTGTGTGTGTGTGTGTGTGTGTGTGTGTGTTATTTTGGAGGGAGGTTGCAAGAGCGAAGGACAGATATGAGGGGATGGGGAGGGGGACTGGGGTGCATGATGTGATACAAAATTCAATAAAAAATAAAAATAAAAACAAACCAGCTGTTATCCAGAAATCACTAATAATTTAAAATTTTTTCCCCTAGTGGAAAAAAAACACACAGCTTTTTTTTGATAAGTGGTACTGGGAAAACTGACTATCTGCATTTAATGAAAGAAACTCACTCTTACACCAGTCCTTTGTCTTGCGATTCTGGAGCACTAAGGTCTATGTCTGGCTCTGACTGTAGTTCTAGCTCTGGATGGTAAGTTGGTTTTCTTTAGCTCTGATCTTTAGCTCTGATCTGGCTCTGGTTTGATATCTGGTTGTGCCTCTGAAGGTGGGCTCCTGCCCTCAGCTCCTGCCCTCAGCTCCTATCCCACCTGTTCTGAGCGAGCACGGGCACAGGTGCGTGGTGTTCCTTCCGCTTAGCTGTTTCTGGCTCAGCTAGGTGCTGCATGAAGCTCAGTCAGAAGGGCAGTTGATACTGTTCCAACAGCAGGATAGCTGATGTAATCTCATCCCCACTATGTAATATTCATCACAGATCCAAGAGAATGGCTTGGCTAGGTAGGCAAACTTATCTCCAAGTTTTTGTTAGTTTTATCAATATAAGATACTTCAATAGGCAGCCCTAAAAAAAGCTTTCAGGGACCTGTAGATTCTAGAGTGCAGAAAGTAAAGGTCTCTCTTCATGCATTCAACAAACACCATTTACTCTTAGGTATCCTGAAACCCTGGGAATGTAGCAATGACCCAAACAGGCAAAAATCCTTAATGGCCCGTATAGTTCATGGAGGGAGGGAGACAATAAACAGCATGATTTGATATTAAAGGTAAGGGCTATAAATATGTCAAGTATGTTAAAGTTGGGAAGTAGTAAAAAGAACCAAGCAGGGGAGGGAACCGTGGGGTGTTAGCATTTTAAGATAGATGACCTAGAAACTGCTCACAGAAGTGACATTTCAGTTAAGATCTGAAGAAGGTGAGGAGGAAAGAGTCATAATTGTCCTCTAGATCCCTCCTAGGGAAGGATGTGGAGGAGAAAAAAAATCTCACAGCCAGCCATGAGCCTGAGTGCTACCAGAGGCAGAACTTTGGGTTTCTTACCACCATCGTTAGTGACTCTAAAGAAGTTTGATAAGGTTTGGGTGTGGCTACAATCTGTAAGGGGTGTGGGTGGAGCACCTCATTCACGTGATGTGCTTTATAATCCAGACATTTAAATGAGAAACAAACTGTTAGATTTTTTTAAGGGATTATAAGTTGATGTAATGACAGGGATGAAATTTCATGTCTTATTTGTTTTTGAAAACAAGTGACAAAAAATAATGTGCCTCCGTCTACAATATGCTGAGGACAGGTTGTGTCCTGCTGTAACGTACCCCATCTTATGTAAAACAGTGGTTTTCCAGGCTATGCCTTGCTCTGGGAGATTCTATGTTATAGTCAGCATTTAGCTCTGTCTAGGATTATGTTTTTATCACTGTAAACAGGTGGTGCTGCTTATATTTGCAATAATTGCAGAGTCATGCTGTGGCTTTGTACTCTAAGTTCCTGTTGTTGTGTTTTCTTGAATATTGTCTCTTTCCTCCACAGTCCTGCACTTTATCTCTGCAACTCCATTTAACCCCGAGGCATGGATCCAACCTATACCCAAACGGCTTGGTTATTAGGCTCTCTCCAACAAAGTTTCTTGTCTAACTTTCCCAGAGATCTTTCCGAATCGCTATTAACTTTCAACCTGTTCTTTCTGTAAGGCCTCCTACTCTTTATGCTCTGCCAGGGCCTCTTTGACCAATCTGAAGCCATCCTACAACCTACACACATATGAGTGGAGAAAGCTGTAGTCCGTGATGTATAATGTGTAATCTGAGAGTTAATATTAGTAGTTAAGACCAGACTAGAAGAACCTCTGTTTTCTCAGTTGCTAGGAAGGGGAATGGGGACTACTTGGCAAATTGAAGGCAAGGCTGTTTAGTAACAATACATTCTGACCCTGTATAAAGATGTAACTATGTCTTTCTACTTCTCTGACATAGCACACTTATGACAACTGTCTTTATTTTCTGTAAGCACAAGAAGAAGTAAAACACACCTGTCACTGATTTTGGTCTTTTTTTTTTTTTTTTTAAAGTCCATCTCCTTCTGCAATTTCCTTTTATTTCCACACAAGTGGAGTTCCACTTATAATATTGCACGTGTCATGCCGGGAAGAGTGGAGATATTAATTGTCAGCACTTCAGTCCAATTTATATGTCTCTGAGAAGTGCCAGGATTGGTAGAATGGAAGTCTTCGAAGGCGATGAGTCAGCAGAACAGAGCAGGCTTGAACAGACAGGGTCCAAGTACGTGATAGAAGACTGTTGGAAGTAATTGGTGAAGTTCATAGAGTATATACCAATTAGCTTGACCACATGAGGAGGACAGCTCAGAAGGAACTGCTATTTCAGAAATGCTAATGGAAGAAAGCAGGCTTAAAACAAGCCTTTCACACCTCACACTGTGAAGTGTTAGAAGCCCAGGATTGTAGCCTCTGTGGGGTCACTATAGTAGGCAGTAATCATTCTGAGTCAGCAGTCTGGGGGAATTTCAATTTTAATTAAAATTTCTGCTTGCTCTTAACCTTTCCTCCCTTTTTCAGATCAAATGGACTCAAGTTTGTGTACTTGTGAGATTAGGAGTTTCTTGCAGGGAGCTGGCTAGTACCTGATACAGCATAGGTGGACAGTCAAGTTTGCAGAGTTTGAGGCACTCAGAGTGGCAAGATAACCATTGCACAATCAGCCACAGGATAGTTTAGAGGTGAAAGTGAATGGAAAGCAGAAACGGAATAAAGCTTGCTGCTACATCTCTGTGTGCCTTGAAGTGGGGCATACATGCACATAGACTTTGCTTCCGTCCCAAGAAGGACAGAAATTAGTCACCAGGGGCATAAGTTTACCGGCCCACAGACAGTGCCACCTGTGTCTTACATGGAAGCCTTAGTACAAGAGAAAACATTCTAGCACTACTCGTGCTCTGCCCCTCAGCAACCAGATGGCTGCAACAGGAATGCAGAACAATGGACCTCGAAGAATGAAACCAACCCTGTGCTGGACACAGAGCAAGACTAAAAAGCCAAGCAACCCAATCGTGCCTCTTAGGAAGAGACTTCACACAGTTCTGGCAACTTGGTGTTTCTTCTTTTCTTTGAAATTATCACATGGCTACAGGACAAGTGGAGGAAATAGAGAGTATCTTTCTTCCCCAGTTTGGGCAGATTGTAAATCAATTTATTGTCTTTCACCAGTTTCTGTTTCTTTTTCTTTTATTTTAACTAGGGATACAAAGGCATGAGGTTATGAACCTACGTGCCCAGGAAAAAGGCCAGACAGATCTACAGATCAAATCTGCTCCACCTTCCATCTGTTTCAGTGATTTATATATCATTTCATTTCAATGGATGTTTTTGTCTTGTTTTGTTGTTGTTTTGTTGAATTTTTTTCTTTGATAATCTCACACATGTATATAGTATACCATTTCTCAGTCACCCCCTCTTTTATCCCCTACAGCTTCATTTCCCATGTTTATGACTTTTTTTTTTCCCACTGACTTTAAGCCTGGCCTCTGTGTATGTATGCCAGTGGGCTGGAAACTATCCATTGGACCCTGGTGGGCTCATATCAGACACACAACTAAAGACAGTTACTGTCCCTCACACAGAATCCATTAGTAGCCAAGAACTCTGCAGGGGGAACAGGGTATGGCCTCATTAGCTTCTTCCTGATCTATGATTGGCAGTTGACAGGCCCATTCTTCTGCAGGCTCGGTGTAGGCAACCACAGCTGTACTGAGATACTGCTTGCAATGGCTGAGTCATACACTGAGTATGGTCTATCACAGATGTTCTCTCTGTCTGGCTTTTATACTCTATCTATTATATCTTCTGGATGTCCTCTGAACCTCACAGGGGGTGGTAAAAATGTTCTGTGTAGGGCTGATTGCTCAATTGTCACTGACTCTAAGTACCCTGAAGATCCCTGAGTCTCTGCTTTCACTGCCAATCACCACAAAGAGAAGCTACAGAGGCCCCATTTCTAGTCATACCGTTGAAGTAGTCGTCACTGAGTGCTCCCATGAGTCTATGAGACAATTATGTTAAGAAACTTCTCTGTGTTCTTCTCTGGTTACTTTACCTTTCTATCCACATATCATGAGAATTTTGCTCTGGAGGGACTAGGCAATGCCTCTCCTCTTCTATAACCCCAATGACAACCCAAAATTCACCCTGGTGAAACTCTGAGTTTACTGATCTTATTTACATAGTGTGGATGAGAGTTGGAAGACAAGGTCCTGGATGATCTCATAGGAGCTGTACAGGGAGGGAAAAAGTACAGAAAGGGTCTGCATGCATGAATATGCTGACTTTCCCAAGGCATCATAGATGGACCCTCCTTCCTTCAGTCCTTCTTCCTATCCTGTATACTCTAGCCATTCCCTGAGACTCTGAGGCCACATGCAATCAGGGCAGAGTGCACACAACTGGATTAGAAGAGTGGGTTGATACTTGGGTGAGGGTCCAGGGATTCTCCTCATCCCATCCCTTTGGGGGATTGTGTCAACAAATCAATCCGTGATGATCTGTGTTTGTGAGTAAGCACAGCTGAAGTCATGAGGGTGGGAGCTGTTTGTCTGGGAGGATAGTCCTGTACAACATCACTAATCTGATGGACAGCTGTCAATGTGAGAGGTCAGGGGAAGAGAAATTTTCTTCTCCAGACAGCAACAGAACTGCCACTACCCCTAATGCCATCCCATCTACTTGCACTGGTAATGACAGTGCTGTCATCAATGCCACCTGGGCTGTGTCAGGCCCTAGGGAAGATGCTCTTTATGTGTTTGCCTGCCTTCTCTCAACAACACCATGGATGGACCCTGAAGGAGCATCTCCCACTAGAAAACCAGGCAGTTGTCCACTGTCAGTTCTTTTTCTAGAAGCATCCTTAACCTTGCCTCCACGAATCATGATTTTTTCATGACAAACAATACAAGAAAAATGAAAAAAAAAAAAGGTGTGTGTGTGTGTGTGTGTGTGTGTGTCTTGAAAGTTCTTGCAGCCTTTTACTGAAATACCAAATAAGGTCACACATGGAAAGAACCTTTGGCAAAGACTGAAAAAATGAGGGCTTTTTACTTTTATAGCTATGTCCCACTTACAATCACTTTTCATTTTTTTTTAAAAAAGCAATTTCATGAAGTGCTAATTTTAATCAGCTTGCATCTGCATGAGGACCTCAGCCCTCCTCTTGCGAATTCTATTATATAACTAACTCTCCCCTTTCCAGACTCGACAGCCCTTGAAAGATTTATACCTACCTATGCTTACAGCTCTGTATACCAATAACAGTGTTAGACTGTTCTTTCCCATTCTAAGCACCCCCCTCTTCTCCTGATTATGAGTTATACAGAAAGGCCTCACATTACAACCATGTCTGAGAGATTAAATGAAAACATCAGAGGAAATGTCATGCTCTTTCTATCTGGGAGAAAACTTGGCTTATTCTATTGATTTTTCTGATAACCTATGGCTTTCAGTGTGTCTGAGTTGAGGTCAAGAGGTTAAATATCTTCTCATTTTCATTTCATAATTCAATGGTAATAGCTATTGGAATGGTTTTCACCACAAATGTTGTGGCTGAAGTGGTGTTTTTGTTAATGTCAGATGGCCTTTGCTGTCCTAAGACCACTTTCCAGAGGCTTAAAAAATGAGATATTTTCCTCTCTGCTAGAAATATCTCCGATATGCCCTCTTTGGGGTTTCAGATGGCTGGGGTCTGGGCAAGTTTTAAGTCAGTAGAAGTCACAATGACTGGTTTTCAGAGGCATACAACCCCTACCCCATGTCCTTAATGTCATAGTTGCTGACTCCTCATGTGATAAGGCAAGGGTATCTCAGCACAGGTAAACTGGGAGGCACTCTACACAGTGTCTACTGCAGGGAGCGTAGTCGTAGGTATGGCTCTGGCTCTTCTCCTTCCAGTTAGTTGTACATGGCCTCCTTTTGCTTCTCAGGCTCTGTAGCACTGGGTGAGGTTGATGGGCTTGCTTGTTTCCCCTTCCTTCCTTCCTTCCTTCCTTCCTTCCTTCCTTCCTTCCTTCCTTCCTTCCTTCCTTCCTTCCTTATAGAAATCTATAAGAATTCTCTCCTTCCTCTATATTGGTCTCTCTGCCTTTTTCTCAACTGTCTATCACTGCTCCAGTCTCAAACACTCATGTGGTCTCTCTTTTATATATTGAACAAATACAATTTATTTAAAAATATACAACTCAGTATTGACATTTTTAAGTATTGAAAATAATTTATAATAGTTAAATCCCTCTTAAATATACATGATGTCTTCTGAAGCTAAAAGTAATATGCACTCAGCCAGTTTAAAAAATCTATTTGGAACATTAAACATGATAGAAATAGAAAAAAATTTCTTATGAAGTCCTCTATGAAAGGAAATTGTGACAGGTTCCTATTTAGACAGAAACCGTTCTATCTCCAAGAGAGAATACACAGTGTAACTGTGGCTTCACAGAATGAATTGGGTGGCGTTCCTTCTCTTTCTATTTTGTGGAATAGTTTGAGGAGTATTGGTGTTAGGTCTTCTTCGAAGGTCTGATAGAATTCTGCATTAAACCCATCTGGTCCTGGGCTTTTTTTGCTTGGGAGACTTTTAATGACTGCTTCTATTTCATTAGGGGTTGTGGGCAAGTTTAGATGGTTTATCTCATCCTGATTTAATTTTGGCAGCTGGTATCTGTCTAGAAAATTGTACATTTCATCCAGATTTTCCAGTTTTGTTGTATATAGGCTTTTGAAGTAGGATATGATGATTTTTTGAATTTCCTCAGTTTTTGCTGTTATATCTCCTTTTTCATTTCTGACTTTGTTAATTTGGATACTGTCTCTGTGCCCTCTGGTTAGTCTGGCTAAGGGTTTATCTATCTTGTTAATTTTCTCAAAGAACCAGCTCCTGGTTTTCTTGATTCTTTGTATAGTTCTTTTTGTTTCTACTTGGTTGATTTCAGCCCTGAGTTTGATTATTTCCTGCCGTCTATTCTTCTTGGGTATATTTGCTTCCTTTGTTCTAGAGTTTTCAGGTGTGCTGCTAAGCTGCTAGTATATTCTCTCTCCATTTTCTTTTTGGAGGCACTCAGAGCTATGAGTTTTCCTCTTAGCACTGATTTCATTGTGTCTCATAAGTTTGGGTACATTGAGCCTTCATTTTCATTAAATTCTAAAAAGTCTTTAATTTCTTTAGTTATTTCTTCCTTGACCAAGTTATCATTGAGTAGGGTGTCATTCATCTTCCACATATATGTGGGCTTTCTGTTGCTTTTGTTGCTATTGAAGACCAGCCTTAGTCCATGGTGATCTGATGGTATGCATGGGATTATTTCAATCTTCTTGTATCTATTGAGGCCTGTTTTATGATCAATTATATGGTCAGTTTTGGAGAAGGTACCATGAGGTGCTGAGAAGAAGGTATATTCTTTTGTTTTAGGACGAAATGTTCTCTCTATATATCTGTTACATCCATTTGGTCCATAACTTCTGTTAGTTTCAATGTGTCTCTGTTTAGTTTGTGTTTCCATGATTTGACCATTGATGAGAGTGGGGTGTTGAAGTCTCCCACTTTTATTATGTGAGGTGCAATATGTGCTTTGAACTTTAGTAAAGTGTCTTTTATGAACGTGGATGACCTTATATTTGGAGCATAGATGTTCAGAATTGAGAGTTCATCTTGGTAGATTTTTCCTTTGATGAGTATGAAGTGTCCTTCTTTATCCTTTTTTATAACTTTAGGTTGAAAGTTGACTTTATTCAGTATTAGAATGGCTACTCCAGCTTGTTTCTTGGGACTACTTGCTTTGAAAATTGTTTTCCAGCTCTTTACTCTGAGATAGTGTCTATCTTTGACACTGAGGTGGGTTTCCTGTATGCAGCAAAATGCAGGGTCCTGTTTACATATGTAGTTGGTTAGTCTATGTCTTTTTATTGGGGAATTGAGTCCATTGCTGTTACAAGATATTAAGGAATAGTGATTGTTGCTTCCTGTTATTTTTGATGTTATTTGTGTGTGTGTGTGTGTGTAACTATCTTCTTTTGTGTTTGTTGAAAGTACATTACTTTCTTGATTTTTCTAGGGTGTAGTTTCTCTCCTTGTTCTGGCATTTTTCATCTATTATCCCTTGTAGGGCTGGATTTGTGGAAAGATATTGTGTAAATTTGTTTTTGTCATGGAATATCTTAGTTTCTCCATCTATGGAAATTGAGAGTTTTGCTGGGTATAGTAGCCTAGGCTGGCCTTTTTGTTCTCTTAGGGTCTGTATAACATCAGCCCAGGATCTTCTAACTTTCATAGTTTCTGGTGAGAAGTCTGGTGTAATTCTGATAGGTCTGCCTTTATGTGTTACTTGACCTTTTTTGTTTTGTGCATTTGGTGTTTAGATTATTATATGACAGGAGAACTTTCTTTTCTGGTCCAGTCTATTTGGAGTTCTATAGGCTTCTTGTATGTTTATGGGTATCTCTTTCTTTAGGTTAGGGAAATTTTCTTCTATAATTTTGTTGAAGATATTTACTGGCCCTTTAAGTTGGGAATCTTCACTCTCTTCTATACCTATCATCCTTATGTTTGGTCTTCTCATTGTGTCCTGGATTTCCTGGATATTGAGTTAGGACCTTTTTGCGTTTTGCATTTTCTTTGACTGTTGTGTCACTATTTTTCTGTGGTATCTTATGCACCTGAGATTCTCTCTTCTATCTCTTGTATTCTGATGGTGATGCTTGCATTTATAACTCCTGATTTCTTTAGCTTTTGTATCTTCAGTGGTTGTCTCCTTTTGTGATTTCTTTATTGTTTCTACTTCCAATTTTAGACCCCGGATGATTTTGTTTAATTTTTTCACTTGTTTGGTTGTTTTCCTGTAATTCTTTAAGGGATTTTTGTGTTTCCTCTTTAAGGACTTCTAGCTACTTACCTGCATTCTCCTGTATTTCTTTAAGGGAGTTATTTATGTCCTTCTTAAAGTCCTCTATCATCATCATGAAATGTGATTTTAAATCAGAGTCTTGCTTTTCTGTGTTGGGGTATCCAGGATTCCCTGTGGTAGGAGAACTGATTTCTGATGATTCCAAGTAGCCTTAGTTTCTGTTGCTTATGTTCTTGCTTTTGCCTCTTGCCCTTTGGTTATTTCTGGCGTTAGCTGTTCTTGCTGTCTCTGACTGTGGCTTGTCTCTCCTGTAATTCTGTATGACAGTACTCCTGGGAAACCAATTCTCTCTGGGAGGAATTTGGGTATGGAGAGCTGTGGGGCAGGGTCAGCTCCAGAGTGAAGACAGAAACCAGAAAGATCCTATCCCAGGCTGTTGGTTGGTTCCTGTATCTTGATGGCTCTGGGCAAGTCCCTCTTGGGCCAGGATTTTGAGCAAAAGTGGTGGTTTTTCCTGTGCTCACAGGTGTCAGCACTCCTGATAGACCAGCTCTATCCATTTGGGTATGGAGTGCTGTGGTACAAGGTCAGAAACCTGAAGGATCCTGTTCCTCACATGGTCTCTCTTATCCACCATGGTTAAATTCCAAAATGTCAAAGGGATGTCTGGAGCCATGGATGTACTCAATTGTATACATACTCTGATTTTCCTATACATACCTATGATAAAGTTTAATTTTAAAATTAGGCTCTGTGAGAGATTAACAGGACTCATCAACAATAGAACAAGTACAGCAGCTTATTGCAGTAGGTATTTATAATTAAAGAGCTTTTCACTTCTGCCATCTAATTTTTTTTTTTTTTTTTTTTTTTAGATGATGGCTCATGGCTGACTACAAGAGACCTTGAGGCCAACTTAAGAGGGACTGCTGGTCCCTGTTAGTATCACTACCAGGTAATGAGTTGTCCTTAGATGAAGCTTCTGGGAGTGGCCAGAGCTCACAGAGTCTTGATCCAGAAGTGATGGACACTCCCATGGCCTTGACTGAACTGCTCAACATCTTCCTCTCTTAACTGTACATCTTCAATCCTTTCTTGGGTCTGTATGTTTCTTTTTCCCTTGTAAGATAATAGATTAGGATGTTCATAAAACAGCCATGGAGGATCAGTTTTAAAGTAATTAGTCTGTGTTTCAGGCATAATCAAAAGATTGATCTGATAATCACTGGCTGACAGCATGTATGCCCACAGGTTATTGAGTCTGGTTTATCTCTGTTCTCAGGGACTAATCATTTACACATAAGCCTCTTTAGATGGTTCTAGACACCAACTTGATTTTTTTTTTTTTTTTTTTTTTTTT
>NW_022196898.1:6844302-6879823 GCF_008632895.1 Mastomys coucha
TTTTTTTTTTGTTTTTTACTGAAGTTCCAAATAAATGATGCTGTGTTACCAAGGCAATGAAAATAGACTGTGGTGCCATTACCTGGTCAATTTACCCAAATCAGAATGAACTGTTTGTAAACTCATCTTTATATCAGTCTTTAAAAAGATAAATTTAATTCTCACTTTTAAAATGTGAGTTCTTGTTATTTTTATTATTATAATTTTAGCTTTTCCTCACTCATGAGCCAAGATGCGATGTGCTTCTTTTTACCCTCTACATTGTTAGAAGCCATGTTAGCTGATTTTTTACAAGAAATTTGAAGAATAACTTGGTTATTTGGCTTTGCAACAGCATCTAAAGGAGCTAATTGTTAATACACTGGGAGATGAGCCTTTCTGATTCAAACCAGTAATCAAAAATATTTGGGAGAAATATTTAGCAAGCTATTGTGGGCAGGCAATGGCTATTGCCAAGCATTATCAAGCATGTCCAGTTTTATTTAAATAAGACAATAAGCTTATATTTTCTGAGCATAAATATTTATTCAGAACAAGCTATCTTCCCTTGACAGCTAAGCTGTATTATTTACAGCAACCATTTGTTTGGGATTTTACTGTTTTACCAAGCTAGGCACTCTCATTAGTCTCATTTTATGAATGAGAAAACAAACTTTTGTATCTTTCCTTTCCTTTTCTTCTCCAGTGTTTGTGAAGAATCAAGTCCAGCCTGGGACTTCATGAGGACCTTATAGAGCACACATAGCCTTATTTTTCCAGAAAGATGTTCTGTAATTTTTAAATTTTGTTAAATTAACTATACTGAAAACTCCAAGCTGAGTAGTAATAGTAAACCAGTGTCCTTTGTGACAAAGTCATTAAAACATAAATAGAATGCTCCAAACATCTAAATAGTCAGTATTAGGTGTAACCCAATTACCATAATTGGAAGAGACGTTTCCATTTATTTCTTGAGAGGAGGTCTTGTGCTGTAGCCCAGGTGGCCTCAGATAGATCATCCTACCTCTGTTTGCCTAGTACAAAGATTACAGTTATGAGCCGCCACACTTGGCCTGACTTTGGAATTTTATTAGATAAGAAGTAAAAACTCCCCCACTGTGTTTTCCATGGTGCTGTAGATATAAACAAAGCGAGGAACATATTTACTTCCTAGATTGAGCTTTTTGAAGTGCTGATTAAGGAACATTTTAGAAAAAAAATCAACTTTGAATTTTAACAAATTATTTTATTCTTTTACTCTTTGAATCTAAGCATAATAATTAAAAAGTATAAAAAATTAGAACTATACAAATCTGAAACATTAGTTATCTTTGCAATATACATCTCATGGTACACAGTTCTTCTTCCTAGTGTTAACAATATAACCAGAGGACATGTCCTCTTCAGTGCTGTAGGTGTGTGCAAGTATTTGTGTATGTTCTGAAACATAAGACATGCCATATGATCTCCTCCTCACCTTGAATTTCTATTTGTTGTGGACCTAATAGATTGTTTTGCATAAATTCACAAGCCATTTACCATCCTTCTTAAACTGCTACAGATATTAGATATTCTTTTGTATGACCAAGTTATGATCCATCTGATGTATCCTTGATTGAACAGACATCTGAGAAAAATGCAATCCGCAACTAAAAGACTTCCATTTTGCTTCCTGTCCATGCCTTACTTTGTTTCATGTGCCACAGCTGGACTTTGCTCCAGTGTTCACACCAATGCTGCTCTCCTATGCCTGGCCAAACAGAGCCTGATAGCATAGGCTTGTCATTCCACATCTGTCATTTATTTGCCAACACATTTGGACAATGAATGGTGGATTTGGGGTATTCTCCATAGTCTACTGAAAACTGACTTGAGGTTTGCTGATCCTCTGAAGTCATTTTCATCTGCCCAGCTACTCCAAGCAGACCTCAGCTGTTCTCCTCATAGTCATCGCCTGGATGATGGACTTAATACCTATCATTGTCAACAAAGCCACTTTCTAATGAGCTTGGTCACAGTCAATAAGTATCAGTATGGAAATGACCACATTATGAAAATTTACCAACACTGTTTAATTCAATAGGAGCACAATGAGTATTCATGCTGTTACTGATGATGGTTAGTGTATAGATACATAGTCACTCTTCCATTGCTATGAAGAGACACCATGACCATGGCAACTCTTATAAAAGAAAACATTTAATTGGGAGCTTCCTTACTGTTTCAGAGCCTTGATTCATTATCAATCACCATGGTAGGCAACATGGCAGCAGGCATGGCAGGCACAGGGAAGTTGAGAGTTATATTCTGATGTGCAGTCAGAGAGAAGAATACTGAGTTTGGCATGGGCCTTTAAAATCTTAAATCCCACCTCTAGTGACATACTTCCTTCAACAAAGGTAAACCTCCTAATTCTTCTTATTCATTCAAAGAGTTACATTCCTTGGTGACTAAACATTCAAATATATGAGCCTAAGGGTTAGTTTTTATTCAAATAACCACAATAGATAAATGTGAATTTTGCCTTTGATGTCTCTTAGCAGAATGCCAGAAACAGATGTGAGATATTTCTTCAAAGGTGAAGGCTTGAGTTCATATTTACTGAAACCAATTGAATTGAACCTACTGTGTTAAACCAAGGTGACCAGAGGCTGGTTGGATTATATGATTCTCACCTAAATGATCAGAATCCCTTCACAGATTCCTCACACAGGTAATTACTTTAGATCAGGGAGAGTGTCTAAACAAGTGATGAGATCACTAACTTTGAGGTCAAGGTACATAAGTGCTCCAAATTAAACAGAAACACTAGAGTCCCATGGTTTATGGAGTCAGCACCCAAGGAGAAGCCAGGGAAAGGATATGGGGTAAGTTTAGAGCACAAGTAAGGGGATTTAACACAGTAACTGAGTTTTTGTTATCCTAATGTTCATATACTTTGTCTACTCCTGAGGAAATGACAGAAGATAAATAATGACATGCATCCTTGAGGATGCTGTGCTTATGATGGCAACAATTAAGACTCAAAAATCCTATGCTAATTATACATCTCTATGTGGGCTGATGTGAGTCTGTTTGAGGTCACGCTTGGCATCATCAACAGGTGCTGAATTTGGGTTCACGTAAGCTGTTTTCCTAGAGAGGACATGATTTTGTTTTTCCATCACTTTCTATATTTAAAAAAAAAAACTCTTTGCCCCAACATGCTTTAAATTTATCCCATAGACTCATGGTTGGCATCAATACTGCCTATATTTAGCATAGCACATGAATTCTTCCTATATCTTACAAGTTACTTGTTTACTCTTACTTATACTGGACATAATTTCTAAGTGTTGCTTATTTCCTTTGTCGTTTGTGAAGCAACTTTTTCTGTGTTCAGACCCTCTGTTACTTCTCTCATCTTCTATAGCAGAACTTATTATTCTCAAGTATTATAGGAAGTATACATCATGACATCCTGTTCTTGTTGAGCCACTGGGACAAATCTCAAAATATATTACTATTAAATCTCAGCAGCAATATAGTGATTTTAACATAAATTCTATTCCATATGAAGAAATCCAGCGTTATAATAGGTGTATTTAGTTGGCAATGTTTTAATCAGGTATTTCATTTTGTTTTTTTTTTCTTTTCCTTTTCTTTCTTTCTTTACAGAGTCCTTTCATTATGACATTTCCTGGAGAGATTTAAAATGATTCAACCCCTGCCTCTCTCATTTGCTATTACATTCATGAACACCACATCTAGTAAGTAATAATATTGAAATATCCACTGAGTTGAAACATTCTAATCTGAAACCTGTGCTTATTGTTCCAAATATTTTGAATTAATGTCACACCTGGGATTAATTCTGACCTTTATTTGCTGATAGAAAAAATTCCCATGATTTGAAGTCATTTGGCCTCTCTCTCCAGGCTCTGAGAATGAACTAGGACCTGCTCTCCCAGGTTTCCTAAGCACACACTGTTGGCCCAGACCTCTGCCTATTTGGTCACTCTGAAGACTATCTGAGTGATGCAGCTGATACCTACTTGGTCATAGATGCCATGACTGATACCCATGGGAACTTTTTGTAAGTGGGACAGTACATTTTGCTGATATCTGTCACAATTTCATGGAGCTGTACTGCAGAGAATTTAAGAGAGTAGCATATGGCATTCACCTTCTGCAAAAGTGGTTTTTTCCTTATTGAAGAGATTTTATGTTAAAGGCGACATATTGACTTTGTAGTTTCTAAGATGTGACCACAAAGTAATAAGACTACAAAGGCAAAGCATGAGCCCCAGAGAGAAAGGTTGTGAATGTGGTGTCTGTCACACAAAGTCTTAGTTCCTCACTTTCCTTTGATGGAGGACCATTACCCTCACCATCCCAGTCCATCCCTGACTGCACATTTGCAAATACTCCATCTGAGTCAGTTCCTCAGACACTTATATTTCAGTTAGTATCAGTTAGTATCTTCTTGTGGGAGTAACCAATCAATATCTGATTTGATTTAAAGCCTACTCCATAAGATAGAACTTATTTCCAACACAGATAGCCCAGGATTCTAGGAGAAGAGCAAATACTACTTTTCTGAAAAAATAAAATAAAACCAACCAACCAAAACAAAACAATAAACCATAGCAATAAGATGACTCCCAATGACATTCTGCTGTTCTCATAGATCAGTGCCTTGATCAGCCATCATCAGAGAAGTATCTACCTACAGCAGTTGGGGACAAATACTCACAGTCAGACATTAAGTAGAGAGTGCAAGACTTTATAACACTCTGCCCTAAACAGGATGTCTCTATTAAATGCATCTTCTCAGGGCTCAGGGAGCCCCAAGGAAGAGGAGATAGAAAAAAAGTATAAGAACCAGAGCTGAAGGAGGACATCAAGAGAAGAAGGCTCTCTGAATCAACATGATCAAAGATCATGCAGTATGCACAGGTCTCTACCAGGTCCTCTACACACGTTATGGTTTCCAGTTTAGTATTTTTATGGGATTTCTGAGTGTGTGAATGAGTGGGTCTCTGATTCTTTTGCCTTCTCTTCTGTTTATTTTGTCCAATTCTGATATGTTAATTTTTGTTTTATATTATTTCAATTTATTTTATTATAAAATAAAGCAACCCCCCAAAAAGACCCACTCAATGTTAAGACCCTCATGTAGAAAGTAAATCCTTATCTGGCCACCTTGCCTCCTTTTACAACAACAGGAAAGTAATGGAATAGAGCCTTTCTCACTCTGTTACTAGTGTGTACCCACCAATTATAACATTTCCATAGAAATGAAGGAGATGCCATTTTGTACTCTTTAATGTAATTAAGTTCTAAGTTTGGAAGGACATTGCATGGTTTTGGCTTCAAGGCCCCCAAAACTGAGAAGCGACATTCCTGCCTTCATGATATGTTCCCAATTATATCAAAGTGAAGATACCTTTAAATGTCTAATACGTTATTCAGTGTGTATAAATGTCTATAAAATATATGATCAGCAAAAAGAAAAAAAAAAAAGAATTTACAAATGGTCTCTTAGGCATTCCTACTCCTGGGAACTGAACTGCGAACTGTCTGTTAGAAATGAGAACAAAGATTTTTTTTTTATTGGCTTGGGAGAAAGGTTAAAAAAAAAAACAAAACAAAAAACAATGAAGTGACATAGAACTTTCATTCTTGGCAGTACTTGATACTCAAAGACCAGTGGTAGGTAAGTTTCAAGTGGGTATTATGTGAAAGTCCAAAGAATGGCCTTTCTGTGGGTCAAGTGTCCTGTACAAGCCACTGAAAACAAAGGAAACAGCTCAGTACAATTATTCAGGGCAGGCTGAGAGCTGTCACTGGCCACTCTATTAGGTGATACATTACAAGAAAGACAAACCTAGTAGTTCAGAAAGCTTGTTAGAATGTTTGAACTCCTTCAGCAAGAAAAGGCACTCTTAAGTTGCTGTTTTAAGCTTCAGAGCTGAGTGAGATTTGGTCAATCATCTGTAGAGGCCCACACATGGGAGAATTTTGAGAGGTAGATACTGTTTTCTGTCTGAGATTTATCCTCCTCTGACCTGCTAAGTTAGCACTCTGCTCTGGTTGCAAATGGGCAACAATGAAAACATTTCTCATTTACGGAGATGGGTAAGGCACTGAAGCCTTGTTCTTTAAACTGATTCTTTCGGTCCAGTTGGGTCAGGGTATGGCTGTCTTGACTTGCTTGGACACATTGTTCCTGTGATTCGGCTGCATTTGGCTATTGTTCTGGTTTGAATATGTCCAGGGAGTGGCACTATTAGAAGGTATGGCCCTGTTGGAGTTGGTGTGGCCTTTTTGGAGTAGGTATGTCACTGTGTGTGTGGGTTTTAAGACCCTCATCCTAGCTGCCTGGAAGCCAGTATTCTGCTAGCAGCCTTCAGATGAAGATGTAGAACTCTCAGCTTCTCATGCATCATGTCTGCCTGGGTGCTGCCATATTCTCACCTTGATGATAATGGACTGAATATTGTCCTTATTAAGAGTTCTCTTGGTCATGGTATCTGTTCACATCAGCAAAACCCTAACTAAGACAGTCATTTAGTACTTCTCTTATAGCCAGTGGTTCTCATCCTGTAGGTTGCAACCCTTTTTGGCAAACTTCTATCTCCAAAAATATTTACACTACAGTTCAAAATGGTTGGGGGAGGGGGTCACCACAATATGAGGAACTGTATTAAAGGGTTGCAGCATTAGGAAGGTTGAGAAGCTCTGATTATAACAAATACCTTATCTTGCACTGATATATGTATACATATGTATATATATACACATATATATATATAACCTATATATATATAAATTTTTTATATATATAAAATTTCTTTTTGGAATCAATAATATTAAAATGAGGGGGGAAATTAAGAGAATGATAGACCTTAGGCATTATATTCTTGCATGTCTGGTTAGGTTCTTAGGGATTATGCAAGGCAGCTTTTTATCTCAGTGAAGTAACTGAAATAAAATTCCACTTTTCTAACTGTTGATGTTGTTGTCATAGCTTGTTTCTCACACTCTGAATGCTGGCAGTTGCCTTTGAGGAAGAATCTTTTATGATCCTCCAGAGCTGCACTGCCCAGTAGAAATTCGATACAAGCCTTGTGCATAATTTAAACTCTTCCAGTAATCACGGCTAGAAAGTGTTGACTTCAATGGTATATTGTCTAGTCCAATATATTTCAACATGTAATTAAACTGTAAAACATTTGTAATATTTTACTTTGTCTTCACCTAAATCCTTAATATCCACAGTGTTTGTCAGATAAGCATGGGCCACATTTTCAGTGTTAATAGTATTTCAAACCATGTGGAATAGTAGTGATCTTACAAGGAAGGCTGGCTTTCTGAGATAACACAAACAATATGATTATGATATCTTTAATGCATATAGCATACTTCTAACAAAGTTGTTTTCTGTATACATAAACACATGCATATAATTATTTTGATAGATTTTGGATTCTAATAATTGGTAATGAAATAATGTTATAAGTTATGGCATTTAAAATAAATCTAAGTTTAAAAATCCATTAACATGTAGGAACAATGTATTTCTCATTTTTTGACTGCTTTTCATGTATCAACTGAGTTAACCTCCTCCTCTTCCTCCTCCTCCTCCTCTCCTTCCTCCTTATCTTTCTTCTTAACAAAAGATTTTGTTTCTGTAAAGTGTCCATTACTTCTTAAGGACCCAAGTGTTTTCTTAAATTTTCTTCATATATTGAAAGAAGGAATATCAGAGCTTGGCACATTTAAACTCAGTATTGTTCTTTTCTCTGTTAGAAGGATGCATGCTTTTCTGATAGATGATTTAAAATTTACCCCTCAGAGCATGATCATCTGTTATTTTTCTACCTTTGATTACTGACAATTTTGATACATGTAGCATATTCTTTATAGATTCTTGCTTATTGTTGTCAGAAAAAATTCTGTTTAAATTTTCTTTTTTTTCTTTTCTTTTAAAAAACTGGGTCTTATGACATTTTCCTGGCTAACCTGGAACTTGATATGTAGATCATACTGGCATAGATCTCATTTTCCTTAACAATGGCAAGACATCACTGTAAGGTTGTGAAGTGAAATTCAATTTCCCCACTTGAGAGAGAAGAACTTGGGACTCAGTCATTAAATGGTGAATGAGAAGAATTAGTGTCAGTAATCAAACATGGAACCCCAGACCAGTGATATCTACAATTTGATTTCCTTTGAAATTCACTGATTCATGTGGGAATGTGACAACTTTTCCAAAAAAAAAAAAAAAAAAAAGATGTCTCTGGGGAACAGTGAAACCCCTGCACAATGAGATGTGAGGAGGAAAGGTGAAAGAAAGTATAAAATGCTGAAAGGATGCTGGCTGTGTTAATAAATGGATATGAATAAGCTGCAGAGCAGAGTGAGGGAAAAGCTACTCTCTGGAGTCACTTTAGCAACCAGAGTTCTCACAGTTCAATGGCTTCTATCTTTTAAGACTAAGGCCATAATATTTTTCCCTGCAGAGTGCTAGTGTGGTATTTTGAAAGAAAATGGCCTCCATAAGCCTATAGGAGTAGTACTATTAGGAGGTGTGGCCTTAGAGTAGGTGTAACTTTTTTGTAGGAGGTGTGTGACTAGGTGCTTGGACTCAAAATTCAAGCCAGTTCACTTCTTGCTGCCTTCATATCAAAATGTAGAACTCTCAGCTCCTTCTCCAGCACTATGTCTGCCTGCATGCTGCCATGTTTCCCACCATGATGATAATGAACTAAAGCTCTGAACTGTAAGCCAGCCCCAATTAAATATTTTCCTTTAGAGGGGTTGCCATAATTAGGGTGTCTTTTCATAGCAATAGAAACCCTAACTAAAATAGCTAGCTAGTAAATCTTTTAGGATTGTTACTTTTCTGTCCTTGAGACAAAATATCTGATAAAGTTACCTTAAAAGAGGAAAGGTTTTGATTCATGATCTCATAGACTTCCACCCTTAGTCCTTGGCTGTACTGATTGAAGACTTATAGTAAGATGGAACATGTAATAGAGGGTACCCAGTCCATAGTGCATAGAAAGAGAGAACAGTGACAGAAAGCGACTAGCATAATGTGGACTCCCTCCCCAAAGCCCAGACAGTAAACAACTACCATTTGGGCCCCAGCACAGCACTGTCCACCTGTTGAGCAGTTGAGCGAAACCTAACTCCGGTTACATTCAGAAGCTCCACCCCCACAGAGTAAGAAGGAAGCCACTGATTAGACTGTTACACTGACATATTTTGGGGGAAGGGTTTTTGCCCCAGGTATTTTACCTGTTGGGGGAACAAAGGAGTCTCATTAAAATTCAAGATGACTGAGTGACCAGAACTTGTGTTGTCTAATATTTATTTTCCCACGTGGGTAAGGTACAGTATGGCTAGCCTACCTCTTCTTATCTCTTTCAATCTCTTCCTATCTATTTCTTACTCCTATTACCAGAAGAACCCTTTCTTTCATTTACGTTGGCGCAGGCGGCCAACAGCATAACATATCTAGCCCCATCCTAGTATCTCCCTCATGCCCCCATGACCTCCATCCTCTACCAGGCTCCTACTTTCATGGTTCTACCACCTTCCAATAGCCTATTCAAAGTTTGAAGCCACTAATATATTAAAACTTTCATTAGGTCAGAGTCCTCATGATCTAATCATTTCAGTGGCACACAGAAGTATGCTTTACCACTCTCTTAGGCATTTATTTCTCAACCCAGTCAAGTCGACAGTCAAGAGTAATCATCAACATGGGACATAGTCTAGTCAGAGCAACTTATCTTTGCCACTGGTACTTGATAAGGAGACACAAACAATAAACACATGAGCAAATGTGGTGATATTTTCTGCTTATAAATATAAGCTGTTGACCCTGGAAAACAGTTTTCCAATAAAGTTTGGTTCAATGGCTCTCTACATTCTTCACCTGCTGTTACTCCTGCAAAATGCATACTCATTAGAGACTGATCCATCAGTCACATCACATTTTCCACAAGAAGATATGGAGAGTTTATGCATATTCCCATTACTCCGAGGTAGATTTTATTAGAAATGGCAGGGTCTCACAGAAACACTAATTAGTGGTGACTTCTTGTGTAGGCAGTTTAGGTGACTCCAAGGTGCTGCCTCATCTTCACATCCTTCATGGCTCACCACTAGCCAATCTGCCTTGGAACCCAAAGAAGAAGGCGGGTGTAGTTCTTCCTTTTCTGGCTACAGTGTAGAAGCATCTCATATGACTTCTGCACACATCTCATTGGTCAGCACTTAGTCACCTAGCCCCATCTATTGGCAAGAGAAACTAAGAAATAGCACAGTCATATATAGCTAACATTCTGAGAAATGCTTGGTGGGTGATTTCATTGTTGCACAAATATCCACAGAGCACACTCATGCCAATCTGCATGGGAGAGCCTGTTCCCCTAAGTTGTATTGCAGCCTTATGGGAGCACTGTCATACGTGCCCATTGTTAACCAAAATATTGTATGGTATGAGTATTTACACTAGATAGGCATACCTAAATGAACTCAGGGCTTCTACTATTGTAGAAAAGATGGACAAAAATCAGGAGCTGTGTAGACAATCTCTTTAACTAGTTTTCAGCCTTCATGTGATATCTATGGAGCAATAAGGGTTGAGAGGAGCTACCTAGGTTATAAAGTTCTGTTTCATCATACTTTATGTAACAGATTATATGCTGTGCTATGTGAAGATAGAGCTAAGAAAGACTTTAGACATGTTCAGAAAGGAATAACAAATGTGTACTAAACATAGGATATTTTTGAGAATTTAAGTGGCAATTATTTCTCATATGTTTCCCCCCCTTAATGTACAAAAAAAGATTATTAACACAATGCAAAATTCTTTCCCACCAAGTTGAGTCTGGGCTTTAGACTCCTGTATATCCTGACAAGAACTTCTTAAATTTTAACCACTTTTTGCCTGAAAATTTTGAACATGATCTGGACATATGGGTATATAAAATAGTATCCAAAGCAAATATTTATTGATAATAAGTAAATACATTTTTTAGAAAATTCTTTATATATCTATCACTTATTAAAGTTGAAAACTGATTTGTATATAAATAAAATTTGTACTATTATTGATTTTTTTAATTAAAAAAATTAGATCTGCGTTCAACAAGATAGTTCAGTGGATAAGGGATTTGCTGTTATAAGACCAAGGAGTAGAATTCTATCTCTGGAATTTACATAAAGTAATAGATAAGAAAGGACCTCACAAAGTCACTCTCTGACCTCGATCATGGACTAATATAAGCATATCATATATTCATATATATACACTCACGTACAGAAAAATCAGGTTAAATCTTGGCTGAATATTTAACACTATAGGATATAGGTAATCACAATGCTTTTCAGAGTTGATCAATATTTTTGTTTGATAATTGTTAGTGCTGAGAATTCCACTTTGTATAAATATGTAGGGCAGAAATAGCAGAAGTGTTTTCAGAAATTGTTAGAAGTTGTGTTCTAACCTGAAGTCAAAATTCAGTTAATGGACTCCTTAGGAGCTCAGTAGCAATGTTAAAAATCAAATATCCTAACATGCTACAACTAAAGAAATGCTCATTGGCTGGATGTGAGGGATGGTGGGAGGTCAGTGCAGCACTCATCATTCTTGCAACTGAACCACTGTGTTTCCAGAAAAGCAGAGGTTTTATGTGGCTAGCACGTTTCTGTACTTCACAGTTTACTCATGGATTTGATTCATGATGCTTCAGGCAGTGCATATTTGTGTTCTGTGGCCAGATAGCATGCTCAGTGTGAAGCATCTGTGTTGTGTGTTTAGAATTAAGGCTTTTTTGTGTGTGTCCCTCACATTCAGTTATGAGATTCCATTTGAAGTCAAGACCCACGGTTTAAAAAGCTGTGTTCTAGACATAGCCTTTAACAACCTGAGCAGGGTAGACATGCAATTAGTAATGGATTTTATCTTTTAGACTTAATCTTCTTTTTTCTCTTTTGCACTTTGATCTTACTTTCAGATGTCCATATCACAAAATATGAGTACATGTTGCTCTTTTGTTTTAGTAAAATGACTTTAAATATATATACATCTCTCTCTCTCCCCCTTTCCTTCTTTCACTCTCTCTATGTATATACATATATATGTGGGTGTGTGTATATATGTATATATTTATGTGTGTGCATATATATGTATATTTATATGTACATGTCATGTTGAGTTATGTGCATATGAGTGTAGGTGTTGTGGAGGCCAGAAAAGAGCATCAGATTCTTTGATGCTGGAGTCAAAGGTAGTTTTGAGCCACCTGATATAGGTGTTGAGAAGCATCCTCTCCTCTGGAAGGGCAATGCACACACACTGCAGAGCTTTAGCTTCAGCATTGCCTTTTGTCTTCTAAGTCAATCCTTGTTTTTTCACTTTTGTCAGATCTGTAGCTTGTTCAAGTTTCCATGTCATACAGGATGTCTGAGTTTTAAAGGTAACTGAAGTTACCCTTAGTCATAAAACATGCACTGGGATGATTTTATTCAGGCTCTTCATTTTATGAACAGATAAACTGGAAGCCCAAATAAATAAGTTATCCACAGAAACACAGGAAGAAAACATCAGGAGTGAAGCTCCTCTCCCAGACTCCTGATCTTGTTCTCAAATTTACAGTTTGCCAAGGTCAGATCAGTATGTACCAAGAGTAATAAGAATTGCAATAATTATGCAAAACTCATTACAATTAAGATAACTGCAGGACTTCTGTTTCTTTTGTTTGTATGTGGGAACCAGCACATGTCATCTTAAGAAATGATGTCTTGAGCAATTCCTTTATGTTCTAAGCTGCTTGTAGAACTTTTCAATTTCACAAATTGGATTTGACATTGTCAAAAATAGAATCTGAAGTCTGCTTTCTAGGGCACCCTCATTTTGGTTAGGGCATAGAGAGTGATGATGATCGCCATGGCTTTTCTTGTCTCTACCAGACTCTTTCAAAAGCTCCAGACTATTCTCCATTTCATAATACCTGCAAGATTAATTTGTGACATTAACCTTGAATTATTTTTAGTCTGCTGGGTCATGTTAATTCCCATACTTTTGTTTAACTCAAATTCTGTGTGCTCTTTTAGACAAAAGGTGTGTGTTCCAGTCCCCTTTGTGTGTGAACAGTTTCTCATGAGGCATGTACATGAGAATCTTCTGCACTAGTCAGGTAAGGTTAGATTGTCTCAGACTTTCAAGATCAGGAGAGCAGGAAAAAAAATCAACAAGAATAAATTCAAGAAAAAAGAAACCATTTACAAGACAAACACCTCCCAGTTGTCTATGTCTAAGTCTGTGTCTAAGAAAGTACCAACTCTTTTTCCTAAACAGATATCTTTAAAGAATGACTAAATTTTCTTGTGAACACTGTAATTGGGTCCTCTATCAAAATTTATGGCACTTTCACATGACAGAGAAAATGAAGCTAGTACAATAGACCAAAGGAAATTTTGATGAGAAACACTTTCTTGATGTGACTAGTAATTAGGTGAAGTTTAAAAGATGCTGGAAAAATTCCATCCTTTCATCTTCTAATTTTGAAGAAAGTTTAACAGCAGCAAATTGTCATGGCTACAGCAAAAAGACAGAAAATAATTTCAGTATGATTTAGTTAAATCTTGAGCTATACTTCTTAGACTAAACTAAAAGCCATGTAACTTAAGACACACAGAAGGGAAAAAATGGTTCCCCACATTGAGACCAACTTAAGCCCAATGTAATCTTGAGAACAGCTGGTCATCATCAGAAGTCCCTCTATTGGTACATGACATTTAATTTCTGTTTGCTGTATCCAAATCAGCTAATAGTTGGCCTATGTGCTCTTAATAGGTAAACAAGTACTTATCTGTCCTTGTAACTTTTTCAGGCAGTCCACTGATACATCTTTTAGGGACTTTACTCATTTAACAATTATTTAATGAACATCTATTATAAGTGATATAACATGTCACTAAAAACTGAGAAAGTCAAAAGCATAGCTTTCCAAAAACCTGTTTAACGTATGAAACAGATGAATAAACCATAATTTGTTTGCAAGAGAACCGGTTGCAAATCCTGCCTTAAGGCCTATAAAAGAGATAGCAGTGGGTCCTAAAAGCCTGGATTCTTAGAGAAGAGAAAGTGGGAAAAGATTCATGAGCTCAAGTTGCATATATAGAGGCATGGCAATTCAAAAGAGCATGCGCCATAGTCTGGCAGGGGCTCAAGGAGAGGCATAGGATTCATCCTAATGACCCAGCATTTGATAACTGTGTTCTGTCTGGAGACTTGAAGGATGTGGAAAGGGATGTGAAATAGTCTTTGCCTTTGCAGATTTTACAAAGTGACTCATGTCTCAACGTGTAGTTAGTGACCAAGCAGATGTCTCCTTTGTTTACTGACATCAATTCTTAAGGAACTTAGCTCAATGTTGATGACAGTCACCACGCTGGTGGCAAGGGAATCCACAAGGTGAGCAAGGCATACTCTGCCCATGTGCAAGGACCATGGGATGACAGACACTGACCAATCAGTGGTATTAGCTAAGAGAAATGTTGTTTGAAAGATTCTCTTTATTTACCTAGAATATAGAATGTATTGTCATTAGAGAGGACACTCATCTCTTTGTACAGGAATTCCCCCATGTTTGTATCCTTAGTTCAGTCTATATCAGTGCTTGCCAACCTGTAGATCATGATTCCTTTGGGGGGGGTGTCAAATTAACCTTTCATAGGGGTTGAATATTAGATATCCTACATATCAGATATTTACACTGTGATTCATAACAGTAGCAAAATTACAGTTATGAACTAGCAATGAAAGTAATTCACACTGTGTTAGGGATCAACACAGTGTGCGGTACTAAACGGTTGCAGCGTTAGGAATGTTGAGAACTCCCTGCTCTATGCTGTGGGCACATAGAGTTCATTTAAAGTCCACAAGAAAATGACTTGGGGAACAAGCTGTCTAAGCTCCTACCTCTTTAAGAACATTTGTTTCTCAGTGACCAACATCTCTCCTGAAGGGAAATCCCATATTACAATCTTGTGTGCTTAAAATTCTCTAGAGGTGGCTCTCTTTATTTTTGGCTATGTGATCTAAAGTTGAAATATTAAGGGTTCCTAATATTTCCTTTTCTAGGGGACCTTGTTATATCAGATAGCTTTTCATTTCTGTGATCAAAGTGCCTGACAGAGAGAAGCTAAAAGAGAAAGGATGTATTTTGGCTCATGTTTTTTAAAAGATGTATGATTTCGTGATCCAACGAGCTAGAGCAGAGTATCATTGGGGCTGTTGATTCTGCTGTACTTGTAGATGGACGGGAAAGAGAAGATGGAGCCTGGGTAATGGACTTCTGGTGTCCCCCTGCTCCCCACTCTCCTACCCTGTGACCTGCTCCCTCCAGGTTCTACCTTCCAAAGCTTTCACAACCCCTCAAAATCATCTGAGGAGATGATTCATATTTAAACTATACAAGCTTTGTTCCTGTCTGATTTTAAATGAAAATAAGGACATAACTACTCGTAGGTATGTTGTGGAAAAGAGTTTTGAGGCATTTGGAAGAGGAGAGAGGCAGCGGAGAACAAGGGAGGGTTGGGGGGGAGGGAAGAGAGAAGAGAAAGACACACACACACACACACACACACACATCCAGAGACAGAAACAGAGGGGTGGGAAGCACAAAGAGGCCAAGTGCAAGCCAGCCAGGGCCAAAGGAATGTGTGGCCAAAATGGCTGGGTTATATTATAGGAAAAGGAGAAGCGTAAGGGACGTGAAGTGAAGGTCAGCCAATGGGCTGGAGAGCTGTAGGTTATGGGCTGCATGAGAAGTGATGAGAGGAGTTGTAGCTACTGAGCAAGCTTTCCTGGCTTTTTCTGAGACCTGGCATATCTTAGATTTCTTCTCATATTAAAACAAGTCTGGGGATTTATTATAAAACTGAAAATACTTACACAGGATCCATCAATCATTCTTCTTGGTGTTTACTCAAATGAATCGAAGACTCATGTCCATCTTAAAACCTGCACACAAATGTTTCCAGTGGCTTTGTTGAATTTGCCAGATTGCTGGCAACTAAGATATCCTCCAACAGTTAGATTTTTGTCACCTTAAAGAATATGACTTCGGATAGAGCAAAGGGTTTATTTTGGGCATACAGATATTTTCCGTTGGCTCAAATGTGCAGGGCCAACTTTGATCACATGAATTAAACTAAACCATGGTACTGAGCAGGGAAAATTAGAATACTCTCAAATTTCGGTTGTTGGAGTACTTAATAAGATGAATTATTAGATCTTTTAAAATATTTTGAATCATTCTAGGTTTGAGCTGCATTCAACAGCTTTTACCAGTGTGACAGACTCACATTGCAATATCATAAAAAGGTGTTTCCCCAGAATAAATTCTTCTTCAAAAGGTATCCCCAGGATTCCAAGACCATCAGTGCTATTCTCCTCTGGGTACTGGCAGCCCTGCTCTGCCAGTCCCAGGTTGAAAGCCATTCTTAGTCTCTAAAGACAGAGAGTTTTGGATAAGCACTTGTCATTGACAAGCTTAGTTTCTCTCTCCTGATCATTATTCTCTATTTTATTTAGAAAACAATGCTAATGACTAGATTTAATCCTCATGGTGGTAAAATGTAGCAAAACGCATCTATTCCTGCTTTTCAGTACATTTGCTTTTGTGATGTATGAAGCATTAGTAGAATTGTTCGGAGGCTAGGCTGAGCCTGTGTGCTTTGATGATTTTTATTTATCTTCTATTCTTCAGTTCTTAGAAATGCTAACAAATGATATTAATTACTTTAAAATGTGCATATTTGCAAATGCAATACTGTACTTGCTTGAATCGGTGACAGCTCATAGTCCATGCAGGGTACAGCCTGATATTTTGCAGATGCTAATACCATATGGTATTATGCATGCAGAACTGTGTTTCTATGGTTTTGATGTTATGGGAAGTAGCAGGCTGTTTTCTTAATTTTCATAAGTTGCATATCCCCCTAAAGACTCATTATGAAAAGAAACGTTGAAGTGAGTGGTGTCATTACAAGATTGTTCTTGCTTGCCAACAAGCCACGCAAGGAGAAAAAAAAAATTCCTGACAATTTCTGAGATTCAATCATTAGAAATCACCTCTGAAATTAATGAGATGCTAGAAAAAGGAGCCAAACAGATTGTATCATATGCAGGGCTCCAAGGGGGCTATAAACCAGGACAAGTGATTTGCTGAGTGTAGGCAGTAGTTTTCATGATCAACCACTTTCTTGCTGCTACTTCTCCAGGATGAAACCAAGCAGATCCACAATTATAAGTACTCACATGAATACAGAACACTCTGACCTAGAGAAAACTGTAATTAAATTCACAGCTAAAACTTGAAGTTTTTACTCCCTCTTCCCTCTTTCCCTGCCTTTTTCCTTCTCTCTCTCTCTCTCCCCCTTCCTCCGTCCCTTCCCCCTCTCTGTCACACTCACATGCACGTGCACACATGAGCACATGGACAAAAAGCTAGAAGAGAAATTCCCCTACCTCCAAGGTACAACCCAGATTCTCCCCCACTGTTTTCCACTACCTCCCTGCTACATTGTCTCTACCTGCTGGGTGTCTTCAGGCAGGGCATACTTCTGTCTCCATGGAGACAGACAACCCTGAGGGTAAAGCCATCTGGACTCAAACCTCACCCCAACCCCCTACTTCCTGGGATCCATCTGTTTTTGATCATAGAGCAGAGAGGTAGAGAACTTACCTTCTCTCTAGTAAAGCAAGAAATTGTTGGCCACCTGAAATCCTCACTCCCTGTGGTCCTGAATGCAGCAGGCAGAAAACTGGAAAGAACACCTTTTGTTTCCTGTGGGGTTAGGAGAGCAGCCCGTTTGCTGGGAGGATACACATAGCAAAGAGAGACTCAACAACAGCAAGGAGAAAATTGTCACTCTTGAAAAGGTCCACCAAGCTGTCCAACTGTTAAGGCGACAGGTTAACTAGAAATCCAAGAAATGTGTGGAGATCAGGTGCCTCCTCCTCCTCCTTATAATGCACAGTTATTCTAAGCAGAGAGACGTTAAAACATGCACAGATGTTGTTTGTTAATGAGTAGAGGAGCCAGGTGATGCCTGCAAATGCTTATTTTACTGAAGAGGCCTGCATATCTGCAGAAAAAGCACAGACTTTCAAGCTCCCGACATCTCTGCCTTTTTCATTTAGTGGAAATATTTTCATACTAATGTTACTGTGAAACTTTATCACTGCACTTTCAGGTCTGAATCAAAAACTCATCCTGCTTATGTGATAGTAGTTTTAACACGTAAAGAGAAAAAAAAATTAACCTGTGATGGCTAATGTTATATTTTAAGTGTAAATCCTGGGCTTTAAGAGATCTATAAAACAGAAATGTCTCTCACTTGCTCCACTTGCTTAGGAATGCCGGGAGCTGTTGCTCACTTAAGATAACAAGCTTGGTTGCCCCAGTTATTCAGGATCACATGTAGGCAGGAAGTGCATCAGGATGAATGCTTGCCTCTGATTGGATGAGGCAGTATGTAGCCTTTTGAATTTTGCCTTTATTAGTCCCTGACTGATATAATTCGGCACCATTTTTTGAGTGTGTCTCAAGTATGGACCTGTCCAGTATCTATGGTCCTAATTAGTTTTTAATAAAGCCTTTTATTCCTTAAAAATTTATTAATTGTCAAACTGGTGAATCTCTGAGTGAAGCCAGAATCATACAAACCAAATGTGTCAAGTCTGGAAATGCCATTACTTCTGTGCATGATAAGTTGTTCTAATATTGGAGGTACTGGAATTGTCCTCAACAGTTATATAGAAAGTCATGATTGCTTCCTGATGTGCACTGATAACTCCAGGGATCTGTTCTCAAACTAGCAGGAATTTGTGACCAATGTGTCACAGTGTATCTCTGAAACACTTTTTCAGTCGGCTGACTTGCACAATACATGCTTTGCAGACCCTGTCTTTGTATAGATCTTATAGAAAGGCTGGGAGATGGGAATTGTTATGCTCAATGAGGCTCAGAGAGGTTAAATAATGTACCTAAGTTACTCAAGTACTGAGAGCCTCAGACCTTTAGTTTTTTTATTTCAGATCTTATTTCTTATTTCTTTCAACATGGTTATTAAGAGTTTTCTGATATTGAGCATAGATATTCTTTATTTTGGAAAAAACTATTTGTTTTGATTTTCTGTACGTACACACACACACACATTTCACAAGAATTCAGTGCCTGAGGAGGACAGGAAAGGGTGTTGTATCTCCTGGAACTAAAATTGAAGATGGTTGAGCCACAATCTGAACCCAGGTCCTCTGAAATGACAGGGTGTGCTCTTAACCACTGAGCCATCTCTCCAGTCTTGGTGTTCTTTCCTTGGAATCCAGAATAGGTCAGTTTACAGATCAACAGAGGGTAGAAGCAGATTCTCCCTGAACAGCACTTTCCCTGTACCATTTATTGTCTGCGGTGTTTGCTTTCTACCAGGATAAAGGGAATTCCCACCCTACAAACCCCAAACACTTAGTGATTCCATTTCTTTTAGGACCATTTCTCTGGTGAAGCTAAAGTAACCTTCCAAAAGCTAGGAAGCACAAATAACTAATGTTCCTTAGACTTCTAAGACTCTTCTGAGCCTGTTTTTCTCTTGGTGCTGGCAGGAGGGCTTGATACTGAAATGGGCCAGTTAGACAGGAAACATTCCAGCTCATGAACTCATACCTCTTGCCTAGACACTGTATGTGATCACAGGCTGGTCATCCTCAACTCTCTGTCTGACACTGCCCCCGGGCAGCCAAAGAGACTCCAAACACCTAGTAAGAGGTCTCAGTTATCATTGTTTCTCTGAAATAGGAACAGTTTTGCAAAGTTTAATTCAATGGCTACAGCACCAAGCATGGGTGTTGAGTTCCTACTATTGTTCTCTACATTTGAGAGGATGAAAGAGAGAATCTAAAATTTTGGGAAGTCACAAAACCTGGTTGTGTAAAGCTACAGGAACCAGTGAAGTGGTTTGTAAGAGGCCTAACCTGTCCTGCTGGCCCATCTCCATCACTTGATGGCTCTGTCATATATGTTACATCATTCTCAGCATGCAGGGCAGTGGACATTATTACTAGTTTTGTTTTATGGTATAGCTGGTGACATACTTGTAACCAAGGCACTGGCTTAACCCAAGATCCCTTCTCTGACCAACACTGGGCATGCCGCATTGGCAAGCACTTTCCTGTTCTGTACAGAAGATAAGAGATGAAAGAAGCACCTTCACCTCTGAGCTGGAGTTTAGTGATTCACAAGCAATCCCATTTAAGTTTCAGCAGCAGTTGTAATCTTTGACTTGTTCAAATATGTACTGGCTTTGATATTGTTTTTAACTAGGTATACAGTGTCATTTCAATATTATGATGACTATTGCCAACATTTGTGACCTTGTTGATAGCTGAAGTCAAAATGTATATTGATTGCATCTCAAGAAGATTTATTTATTTATTTATTTACCTATTTTTTTTTTTTACCTGCTTCCTAGTATATAGGAACCTAGAGAGTGGGTTTGTGGGAAAGGATATGAGAAGGTCACAGAGGACCATCTTGTCAGCATACTGAGATTTAGAGTGGCTGTTCTATACTACTGTCATCCCAGAAAATGTGTCAGTTATCTTTCCCTAAGGCTGGTGAATAGCCCAAGTTACCAATATAGCACTTAATTTCCCTGTGACAGGTTCCTTACTGTTCTGAGATGACAGTACTGAGCATTCTGCTGCTGTAGTGTTTGTCACTGCCAGAGTTGACACGTTAACACTGATCCCAGCCTCAGTCCCTCATGAGAAAGTATATATGGTCACGAGGGAACTCAAGGCTCTGTATGTCTCCATCACACACCCATAGCTCCTTTCCTGTTCTTCTGACTTCTGAGATCTTACAGTTGCTGGCCTTCATGAGGTATCCTATCTGATTACTGTGTCACCTGCTGTGTTTATTCAGGAGAGGATATAGATTAAGCCTGACTCATTGCTATGTCCATGGTATATTTTAGCACCATCATCAAAGCTTATGCAAGTAAAGCAGGCCACAGCCATAGGCTTCAGTTTGTAATGAGATATTTATTTGTAAGTCTATTTATACTTTTCTTATCACCTCTTATGTTACTAAGGTTTCAGATACTGTGATAAAACAAATGAGATAATCATTCAAAAATTTGGATCATGGTATAGTAAATGTTCATTGTGGCTTGGGGTCATCATAGTGGGGAGTGTGGGACAGAGAAATGCTGCTCACTCTGATGGGGTTCGGCTCACGGCGGGCACGTCTGCAGACACCAGGCACAAACAGCTCCATGTTTAAGAGGTTTAATTAAGAGGGAGTGGGGACCGCGGCACAGGAAGAGGGGGGAGAAGAAAAGAGAAGAGGGAGAGATGGAGGAGAGTACTCATATATATATATATGTATATATATATATATATATATGTCGTGACGTAGTAGGTCCAGGTAAAGGTGGGAGCTGAACCCAATGGATTCTGGGAATATGGTGGCCGTTGCCTTGACGACAGGCCTGTGGACCCGCCCATATCTGCAGCCATTTCTGGGTGCTAACATACTCCATGACAGCTAGGAAACAGAAAGAGGGAGATGGGGAGCAAAGGTTGTAGAGAGACAGAGAGACTTCATGCCCCCCTAGAGATCTAACTTCTTTCCACTAGACTGAACCTTGTAAAAATTGCAGCATCTCCAAGTAGTACCATAGGTTAACAATCAAGCTTTTGCTACGTGGTCTTTGGGTGACATTTCAGTTTTAAAACAGAGAACTCCAGCAAAGTGAGTACTCTCTTTCAAAATCTTGGGGGTCCCACACAAAGGTGCTAAGTTTCCAGTCTCTATTTGAACTCTGGGATTCGATGTTGGGATAGAGACAAGATGGTGTTCCCACGGTCAGCACTGTGTAAGACACAGCTAGTAGTTACATTACAGTTGGAAGCTATTGCCCTTGCTGATCCTCAATTAGACACACACACATATATATATATATGTGTGTGTGTGTGCACGTGCATGTGTGTATGTATGTGTATGTATATGTATATATTTATTCCATAAGTTATGTGACTCTGGAGAAACATGATTAAGACATCTTCTAACACATGAGTACATAGAACATGTTACTATTCCAAAGGGATGAAAGAGAACAGAGTGAGGAAGTACTGATCAAAGAAAGACTAAAAACCAGCAGGGCAAATTCCAAATTCTGTATCTCCATGTCTGATGTCAAAGCATTTTTCAGAACTTCAATTCCTTATGGCTTTGTTGACTACAACATATTTTTCTCTCTTGGATGGGTTCCACACCTAGTCTGCAGCTTTCCCTAGAAGATGTTCCATTACTCTGGCATCTTGAACATCTTGGGGTCACTAGCACTATTCAGGCTTCATCCCCACAGCTTCACACACTATTTTCTTTGGCTCTCCATGCAGGGACATTCCTGTCACATGCCTAGCCTCAGCAGCGTGCCTTAGTCACACAGAAGATTCCATAACCCTTTTCTTATATTCTTGACTCTAAAGCCAGAATCACTCGGCTGAAGTTGCCAAGTTCTGCTGCTTTCTGGGGCTAGAACTTGGTCTCCTTCTTCCATCACATTTACATCAGCTTTCTGTTGTTGCTGGTTTCCTTCAGTGCTTAGGCATTTCTTTAATTCCTTTTCACAAGTTGGAATCTTAGCTGGGTAGGGCCTTGTCCTGAGGTCACCACTCTCTATTCCATGTAGTATCACAACCTTTATTTCTTATGTTTATAAAACCATTTGGTATCATGCAATAAAAATGAGTCTAGAGATGTAGGCTCATTTGGTTTTTGGGTAATAGATTCTATTCAAGGCTCCCCTCACCCCAGTACAGCTTGAAAACCACCTGACAGTAATTAAATTATTCCAGCATCTAACTCCCATCTCCCACACACATTTTCCCCTTTTGTTTTGTTATTTGGCATTATGTACAGTTTAATCTTCTTTAAAGCAACGAGCATAGCCACCCACGACTACACATGCTCACTCTAAATCTGAACCGTGGGGATGGGAAGAACGAATCCCTCCCCTTTCCCTCACAGGTTGTAAATTGGTTATTCACATTTTCTTGGATGAAAATTTTAAGCACTGCACAGCATCTTCATAAGTGCACACAGCAGATGGCTGGGAATACTGTGTGATAAGAAGAGGGAGCCAATTTCTTCAGTTATTTTCACCTCTTGAACACATTCCAAAGAAATGCAGTGGCATATTTTAGGGTGTCTCTACAAGACCCCTTTCCTTAAATATGAATGTAATTTGCTGCTGTGTTCACTTTAAGATGGATTCCTTTTGGGGCTGTCTTTATTGTAAGAGATCTTGTAGTATTTTTGCATAAAATTAAACTTTTGTTCAAAGCTCTCCTGAGTGTTGCTGCCTAGGAATTAACCCAGATGTTGCTTCTCCACACTCAGAATGGCTATGAAACAGGAGGCAATGAAGCCTGATATTCAGATGACTCCCAGTGACCTTGATGCTTCTCTCTGTGTAATGACATGATCCAGAGAAAGGAAAAGAGTTTCCTGGTCACCTTGGTTGACCAGTGAACTGGCCCCAACCTTTACCAACTTGAAAACTTTAGATATGCTGCTTAGAGTCCAGATAATTCTGAGAAAAAGTATGGCTATTTTTACCGACTGGATGGTTGTTGACATAATGAGAGATTATATAGATGAAGCTCTCTCCTTATGTGTTCATTAATGGTGATGGAGCTAATACGTCAATAGTAGGGAATAATAAGATGTAGCTGGTTGTCACCCTCAAGAGCATTCTTTCTTTGTAGACACCTTAGTGGTAAATCTTTGGGGATAGCTCCTGTTTGTCACCAAAGCTTTAGGAAGTCTTAGCTCAACGACAAAAGATCCTTTGGCCTCATGTTTCTTCCTTAAACATCAATTTTTCTTTTTTTGCTATGATTAAAATTTTGTCTAATATTTGTCCATGGACTTAGTTTAATATCTGAAGAAGTTTGTTTATATTGACAATTCTTGTTGTACAAGTGTGTTTGGAAATAGGTCAAGTTCATTTGGTCTGTTTTTCTAAGTCCATAAATCAGTGATGGTATATAATAGCTCTCGTTAAGAAGCAGAAGGCAGGCCTTGAGAGATGGCTCAGTGGCTAAGAGCACTGACTGCTCTTTCAGAGGTCCTGAGTTCAAATCCCAGCAACCACATGATGGCTTACAACCATCTGCAATAGGATCTGATGACCTCTTCTGGTGTCTGAAGAAAGCAGCAGTCTATTCATATACATATAAATTAATAAATTTTAAAAAAATGAAGCAGAAGACCTTTTGAGTTAGTGCTTCAGGAGAGTTGATGCAGACAAAATAAGTCTTCTGTGAAGGATCTGAAGAATTGGGCTAATCTATAATTCTAATGTTATAATGCCTTATATAGTGGTCACTAGATACACATGGCTATTAAAATTTAAATGACTACAATAACAGCAACCACCACCACCACCACAACAAAAAAACATTATATCAACTCAGTTGTAGTAGACAAAGCTCTAATACTTAGTAGATATATTTAGCCAGTAGCTATCATAGAGGACAGTATGGAGGCAGACCACTGCTGTCATTGCAGATATCTGTAGAATGTTCTTTTGGACAGCACTGTTGTGCTTGGAATTGACCAAAGAAGACAAAAATATTAGAGGATTGTAAACCATGGGACATTCCAAATGGGAGGATAGGTGAGAATTAAGAATTGTTGGCAAATCTAAACTGATCCAAGGCCTGCACCATCAAGCAGAGATAGCTTAGAAGAGCAATTGTGTGGTATAAATGGGCCTGTAGCTTGACCAAAAGTCATAGAGAGTACGTATCCAGAAGCACCTGGGATATGGATTGGTTTTCAGACTGCAGGTTTGGGATGACACATTTCTATAATGTCCCCTGTGTTGTTTTGTCTAGACATGATTCAAGATAGGACTGGAAAAAGATTAGATTCTTCTTCTAGACTCTTAGTCATGATTGCACCATTCTGAAAAAATATTCTCTATTTTGGTTAAACAGCAACAATCCTCAAAGTGAAAGTAACTTGGTTTCAGCTTGTTTTTTTGGATTCTTACCTCTTGCCCTGTTGATTCAAGTAATGGCTGACCACAAGACTTGTTTATGGTTCATCTGACAGCCTTTAACCCACCATACCCCCCACCTTCTTTGTTACTGACTGCAAACCCAAAAAGAGACCACTTCACACTTCCTTTTTCATTCTTCTTTTGAAGTCTTAGACTCTGGTTCTCATACTAGATGTCTCTTACAGGTCTTTTCCAAATAAAGCCTATGCTGATGTCGGGTTATTTCTTCCCTTTTCTTGACTCTTCTCCTTGCTGATATTACAAAGAGGAATAAAGAATCTCTTATTAAATCTGGACTTCTTCAGAACTTCTGAGGATATTTCCCTTTCATTCATATTCTTATTTTTTCATTCATTTAACAAATATATCTAGAAAGCCTGTAAGTATATATCAGGGAACAGAATTCCTGCCTTCCATAAGCTTAGGTTTTAGGGCAAGAAGACAGACAATACAGTTGAATATAAAAGTGTGTGTGTGTGTGTGTGTGTGTGTGTGTGTGTGTGTATAATACACATATATATTTAAATTTTCAAATAAAAACATAAGATATGATAATATATATTATATGAGTTTGTAATAAACATTGTAGAAAAAAATCCCGAATAGGAGAAGAGTCTAAGGAATGGTTTTAAGCAGATGTAGAAACTTCAGTGGTCACAGAAGACCTCAGTAGTAAAAATGCAAATTTCAGCATAGATGCATAATTTCTATACCTGCTGTAGAAACCTGTGCATGGACACACATTCATTCCTTTGGGAAATAATTCCAATAGGAATGAAAAGCAGTGGGAGGAGGGCATGAGGCTCTGACCTCAGAGCAGAGGAGGAAAAGATGGCTGAAGACCATAGCTTATATGAGTGGGCTACTTAAATATAAACATTGTCTCTAAATGACATTGAAGGAAACCTTTGAAAGCTTTTTCATTAGTGTTTGACACAATTGGTTTATTGGAAAAGGAGTCACCATGAAATCAGGTTTGGGAAGATGGTTCAGAAACAATGCTAAGAAAATGGAGAACCAATTAGTTGTTACAATGATTCAGAGAGACAGAATCTGAAACTATATCAAAAAACTTTTTGTGCAATGTTACACTGAAATACATTTGTCTGTATTGTACTGTGAATGCATTTTACCAATGACTAGTTTGGTAAGATCATGAAGTTGTCATTCAGAAAATATCGGTATGCTGAGTTATGCAGATTTTCTAAATGTTGACAGATTTTATTGTACAAGATAAAAAACTGTGTTCATTGATATCACCAACCTCATCAAAAAAGTTTTTTTAAGTATTAAAAAGCTGTCAAAGCCCACAATGGCAGATATGAGTCTCCCAAAATTCTCATTTTCCCTTCAAATCTTGAATTTTATTAGTGAAATTTCTGTGGATTCCTTTCTTTGAAGTGACAAGATCATTCTGTTATTTTTTTTAACAATGTATCTCCCAGAGACACAACATTAACAATTATAGCTTGTCTATCAGCTGTTATTTTAAGTTAAAAATGGTGTCTCCTGAGAAAAGTAGTCCTGTAAAATTGCAACACAAACAAGTGCCCCTGCAGCTGCCAGGACGCTTTATGTGCACACCCTTCTCTGTCTCCTTCTCTGTCTCCTAGAGTAGAAGAAGAGAGTATCTTCAGAAGCTGACAGCAAGAAAGTGAAAAACCAGTACTGTTGCTAAAATCATTATTTTCTTTTTCTTTTTTCTTTTATTGTTAGTGAGTGAGTGAGTGTGTGTGTGTGTGTATGTGTGTGTGTGTGTGTGTGTGTGTGTGTGTGTGTGTTTGTGTGTGTGATTGAAATGGCTCTTGGCTTTCACTGTGAATTCTGTAGATCCAGGGCTCCAAGTTAGGCTCTGAGGCTTGGGTAGCCAGTGATTTCCCTCCTGAGCCAACTTGTCAATCCTGAAAACCGTCTTAAGTGAAGCTATCTTCCTTCCTTCAGTATCTCTCTCACATCAGGTTGTAGTGGTGAAGTGTATAAGAATGCAGCTACAATTTTGTGTATGCTATGGTTGGACCTTGTTCCCCTATAATTCAGTGTTAAGTGGTGATTAGAAATGGACACTTGCCCTTGCTTAAGACACAGAAGAGTATGCAGACCAAAGTGCTTCTCCACTGGAGAATGTGGACATCAGTCAGCAGAGAACCAACCCTGGCAGCACATCCATTTGGTCTTCTTAGTTCTTTCAGAACTCTGAAGAAATATATTGTTCTTTATAAATTACCTAGCCCCATGTGTTTCATCACAGTAACACAAAACTGTGAATGGACTAAGATAGCACCATTACGCAGTCTTATTGCGTAATGTACCAACACACCAACAGTTTTACGTCACTTTAAAAATAATTGCTGACAAAGATCAATGCTGTTGAAAATTCATATAATACTTTAACACCATATTTTGTTTATTTATTTGTGTGTGTTTATGTGTATGTGTGTATAAACATGTACGGCATCTTGTATCTGTGGAGGTCAGAGTGCAATTTGTGGACATCAGCTCTTAACTTTGTACTATCTACATCTCTGAGGGGATCTCTGCAAACACCATGGCCAAGAAAGAAAGTCTGGTTCAATAAGACTCACTAGCCAGTGTTGGCTCAAACTTTGAGAATCTGACACCAAGTAGTTTATTTCAGGCATGTTTAAGCATATCACAATTTGAAATAAAAAAAAAAAAAGGTTTCTGGTGATAGTTAATTCAATTTTGTGTGAATGATAAAACATAAGACAGGATTATAGCAAAACTCCTTGTAAGCAGTATATGTGATTTCTTCCACATAGATGGGTTCTATAGACTGACTAGGAAAGCAAGCTCAAGTTAAACAGCTCATGATCAAGGTCTGAGAGAGATTAGACTGACTGAGATAAACAGTCTAAGGGAACCAGTTGTTGCTTGACCAAACAGATAGTGCAGAGGGCACCAATTCCCAGCCATTCTGGACAGAAAACAAGTTATAGCTTTCTTTCTTTGTGGAGACAAACCTATGTGTTTAATATTCCCAGTTTCCCTAGTTGACTAGAACCTAATGTCTCCTACATGTCCCAGGGATGGAACACAAGTCATCAGGCTTGGTGGCAAGCACCTCTACCTGCCGAGCCAATTTGTTGGCCTTCAAGTGTGTGTTTGTGTTTGTTTGTGTGTGTGTGTGTGTGTGTGTACTGCCTCTATGTATGCCACCTACATACAGTATGTTCTCCGAGACTGAGACTCTGGAACTGGAATTTTAGTTCGTTTTGTTTTGTTTTGTTTTTGAATTACTTCAAATGGATCTGGGAATCAAACCCAGGTCCACCACAAGGCAGAGCACATTCTTATTTGCCTCACTATCTCTTTAGCCCCTTTCAAATGATGTTCTGATGCTATGAGTTTTGTGGTGCTGGGACTGAGACACAAAGCCTTGAAGATGCTAGATGATTGTTCAACTACAAGCTATATCACCAGTGTTTGGTGTGTGACAAACCTGTTTTCTTGGCCTTTCCCTTCTGTGAATATCCTGTGGACTGCCAGCAAAGCTCTTCGGTCTCTCTGGAGTTCATGGTCTACAGTTTTAGAATCTTGAGTAGAAAGTGAGATCACCTGGTTCTGAAAGATTTGTTGCTGTTTTAGACAGGGAAATTGAGTAGATAAATATAATTCAAGGTTTATGACCTGAATAAGTACCTAAAGGACAAGCAGCTGGTGAGGTGGGAAGAATGGGGTTGCAAGAGTGTTAGGGAAGGGACAACAGGATTCAGGTCCAGCTTTGAAAGTCTTTAGTAATTCAGTTGTTAAAGGCAGTAATACCATCTGCCATGACTTTAAATTAAAAAAAAATTTACCCATGGAAACAATGATTTAAGTCTTGGCTTTAAGAGTTTGGAATTGATTACTGATGTATGCATGGGCCATTAGCCTCTAAAATGGGCCCCAGTTCCTCTGTGTGGCTCTTTCTCTCTCAGGATGTGGGATAAATATTGCACTTACTTCTAATGAATATGTGCATATAATGACTAATGGAATTTTATTGTTGAGACTAGTTTAGAAAGACTGTGTCTTCAGTCTCCAGTGCTTTCTTTGGCTGAGAAGCATCTAAAGAAATGTTCAACATCACTAACTAGTACCCTCAGAGCTCCTAGGGACTCAACTGCCAACCAAGGACTATACATGGTAGGACTGATTGTTCTGGCAGCATGTGTATAGTAGAGGATTGCAAAATCAGTCATCAATGGGAGGAGAGGCCCTTGGTCCTGTGAAGGTTCTGTGCCCCAGTGTAGAGGAATGCCAGGGCCAATAAATGGGAGAGGGTAGGGTGGCAAGCAGGGGGAGGGGGAAGCCAACAGGGGTTTGTTCTTGTTTTTGTTTGTTTGTTTGTTCGTTCCTGGGAAGAGAAACTTGGAAAAGAAAAATCATATGACAAGTAAATAAAGAAAATATCTAATAAAAAAAGAGAAATATTCAACATCCTTAATCATCAGGGAAATGCAAATCAGAACAACCCTGAGATTCAACCTCATACCAGTCAGAATGGCTAAGATCAAAAACTCAGGTTAAAGAACAAAAACAGCAGATACTGGGGAGGATGTGGAGAAAGAAAAACACTCCTCCATTGCTGGTGTGATTGCAAGCTGGTACAACTACTCTGGAAATCAACTTGGCAGTTCCTCAGAAAATTGGCCATAGTACTACCTGAGGACCCAGCTATATCTCTCCTGGGCATATCCCCAAAAGATGCTCCAACATGTAAAAAGGACACATGCTCCACTATGTTCATAGCAGTCTTATTTATAATAGCTAGAAGTTGGAACAAACCCAGATGTCTTTCAACAGAGGAATGGATACAGAAAATGTGGTACATTTACACAATGGAGTACTACTCAGCTATTAAAAACAACGACTTCATGAAATTCTTAGGCAAATGGATGGAACTAGAAAATATCATCCTGATTGAGGTAACCCGGTCACAAAAGAACACACATGGTATGCACTCACTGATAAGTGGATATTAGCCCAGAAGCTCGGAATACCCAAGATACATTTCACAGACAACATGAAGCTCAAGAAGAAGGAAGACAAAGTATGGATACTTCAGTCCCTCTTAGAAGGGGGAACAAAATGCCCATGGGAGGAGATGCAGAGAGAAAGTGTGGAGCAGACTGAAGGAATGACCATCCAGAGACTGCCCCACCTGGGACCATCCCATATACATTCACCAAACCAGACACTATTGTAGATGCCAACAAGTGCTTGCTGACAGGAGCCTGATATACCTGTCCTCTGAGAGGCTCTGCCAGTGTCTGACAAATACAGAAGTGGATGTTCACAGCCAACCAATGGACTGAGCACAGGGTCCCCAATGGAGGAGCTAGAGAAAGGACCCAAGGAGCTGAAGAGTTTGCAGTCCCATAGGAGGACCAACAATATGAACTAACCAGTACCCCCAGAGCTCCCAGGGACTAAACCACCAACCAAAGAGTACTCATGGAGGGACCCATGGCTCCAGCCACATATGTAGCAGAGGAATGCCTTGTCAGACATCAATGAGAGGAGAGGCCCTTGGTCCTGTGAAGACCCGATGCCCCAGTGTAGGGGAATGCCAGGACAGGGAAGTGGGAGTGGGTGAGTTGGTGAGCAGAGGAAGCGGGGATGGGAAAGGGGGATTTCGGAGGGGAAACAAGGAAAGGGGAGAACATTTGAAATGTAAATAAAGAAAATATCTAATAAAAAAAGAAAAAAATCATTTTATGCTTTAACTATGCCCATTGCATATTTAAACATTTCATTTACTTTTCAAAATGAGCATGCTATATTAAGTTTGCCAATAAGCCACTTTTATTTTGTAGAATAAATTAAAACAAATAAACAATAGGTATCAGGTTTAAAAACAAAGGAGACACTTGCTTTTGTGTATATTATAAACAATGAAGCCTTTGAAACATCTATGATCTATACGTCTCGGCTGAGGAGATAGTCTAGCCAGTAAACCCTAGCCTAGCCTAGCCTAGCCTTGCAAGCATGAGGGCCAAGTTCCATGCTGAAAACTCATGGAAAAAGCTGGGCTGGTGGAAGTAATCCTCATGCTGGTGAGGTAGAGACAGGGAGATTTCTGGGGCTCCCTAGGCAGCCAGCTTAGTTTTAGTGGAGATCTCCTGGCTAGTGAGAGATCTAGCAACAACATGAGCATAAACAAGCAAACAAAGAAACAAACAACATGGAAAACCATTGGGCCAGCACTTAGAAGAACAGCCTGTCAGGTAGCACTGGAAGATTTGACTTGACTCTTTGTTTCCAGAGGAATTACTTCTCTTCTTCCTTTCTTCCTTTCTTCCTTCCTTTCTTCCTTTCTTCTTTCCTTTCTTTCCTTCTTCCTTCCTTCCTTCCTTCCTTCCTTCCTTTCTTTCTTTTTTTTTAATTTATGTGAGTACACTGTAGCTGCCCTCAGACACACCAGAAAAGGGCATCAGCTCCCGTTACAGACGGTTGTGAGCCACCATGTGGTTGCTAGGAATTGAACTCAGGACCTCTGGAAGAGCAAGCAGTCAGTGTTTTTAACCGCTGAGCCATCTCTCCAGCCTGAGGAATTAATTCTTAAGGGATTCTAGTTGAGTTGGCTATTCAGATTTCTGCTCTTTGTAACAATATATTAGAGATAATAGGGAGGTGGGGGAGTGGTGAGTAGTCCTCACACACCTTAACAGGCAGACAGGAATGAGTTCATCATTTAAAACTTGCTGATATGCATGGAGGATGGCTATAGGTTGAGCGTGTAGCAGTCAAGACCATACAGAAATCTACCATAGCAGAGACGGAATTTCACTGCTGGCTCCTGTTGCTAAGATTTCTGCTTGTCTCAAAATTTCGTTGGAGTTAGATGGGCCTGCTATTCCTGCCATATTTCTGCCTGATCCAACACAACCAAGTTTAAGAAAAAAAAAAGCCCCATTCTATGCTTTATTAAATGTTTGGATACTTGTAACTCTAAAGCTATACTTAATCAGAATGCTGGATTCACACTGAAGTAATTGCCTAGCTAATTACCCTCCTGGGAATGGGGCCTCAGATTAATCATTATAAATAATAGGAGACTAGATAAACTTAACTGTTGTTTCACAGCTCACAGCTCAAAACAGGAAAAGGAAGCTACTATTTTTATGGTTTTTAGAATCCCTCAATTTCTAGCTACTACAGCTGTGTCCTCATTGTTTTTACAGCCAAGAAAGGGATGGGGGGTTGCTGGGGGGGGGGGAGCAAAGCAAAGCTCCCCTCAGCAGTTCCTAAACTCTCAAATTTATAGCCATGTCCAGGGCAATTCACACATAAGCCACCTTGAAACAACAGTGGAAGAGACAGCTCATCTGTTGCAGTGATTTCTTAACTGCAGACAATGTCTTCTTCTCTTTAAAAGCAAAGCTGTAAAAATCTATATACATTTCAGTCCACAGAGCATGAAACTCTAATTTTTCCACCTCTCAAGCACTTTGAGTAAATGATTTTTTTTTTTTTTTTGCATATGTGGGATGTCAAAAAAGAAATCAACAAGATTGTATGAAGGGAGTGTGAGGGATTGATTTTCAACCACATGAAAGTGTTCAGAGGAACAGCGTAAAAGGTTCTTCAAGTAAATTAGCCCCCATAAGAATTCTACTTTTCTTGGTACTGTAATCTGTATCTTCCATTGATATGTTTTTTTTTTCTTTTTTCTGCTTGATATAGCACAATGTCAAGCAGGAAGGCTGAGGAGCCTCCAGGCAGTGACACTGTAGGCAGCCTGCAGGTAGGCTAAGGTAACATGGTAAGTGCCTTGCAGTGTAGGCTGGCTAGCAGTTGACACCGTATGGACCATGCAGGCAGGCTTGGAGGTGACACTGGGCACCATACAGTCAGGCGGGTGTGTATGTGTGTATGTGTGACAAATTGCTGTAGTTGTTACTATCTGACCTAATATTCCTGATTTCATAGTAAGACAAAGAAAGAAAGGGGTGTACTCTTCAGGCTTTTGTGTTTCTGTAAAACAAAATACCTGATGGGAACAACTTGAAAAAAAGATTATTTCAGTTCCCAGTTTGGGGGAATAGGTCTGTTATGGTGGGAGGAAGTGAGGGCTGAACAAACAGTTCATACCTGGACATTTAGAAAGCAGAGAGGGTGAGAGAAAGAGATAAAGGGAGAAAGAGAGAGAGAGAAAAAAAGAGAGAGGGGGAGGGGGAGGGAGGGAGGGAGGGAGGGAGGAGAGGGAGACAAAGGATTCAGGGAGAAGACTCCCAGGAAGTTGCAGGAACTCCCGGCCCACTAGATGACAGAGCATCAAGCATGTAAACCTGTTTGTCACCATTCACTCTTACAGCACAGCAAGGGCTCCCATACAAAGACAGAGCTGCAGAGCCATGCAAATCCTTAGTGGTGTGAATGATCTGTGGAGAATGATGTCATTCACATCCAGGTCTCACCCCAAGCTTCCAGTCTGGTTTCTGCTTTCTTTCATCTACCCATTCATTCATCTAGTATTTTAGTTACTTAACAGCTTGACAGACCAGCCTGTGTGGGTGGAATTAATGACCATCTGAGGAGGCCTGGTTTTCTTTCCCCATGTGGCAAAAGGATAATTAAGTTTGTGTCATTAATTGGACTTATAAACATCACTGTACACTTCCTTTAAACACTCACCTTAAAGCAAACTGTGGTTTCCACGAAGATCTGAACATATATGCTCTCCCCTCTGTGTATGCAATAGAAATTAAAATCCTCTCTTACCAAAATTTAGGTAACTAACATAGAATGGGAAACCAGGAAAAATCCTGCCAAACCCAAACCAGCATCCGTTTTTGTCCAAACTTCAGGTATGAAAGATGGTGTTTGTCCATTTTCCCTTACTCTTTCCTGATGTACTCCTCCAGGCTCATGTATAACAAAACTTACCCCAGGAAACAGCTGATATTATTTTTACTCTGGTATGAACATAGGCTTATGTATGGGCATGACCAGAACTATTTGTATCTCAATAGTAATTTAGAGGTAGGGCTATATTGAGTTTATTATTTGTTGTTAAGAATGTAGCTCAAGTTGGCTCAGCCTCTTCCATATCAGTACTGGATTACAGGCAGGAACTACCACGTCTGCAAAACCATCTATGTGTTTAAGGAAATTTAAGAATAGATAAATGAATTAGGGAGCCATTTTGGGGGTGGGAGTCTATCTCACATGTTGTATATTTCTTCTTGATTAGTCATAAGATTGGCATTTCCTGTGTTTCTCACTAGGGGGTTAACTATTCAACTGGACTCAATTTCCTTTCTGTTTGAAGGGGAGCCAACCCCTGGGGATCCTAGGATGATTTGTATCTTCCTTGGAACAGCATTTATTTGATAAGAGCTAGTTAATGAAAAACATTTCTGAATTAGTACAGAATATATGATATGTCAGATCTAAAAATAGTGGCATAGACATGTGAATAGAATGCCTTCAAGAAGTGTTGACTGTCACTAGAAAACAAACCGTATACCAGACCCTCAATCATCAGCAACCTTATAGAAAGGAAAGCTTCTATTAGTACATAATTGCACATGGTACCCACACACCTGTTATCCCATTTATAGCTTCTTTTGTTTTCAAAAGAATTTCTGGATAGGAAACAATATTTATTTTAATAGGAGGAAATGGGAGATGTAGTCCTTTAGCTGGTCTCAGCGTCTCTTCAGATGCTTCTGTATAAAGCTGGTTTCTGTAAACAGTGGCTCAGCTTTTATTCATGTGGCCAGGGACTCTTTCATGAGCAACTTCATGTCCTTAGCCATTCTGTGCTTCATTAGTTGCTATCTTTAGCTTTATGCATAGTAGCTAAGAATCATGCTCACAATGTGTCTCAAGAAGTCTGAATAAGTTTATGTGTGTCTAGAAAAATCAACCAAAATTGTTTGCAAGAAATAATGTGAAGGTAGAAAAAAAGGCAAGAGATTCATGAAAAATAAATGTTACCTACATTTAGAAAAAAATTGGCATGTGTAAAGATCTGCAGTTAAAACTGTTCCTGTAGAAGACCTGGGTTCCGTTTCTAGCGCCCACATGGTGGCTCAAAACTGCCTGTAACTTTAGTTCTGGGTGATCTAATGCTCTCTTCTGGCCTCTGTGAGCACTGCATGGGTGCACTGTACATAAACACATGCAAAGAAACACTCTTACCCATGAATGAAAGAAATCTCTCTCTCTCTCTAAAAGAAGGCATGTGAGGTCTAGGATTGGCCCCATAGACTCGTGTTGGAATGCTTGGCCCTTAGGGAGTGACACATTTTCCACAGATTTTTATCCCAGGTGCTAAGGGAGAAGTTGTCGAAGAAAGAATACTTGAGCTGGGCGGTGGTGGCGTATGCCTTTAATCCCAGCACTTGGGAGGCAGAGGCCGGCGGATTTCTGAGTTCGAGGC
>NW_022196898.1:6880156-6888616 GCF_008632895.1 Mastomys coucha
TCTCTCTCTCTCTCTCTCTCTCTCTCTCACACACACACACACACACACACACACACACACACACGAGTGTGTGCACACACATATACACACCTCCCTCTCTTATCTCTTTTTTGGTTGATAATTAGCTGTGGAAAACTTTTGTTTTAAACATTAAGTGTCTGAAGTGTTGTTTTATAACTGGTTGAATCTCCTGCCAGTTACATCTAAGTAACTTTTAAAATCTTCTAATATGCACTTAGATATCAATTTCCATTTCCACATTCTTAAATTTAACTTATTTTCATACTTTTTTTGAGGAGGAGAAAATTAATTTTTTTATTTTTCATTTTTTCATAACAATATACTTAGAAATTATTTGTGCTGTGACCTTCCTCATAGTTGGTGTCTCAAAATATGTGAATTTGTTCTCTTTTTTAAAATTAATTAATTAATTAACTTTACATCCAGTATTAGCCCCAGTTTCTCCTCCCAGTACCTCCTCATGGGTACCCTTTCGTATTCCTGCCTCCTCATCTCTTCATACATTATCCCCAACCCCCTCTACCCCGCCCCTGGCACATCGAGTCACTACAGTGCTAGGCATATCCCTTCCCACTGAAGCCAGACAAAGGGGCCCAGTTAGTGGAACAGGATCCACAGGCAAGCAGACAACAGGTTCAGAGACAGCGCCTGCTCCAATTATTGTGGGGAACCCACATGAAGACCAAGCTGCACATCCATTACTTATGTGCATGAGTCCTATGTCTAGCCCATGCTCACTCTTTGGTTCTCTCTGGTTAGTAGTTCAGTCTCTGGGAACCCCCAACAGTGGAGGTTAGTTGACTCTATTCATCTTCCTGTGGAGACTCTGTTTTCTTTGGGTCCCTCAATTCTTGCATAAGACTCCTGGAGCTCTATTGAATGTGTAGCTGTAGGTCTCTGCTCTCATTCCATTGACCCCTGGGTAGAGCCTCTCAGAGGACAGTTATGCTAGGCTCCTGTCTGATAACATCAGTATCATTAATCGTGTCATGGATTGGTTCTTGCCCATGGCATGGGTCTCAAGCTGGACCAGTCATCGATGCCATTCCCTCTGTCTCTGTTCAATCTTTGTACCTGCATTAGTAGGTAGGACACATTTTGGGGTGAAGGTTTTGTGGGTGGGTTGCTGTCCTTATCCCTCTAACGGGATTTATTTCTTGCTATAGGAATTAGCCACTTCAGGATCCATATCCCCCACTGCTAGCATTCTCAGCCAATGTCGCCTCCACAGGCCCCTAGGGGCCTCCCTCCATCCTAGATCTCTGGCACATTCTAGTGCTTGCACTCAATTCACCCCCAATTTCCATTCTTTCTTCCCTGCTCTCCCTATTTCTGATTCTCCCTCCCCACCCAGTCCTTTGCTCCCCTCCCATATTTTCTTTTTCTACTCAGTTCCCTTCCTCTTCCCACCTCCAATATCGATTTTGTTTCCTCTTCTGAGGAAGATTCAATCATCTTTTGGCCCCTCCTTGGTATTTGGCTTATTTGAGTTTGTTAATTATAGCATGGTTAACCTATACTTTATGACTAATATTCACTTATAAGTGAGTACATACCATGCTTCTCCTGTTGGGTCCAAGTTAACTCACTCAGGATATTTTCTAGTTCCATCCACTTGCTTGCAAAATCCACAGTATCTTTGTAGATAACTGAGTGGTATTCCATTGTATAAATGAACCATGTTATTTTATCCATTGTTCAGTTGAGGGGCATCTAGGTTGTTCCAGTCTTGGACTGTTACAAATAAGGGTTCTATAAACATAGCTGAGCAAGTGTCCTTGTGGTATGGTGGAGCATCTTTTTGGTATATTCCCAGGAGTAGTATAGCTGGGTCTTCAGGTAGAACTATTCCCATTTTTTAAAAAAAGTAGGTTATTTGGTTTGTTGATGTCTAACATCTTGTGTTATATATACATATACTTGTACACATATACATACATACATACATACATATACATTGGATGTTACTCCTCTATCAGATGTTAGGTTAGTGAAGATCATTTCCCAACCTGTGGGCTGTCGTTTTGTCCTATGAACAGTATCCTTTGACTTAAAGAAGCTTTTCATTTTCATGTGGTCCCATAGTTAATGGTTGATCTTAATGCCTGAGATATTGGTATTATGTTCAGGAAGCTGTCTCCTATACTGATGAGTTTAAGGCTGTTCCCCACTTCCTGTTCTACTAAATTTAGTGTATCTGGTTTTACATTTAGGTCTTTGCTCCATTTGGACTTGAATTTTGTGTAGGGTGGTAAGTATGGATCTATTTGCATTCTTCTACATACATACATCCAGTTAGACCAGCACCATTTAAAGAACATTGAAGATGTTCTCCCTTTTCCATTGTATAGTCTTGGCTTCTTGGTCAAAAAATCAAGTGTGTGTAGATGTGTGTATTTATTTCTGGGTCTTTGTTTTGATCTCATTGACCAACCTGTTTGTTTCTATACCAATACGATGAAGTTTTTATTACTATTGCCCTATAGTACAGCTTGAATTCAGAGATGGTGATACCTCTAGAAATTCTTTTATTGTTCAGGATTGTTTTAGCTATCATGGGATTGGAATTTTGATGGGAATTGCATTGAATATGTAGATTGCTTTCAGTAAGATGACCATTTTCACTATATTAATCCTACCAATCCATGAGCATGGGAGATCTTTCCATCTTCTGACATCTTCCTCAATTTCTTCAGACTTGAAGTTCTTGTCATATAGGTCTTTCACTTGCTTGGACTGAAATACACCAAGATATTTCATATCATTTTTGGCTATTGTGAAGGATATCGGCTCCCTAATTTCTTTCTCAGCCTGTTTACTGCTTGTATAAAGGAGGGCTACTGATTTTTTAGAGTTAATTTTTTATTTAGCCACGTTGCTGAAGTTGTTTATCCACTGTAGGTATTCTCTGGTAGAATTTATGGGGTCACTTATGTGTATTGTTATATCACTGAATACCTTGACTTCTTACTTTAAAATTTGTATCTCCTTTATCTCCTTTAGTTCTCATATTGCTCTAGATAGAACTTTAAGTACTATGTTGAAGAGAGTGTTCAGCCTTGTCTTGTCCCTGATTTTAGTGGTATTGTTTTAAGTTTCTCTCTATTTAATTTTATGTTAGCTATTGGCCTGCTGTATATTGCCTTTATTATGCTTTAGGTATGTGCCATCAATCCTGATATCTTTATGACTTTTAACATTAAGGGTTGTTAGATTTTTGTCAAAGGCTTTTTTTTTTTCTTTTGCATCTAATGAGATGATCCTGTGCCTCTTGTTCTTTCAGTTTGTTTATATGGTGGATTATGTTGATAGATTTCCATATATTGAACCACACCTGCATCCCTGGAATCAAGCTGATGATGTCTTTGATGTATTCTTGGATTTGGTTTGCAAGCATTTTATTGAGTATTTCTTCCCTGACCCAGTGATCATTGAATAGAGGGTTGTTTGGTTTCCATGAATATGTCGACTTTGTATTGTTTCTGTTGTTGTTTAAGTCTAGCTTTAATCCATGGTGGTCTGACAAGATGCAAGGGGTTATTTCAATCTTCTTGAATCTGTTGAGGCTTGCTTTGTGATCAATTATATGGTCAATTTTGGAGAAGGTTCTGTAAGGTACTGAGAAGAACTTATATTCTTTGGTGTTTGGGTGAATTGTTCTATAGATACCTATAGACTCCATTTGAGTCATAATCTCTGCTTCAATATTTCTCTGTTTAGTTAATGTCTCAATGACCATTGCCGAGAGTAGTGTATTGAAGTCTCCCACTATTAATATATGATGTTCAATGTATGATTTAAGTTTTAGTAATGTTTCTTTTACAAAAGTGGGTGCCCTTGCATTTGGAGCATAGATGTTTAGAATTGAGATGTCCTCTTGGTGGATTGTTTCTTTAATAAGTATGAAGTGTCATTCCACATCTCTTTTGATTAATTTTGGTTGAAAGTTTATTTTATTAGACATTAGAATGTCTACTCCAGCTTGTTTCTTGGGTCCATGTGCTTGGAAACACTTTTTCTAGCCCTTTACTCTGATGTAATGTCTATTTTTTTTGCTGCAATGTGTTCTTTTGTGTACAGCAGAATGATTAATTCTGTTTATAAATAAATTCTGTTAGCCTGTGTGTTTTTATTGGGAAATTGAGTTCATTGATGTTGAGAGATATCAATGACCAATGATTGCTAATTCCTGTTATTTAGATATTGATGGTGGTTGTGTGTGTGTTTCTATTTTATTGGTTTTAATCCTGTGAAATTATCTATTTCTTGTGTTTTCCTAAGTGCAGTTTGCCTCATTTGGTTGGAATTTTTTCTTTCTAGTATTCTCTGTGGGGCTGGGCTAGTAGAAAGCTATTGTTTAAATTGGGCTTTGTCATGGAATATCTTGGTTTCTTCATCTATGGTGATTGAAAGTTTTCTTAGGTATAGTAGTCTTGGCTGACTTCTGTGGTCTCTTAGGATTTGCAAGACATCTGCCCAGGCTCTTCTAGCTTTTAGAGTCTCCATTGACAAGTCAGGTATAATCCTGATAGGTCTGTCTTTATATGTTACTTGGTCCTTTTCCCTTGCAGCTTTTAACATTTCTTTTGTTCTGTTCATTTAGTGTTTTGATTATTTTTAGGTAGGGGGATTTTCTTTTCTGTCCAATCGGTTTGTTGTTGTTAGCTTCTTGTACAATTATGGCATCTCGTTTTTAGGTTAGGGAAAATTTCTTCTATGATTTTGTTGAAGATGTTTTCTGTGTCTTTGAACTGGGAATCTTCTCTCTCATTGTATATTTTTGGGTTTGGTCCTTTCATAGTGCCCCAAATTTTCTGGACATTTTGTGTTATTAGGTTTTATCTGTCCTTTTCAGATTTTGCATTTACTTTGACTAATGTAGCAATTTCTTCTATCATTTCTTCTATTCCTGAGATTATCTCTTTCATATCTTGTGTTCTGTTAGTGATGCTTATGTCTACAGTTCCTGTTCTCTTTCCCAGTATTTCCATCTCCAGGATTGCCTCAGTTTGTATTTTCTTTATTGCTTCTATTTCCATTTTCAGGTCTTGGATAGTTTTTTTCATATCCTTCACCTGTTTGTATTTTCCTGTATTTCATTACATTTATTTGATTTATCTTTTAATGCCTCTACCTGTTTATGTATTTTCCTGTATCTCTTTAAGGAATTTATTCATTTTGTGCTTAAAGTCCCCATAAGATTGGATTTAAAATCATCCTCTTGTGTTTCAATTTCCTTAGGATATCTAGGGCTTGCTGTAGGAGGATAGTGGATTCTAGTAGTGCCACACTGTTCTGGCTCTGTTGATTTTGGTTTTATGCTGTCCTTTTGGTACCTGTTTTTCCCTGGTCTTGGCTGGATGACCCTGATGATTTCAGAACTCCTCATGAAGGCAGAGGTAGTCGTGGGCTAGACAATAAAGGTCAGGGTACCCAACTCCGCTGGCTGTACTTTTGGCAGACCTTACTGTCAGGGGAATTGTTGGAGGAATGTTTCAATCTGGTTGTTCTTGGTGCCCCTACAGGCCTCTCTGAAGGCTGTTTTCTAGGCAAACCAGACTGGGAGGGGATTGGTGGTATGGGTTTCTGAGCTGGATATTTTTGGTGCCCGACAGGCTTCCATGGGGAAGCAGAATGATCTTGGGGCCCCACAAGGCACCTTGGAATACCGTTTCCACATTTTTTAAAAGCTAAGAAATCTTTTAAAAGTCTTTTTATTAAATTAATTAATTAATTCATATGATTTTATAACTCATGTATGTATGTACACCATGTATGTTCCTGGTGCTCAAAGAGAGAAAAAGAAGGTTTTGGATCACCTGGAACTGCAGTTACAAACAGTTATGAAGTCACTATGTGAGTGCTGAGCCTGGCTCCTCTACAAGAGCAGCTAGTACTCTTAACCATTGAATAGGTTCTCTACATTTCATTTTTAAATAATCTCAACAGTAGATATGTTGTTTGATTTGGATGAATTAGGTGAAATCACTCAAAGACTGTGTGAAATTTATGGTTCACCACACAGAACTCTAACTAGTTTAAATGATGGTCACTGGCTCCTAGAGAGAGATGCTTCCCTTTGTTTGCACAATATCACTTGAACTGCAGAGCCTTAGCTATATTGATCTCTGGTCCTTGCAGCACACAACTTGAGTGGTCCTTGACAGCTTGCAAGCTTGGGTATTTCAGAAGGGTTATTGAATGAGTAGAGGAAACTTCCTATCAGCTGCTGGATTTCAAGTGTTTTGCTTAAAGAAAATGAACCCGAAAGTTCTTCTGGCTATTTTTTGAAATTCTGTCCATGTTATTAGATACCTGACAGGTATTTATTAACCTCCTGCACTTTCTCTTCTTGCATTTCCATTTTCTGGGCCACTTGAAAAACATGGCAAGTGTGCAGTTATTTAGCTAAAACCTGTGTGAGCCATATTCATGAATCAATGGATGTAAAACTATGTGGCTTATTCTTGGTGCATGTTTGCATATTGCAGTTATTGGTGAATTGGCACCACTTTTTGGAGTTGCTGGAACTTCAGCTATATTTTGGTAGAAGAAAGGAGAATTGACTATGTATGTATGTGGTGATGTCAACAGTGGGAGCCTGACTAGCAGAGGGCATGGGGAGTCATGCAGAGGACTGTACTAACTAGAAGATACATTGCTTGTTGAACATTGTAGAAATTTTTAATCCCAAGCTGGGGTTTCTACCCTATCTCTGACCACTTAGTTCCTGGATAAAAGACACACACAACCTTTATATTTACAATAAGCCGTAATAGGACTGGGCTGATGCCTATCTTCTATGCTATTAAAATCTATTTTCTATCAATAATCCTGAATTATGACTTACTATGTTTCATTTGGGCTGCTCTTAACTCCAATTGGCCAGCCCTCACAGTTACATTTTCTTGACTCCTAACCCATGGCAACTTTCTCTTTCTCCTCGCCTTCTTCCCTCCCTCATGATTCTCCTCTGACCCACCCCCCAGGCCTGGAATGCAGCCCATGTCTCTTCTGCCTAGGTATTGTCTATCAGGCATCTTTATTTACCAGTCAGAGGTAACTTGGGGGCAAGGCCACATAGCATCATCTGGGTCTATGTGCAGACTCTCTTATCTCTGGAGTAGCCAGGTCTTGAGGAACCAGTGTTAGCATAATAGTACAAGCAGCATCAGGCCAACTCACTACAAAGCATGGTGGAAAATAATTTAAATTGACAAGTTTGTGTCAAACCATGAAGGCTTGGCTTCAGGTGGAGGGACTGAGGCTGGATAGGACAAGTGGAAAAGGAGACACAGGAATGTGTTGGAAGCCATGGAAGACAGAGTGACAGATGGAATAGTGCTTAAAAAACCAAGTAGAAAGCACTGTTAACAGCCAAGGTGCTGGGAATGGTAAACAGCCATTCATCATGCTCCTAACCAACTGCCCCCTTTGCTTTCACAATGATTTATTTATGATGCTACCCCCCTCATTACCTAAAACACAGCGCTACAATTTCACATACCATCTGTGAGATAGAAATGGTCATAATTAACTACCACAAGTGTTCGAAAAAGGTGTTCTGCTAATTACACTTGTTCTGCTGATTATACTTGTCAGCATGCTCTTTATGTGAGGACCATGACATTCATTGTGAGAGGGCTGCATTTTTTCATGTCTTCACTGTCCCATGACTCTTACATGGACCATAGAACTAGGAAATTGTGATTTTCTAATTCAGCATCTTTTAGGTTTATTGTTCTGACCAATCCTCAATTAGTGACAGCAGTCCTATCAAAATTAGTCCCAATTCAAGCACAGTAGTCCCATCAGAATTTAAGTTTCCTGAAAAGGAAATCTTCTGATAGTTGCATTATAACACAACTCTGTATTCTGAAATATCTGGTTAATATAAGAACAACATCAAGGGGAGGGAGAGATGGCTCAGTGGTTAAGGGCACTGGCTGATCTTGCAAAGAACTCAGGTTTGATTCCTATCATCCATGTCTGTAATTGCAGTTCCGGATGACCTGATATGCCTTCAAGCTTCTAGCTTGATAGGCAAAATGCTCATATGGATAAAATTAAATTAAAAATTTGAAAAATGTAAATGGAAGAGATTAGTTAAGGCATTCCTTCCATTCATGGTTTGTCTTGGACTGGGGCTGGGACATTTTGGTTGAGACGCTGCTCACGTGTGATCTATGCTCCGGTAACCCAATAAATTTACTCATTTTGCTAAGTTGGACTTGATAGAATCTTTCTGTCTTATTCAGTGTTCTACTGTTGTGAAGGGACACTGTGACCATGGCATCTCTTATAAAGCATTTAATTGGGGCGACTGTAGCTAACTCCCCAGAATTATAGTTTATTATCTTCATGTGTCTTGGTGGCATGTAGACAGACTTGGTGCTAGAGAATAGCTGAGAGTTCTGTATCCTGATCTGCAGGCATCAG
>NW_022196898.1:6888626-6910876 GCF_008632895.1 Mastomys coucha
AGAGGGAGAGAGACAGAGACAGAAAAAGAGAGAGACAGAGAGAGAGAGAGCATGATAACAGGATGGCAACTATTACCAACTAACATTTAAGACTTTCTCTAGTTTAGTGTTACCCAGAAACAGATGACAAAATTCTTCAAAAACCCAAAAGTCCATCCCTAGAGACACATTTTCTCCAGTGAGGTCACACCTTCTAATATATATCCATTAGTGCTACTCCCTGATGACCAAACCTTTGAGCCTATGGAACCTGTTTCTAGTTAAGCCACCATACTTCCTTTTTGTATGCCAGTTCCTTCTCTTTGGTGATGGTGGAGGTTAATAGATGTTTCTTCTATATCTCTTATGGAAAGTCAGGCAATAATTTGCATCTTCAGTCCCCAGGCCCTAACCATGGGCTTACTCATTTGTTCACTGTGAATACACCTCAAGTTCTCCAGGATTCTCTTTGCTCTTAACTCCTAAAACTAAGTCACACACTGATTGGGAGTTAGGATTGTCATTAGCCTGTTGTGATGGAGCTGGTCACATTTGTCAGAGATGTTTATATTGTCATTCTTTCAATTAAGAGGTTCACCTTGATACATAAATGTTGACTTCCATTGCTATTTAAGACATGTTCAAGGAAGGCTGAACACAATGATTCACCATTAATATAAAAAGCCATGAAGGGGAAGCCACACAAACTTGATCTTGGTAGAATAAAAAAAAAAATTCCTTAGATATGAGCAGATATTTTGAGGCAGGGGTGGCTTCATGCTCTTTCCTTAAAGGGTCATGAAATATTTGATAAATTAAAATATTACAGGTTATGATCATCCTTCCAGGCTACTGGGAGTATAAGCAACTTTCAAGATTTTTAGGTCAAGAGTCTTATTCATGATCTGATCAGATCCATTTCAAAAGTATCCAGAATTCACATGCTACTACATGAACTCCATAGTCATTCTGGTATTCCCTTAAAATATTTCAGCAGTTCATCATGAGCTCTATTGTTAAGCCATTGGTTTCCTTGAGAGAAGGGTAAACATCTATTAATATTTTGGAAGAAACATTCATCTTTTGTGGCTTAAAATTAAGCAAGGATATCTTTAAAATCATGTGATCCTGACAAGACTTATCTTAATATGTGCTAGCCACTGGAATTAGTTTACTAACACACAATAAATTGCTTTCACTCAAGGCTGCTCTCTGGGTGGGGAGAGGGGGCAGATATGTGTGCATAGATGCTTTAAGGTGTGGGTAAGAGGGCATATGAGTTAGAGGGCTCTGTAGCAAAAACACCCCAAAATTTGGTGGCTCAGGTAAGAGGTTTGTATTTTCTTTCACACATGTCAACAAGTTGACTGCCTAGAATTTTGAGTTGTATTAGTTATAGGTTATATATATTCCCCTATATTAGTTATAGGGGAAACCAAAACACACTATAACTAGTCATGAGAGAATGTGTTAGATTGTTTCACATGACCAGAGGCTGAGCTGTCAGGAAAGGAAAAGCTGCTTAAGCCACGAAGGCTGAAGCTGCCATAAAAGAGGCATCAATGCCTGGTAGACTTTTACATAAGCAAAATTGTATTAACATCTTTGAGCTGAATATTGTGCACGTCTTGCTAAATTGTTTGATAAAGACTAAAGAAGAGGAATTTGCAATCCCCAAATATAGTGGAAGCAAAGTCAGACTTTAAAGGTAATTAGCAAAGGCAATCTCACCTTTTGGTGAGAAATAAATTTATATCATAAGGGATTAATATTTGTAAGCCTCCTGTTTTAAACTCCAGTACTATCCGGGTTTTACTGATTTTCTGTTGTTAGTCATGAAATTGATAGCTGTCGTCCTAGTGCTTCACTAGGGAGTGTGGTAAAGAGTTCTGCTCACCATACTTATCAAATTAGCTGTTATAATTAAAGAAAGTCAAACTCATTTGAAAGTGTTACTGAATCTATTTATGATGCCTCATTCCAAAAATTTCTCAATCAGCTAGTATTAGGGTATAAATTTCAATTGTGAGATTAATGTGGGGCTAATTAAATGTTTTATGCCATCTATCAACATGGTAGATTGGTGTTTCTCCTTTGATCTATTATTTATTGGCTTTTCCTTCTAATATTAAAATATCCTGAAGTAAGTTCAACATGGCCATTACATGTTATTATTTATTTTAATGGGGATGGCTTGAATGTCTCCATGCATAAAACAATGCCTATTATTAACACCTCATTCATAAGCCACTTTTGTCCATGATTCTATTCTCTTTTCCAATCCATTTCCAATTTTAGTATCTAGGTTATACTGGTCTTAAAATTTTTGTTGGAAAATGGTCATCATTTTGTATTCTTTGAAGCTGTTTAAATATGACAGGCATAATCTATCCTTTGGAAGGACAGCCTTTTTGAAATATAGTTACCTAAAAGCATTCTCAGTATTGTCTGTGTCTTAAGGATCATTTGGACTTTTCCATTTCCTTTAAAATTGAGTTTTGATAATTTGCATTTTCTGGAAGAGGCTAAAAATTATCCTGTAAATTTTATCTTGACCTAGAGGTCTGAATAGGTTTTTTTTTTCTGTTACCTTTTAAAAGTCTGAGAGTTTCTGCTTTATTGTCTCTGTCATGCATGTGTCAGCTACAAGAGTGGTTTTATTCTGTGCTGCTGCTGGGCTTCTCTCGCTTCTGTGTAGCAGCTTTCCTCTGCCTCTTGGTGAACTTCTGTTGTAGGATGGACCCTCTTGTATTTAATAACATGAGCCTTCATGACTTTACATTTATCAAAATCTCATTTAATAGTAAAAAGAATGCTCACCTCTCTGTTAGAAAAATGTTACTTTATTAATATAATTTAATATGGTAATTTACTATTAATAATAAAAGAGTACTTTAATATTGATTAGAAAAAATTCAGTATAAATTAATTTAATAGTATATTAATAAGACAGATACAAATTTACTTGATTACAGTAGAACTTGATGCGTATTATCCATGAAATCTGTTGGATCAGATATACACTTTGACATATAGATCGCCTTCACAGTATAGTACATTCTGAGAAATGCGCATCAGGCAGTTTTGCTGTATGAACATCATAGAGTATGCCTACAGAAACATAGTTGCTGTAGCCTACTACAGCAGGAAGCACTGTGGTACAGTTACTGCTCCTAGGCTACAGCCTGCATAGCTGTTACTCTACTGAATACCATAGACACCTGTGATATCATTATAAACGCCATGTGTAATGGTTAGTGTTAACTGTTAACACGATAGAATCGAGAATCAGCTAGGCGATGGCTCTGGGCATGTTTATGGTGAGTTATCCTGAGTATGTTGAGTGAAGAAGGAAGACCTGCACACTGTGGGTGGCACAGCTCCATAGGCAGATCCTGGACTGTGTGGGTGGAGAAAGCAAGCTGACTGGCACAAATGCAAACATTGCTCTCTTTCTCTGACTGCCGGTTATGACTTCCCTACCATGATAGACTGTAACCTGACACTCTCAGCTAATGAATTCTTCCTTGGGTTGCTTTTGTGAGAGTACTTTATCACAGCAACAGGAAAATAAATTAAACCAGGATGATATGATTTTCTTCAGCTTCATGGTGACCTTAGGGATGACTATCGTATGTGTGGTCTGTTGTTAACTAAACCATGGCTCTGGCATGTGGCTATATTTACCCCATGTCTGTGGCCCATAGATTAAGAACAGACTCTTTTACACCTCTGCTATTTAGGCTGAGCACCATCCTTGGGTCATTCTTTCAGCTCTCAGTGCCTTTCCTACTATCATTAAGACAGGTACAGCCTACGAGCTATGTATTTACATACATAATTTACATAAATAACTCAATTATTTACAATAATTTACATAAATAACTTAGATGTATTTACTTAATATAAATGTAAACATACATATGCACTCATATGTGGTTTTTGAGACCAAGCCTCACTCTGTAGACAAGGCTAGACTTGAACTCACTAGGTAGCTCAGAATAGCCTCAAAATTCTGGTATTCCTTTTGCCTCAGGCTCCAGAGTGCTGGGATAATAGGTATACACCATCATGCTTGACTAATAATATTTATACACTATTAAAAAAATAAAAGGTAAATATTTCACGACATGTGGAAAGTTTATGAAAATAAGATTTGTGTGCATGAATAGAGGCTTCTTGAAATACAGCAACCAATGGAGTCACAATAAGATGATATTTGAGACAGGTGGGGGGGACTTAGGGGGTGTGGATTGGGTATCTAGAGAAAGTAGGTCACCGGTGATGTACCCTGGAAAGACATGCCTCGGTCCTCGACTTCCTGGTTGCCTGCTACCTAGATGCAATGAGGCCGTTTCTTTCCATCTGTCGCATGCTCTCAGTACCAGGGTCTTCTGCCCCACTTCATGCACAGAGCAATGGATGCACCTTACTACAGTCTGAATTCTCTGAAACCATAGTGTTAAGTAAAATTTCGTCCTGTAAGGTGTTTTCTTTTTCTTTTGGCAATGTAAAACTGACCCACACTCCCATAAGCTGCCTCTCCTTATGTATGAGCCCTGCAGCATACGTGATTCACAGTACTTGTGGGTCCTTGGGCTGATGTACAGCTATCAGTCTTGTACTCTCGAACTATCCTGATGAGGTTTATACTATGTGAAACTAATACGTTGCTTAAATTAAAATTTTCTTGTTGAACACATATACAAGTACAATTTTTATATGACAAAGTAAACAGCTTATCTTATATTGGCTCATAGTTTTAGAAGACGCAAACTCTTAGAGTGGGGAAGGTATGTCAATGGGAACACTAGGTGGCTCCACTGTGCAGTCAGGAAGAAGAGAGATGGATGCTGGTGCTCAGCCTACTTTCTCGTTTTTTTGCTCAGTCCAGGGTCCAGACCATGGGTTGCTGCTGCCCACATTCAGGATGGGTCTTTTCTCCCCAGTTGCACATTTCTGGAAGAAGACACACTCGAAGGTGGCTATTATTAATGCCCAAGGGGTTCTTAATCTATTCAAAATGAACACTGCAATTAACTAACTAACCATAGAATACACGTTGCCCAAAGAAAAACTGCCAGAAGTTTGCATTGTTTTGTTCCAGATAATATGGGGATGATTTTAGTGGGGAGGAAGGGATAATTAGAGTTATTATGATTTAAACGTTTAACTCTATGTACAAATGGAGATGTGCTCCTAAAAGCCCACTTCAGGAATTTAAAATTCTTTACATTGTATGTATGAGGTGAATACCATCTCTATTATGGATAGCTTGGAAATGTGGAATGCATTTTGGATTCTGAGGTAACTCAGTCACTTTGGGTGTTTGTGTGCAGAGTCAGAGGTAATAAACATTGCACAGTAAATGGAAAAGCCTTGAGAAAGAAAGAATTGTGCAGAAAAAGTCTGAAGTGTCCCACTGAGAGACACCATGAACAGTGGGCCACTGGATACTCTGCCTTTGAGATTCTTCTGTCTTACAGCTTTTTGATTGGGTAGGTACCTGGTGGCCTTGCCTTAGATGGCTAACTGAGCATCTAACCTTGGCTGAAGGTAAATCTTTCTGTGTTTTTGCTTCACAAATAGCTGGAATTGCCTCTTTCCATCTTTCTGACTTACAAGGTTGGCCTAGTATTCTTTCTTTAATGATCAGTAGGCGTGCCACTGTCTGAGCTGGCATGTATTTTTAGTCCTTTTCCTTATTCACCTCAGCAGATCTATTTGCTGCCAATCAAAGCTGTGGACCATGGGCATCACTCTCTGTCACAGATTGGTCATGGCATATATAAAATAAGTGACTTCTTATGCCTTGGAGCCCAGGGGCCTTGACAGCAGGTAGATTAAAGAAGCCTTTTAGCAGGACAAGGACTTTGGCAATATTTTAACATTTACGCAGCGTACCTGAGGGGAAGGAGCTTTAGTCATGGTAAGGCAAAGAGCTGAAGATTAACACCAGCTAATCTGAGCTCATCTCGGTTGCACTTCAATTAGCTTTAGAAGTTGTATTGACTCAAATACAATTTGAAAATTCTCCATTTCATCTCAAAATATGTGCTGTATATATTAAATTCTGCTACTGGCTTGTTTCAAATGCTCTCTAGAGACAGATTTCAACTGAAAGTTGCCATTCCAGGGGACATTAATTATTTAAGAATAAATGCATATAATTCTCAATGTAGTGTTGGCCTTAATTTTTCTTCTTGTTTATTTTATTGGGTTTTTATATCTCTACCTTCCCTACAACACTTATTCCATCCTGATCTCTCCCACCTCCCAATACTAGGTAGCAGAGAATGGAGATTAGAGGGGAAAGGGGGCTTAGATCTCTTTTGACTCCGTCTTGCTGATTAGGGGTGTCAAGTTCCTCAGGGTAAGTCCAGCCTTTGTTGTCAAGATATCACCAACTTCATTTTGTCACTTTGCTCACAAACACTTGACAAACCACAATAGCAACTGATAGCAGCCTCCTTCTTGGGGCTCTGGCATTTATTTATTCCTTCTCCAGAGTACCAGAATTAAACTATCTGCAGCTGGCAAAAATTACTCCCCTCCTACAGTACTAGACAATCATAGTTAATGGCCGTGGACAAGCTGAAGCAGCCCTATATTTTACACCTGGGATTAAAACAAAAGCACATTCACATAAAGTAACTGGGTTTTGAAAGAAACCAAAATTCTCACTACAGTGTAACATAATCTGGGAACCAGAGGGGAACAAAGAGTGCAACCTGCCCTTGTGTGGCTTCACTCTTAGACAGAAGCTACCAGTCCCCTCTGCCTCCCTGTTTGTTTCAAATCTGGGTCTCTAGGTGTTGAGGACCTTCTCTACCTCTAATCATTAGTGCCCTTAAATCTTTCTCACCCACGAAATTTTCTGAAAAGTTTAGCAGACTTTCTTTTTCTGTGTAAATGGCTCACTCTGGACATGTATATCATCTTGCATAATGAACTGTCAAGTAATCCACTTGGAGATCACCTTATCCCTGAAGACCTGAGTGTGCTCCCCAGCCCATTGTGAAAGAAAAGAACTGAGAACCAAGCCCTTCTGAACTCTTCATGCCCATCCAACACATGTGATCATGCATTCAGTGACATCACACACACACACACACACACACACACACACACACACACACAGCTACTTTGGATTGGATGAGTAACTCATCCAATGGAGAAAGCCATATCCTTAAGCAGTCTTTGATTATTTGCTTTCCATCCAGGGATGAGCCCTCGTGACATGTGTATGTCCTATTCACATTAGCACATTGACTGATGTTGTCATCACATGTAAGATGGTTTAAAAGCATGTTATGGTTAAAATAATAGTTTAACTACACTGGTGGTAACATCCTATCACTTGGAATCAAGTTCTGAGTCTACCCTTTAGTAGGTATATATTTGAATAATTATTGAATCCCCATGAAACAGGAATGCCTACTAGTATTTTGGAGTGAAAATGAAACATGGATCATTACTACAAATGCAATAGTACTTTATATGAATATTTAAAAATTATATCTCCTTAGAAAAACTGTTTTCTTCAACTCTTCTAGATTCTTTGGCTATTTTATGAATTAAGTTGGCAAAAGATATTTTTCAAACATATTCTAATCATCTATTTTTTAATCAGTAAATTATTTAAATTTAAATTATTCTTTGACACTGTCATAACATCTTTTATTTTCATCTAAATGGGTGTTTGGGTGGATTATGTATCTATGCACCAAATATTTCTGGTGCGCTCAAAGACCAGCAAAGGGCATTGGAGATCTCTAGAACTGGAGTGACAAGTAGTTATGGGCAGCCATGTTGGTGCTGGGAATCAAGCCTGCATCCTCTGAAAGTACAGCCAGTGCTTTTAAGGACTGGGCTATCTATCCAAACTCGTACAATGCATCTTAATTATATTCAACATCTCAACTCCTTCCTCCAGCTCCTCCCTCTGCAAGAGATTCATCTTCTGTTTTTTTGTTTGGTATTAATAATCTCCCGGTCTAATTAGTGTTTGGATGTAGTGTCATTTATTGGGCATGCAAAGCCTTCCAGTGGCCATTCACCAAAAACTTCAGCTGCCAATGGCTCCTCAGCTAGGGGTGGGGCAGTAGAAGCTTCCTCTCCATTCTTATTTTTAAAAATTAAATATGGCATTATCTTGTGAAGGTCTTATGCAGGTATGCACAGTTGTTGTGAATTCATGTATCTAACAGCTATGACAGAGGTTTAAGGAGAGGAAAATCATTAATTATACACACATAGAAGTCTTACAAAAATGTACAACTCAAAGAACATAGCAGCTGCTCAGGGCTTATATAATCCTAGTTAACATTTAGCTATCAGCTTGATACAGCCTAGAGTCACCTACAAAAGAGTCTCAACTGAGTAATTGTCTTTATCAAGTTGGTCTCTGGGGATGTCTGTGAGGGATTTCTTGATTGCCTTAATTGATATGGAAGGACCCTGAAGATCCAGAGGTAACATTTCTGAGTTGTGCAAGAAAACTAGCTAAGCAGGAGTCTGCGAGTGAGCCAGTAAACTGCTTTCTTACATGGTTTCTGCTTCAAGTTTCTGCTTGAGTTCTGTCTTAGGGTTTCTATTGCTGCACAAACATCATAACCAAGAAGCAAGCTGGGGAGGAAAGGGTTTATTCAGCTTACACTTCCACATTGCTTTTCATCACTAAAGGAAGTCAGGACTGGAACTCAAGCACGTCAGGAAGCAGCAGCTGATGCAGAGGCCATGGAGGGAATGTTACTTACTGGCTTGCTTCCCCTGGTTTGCTTAGCTTGTTTTCTTATAGAACCCAAGACTACCAGCCCAGGGATGGCACCACCCATAATGGTCCCCCCCCCCCTTGATCACTAGTTGAGAAAATGCCTTACACCTGGATCTCATGGAGGCATTTCCTCAACTGAAGCTTTCTCTGTGATAACTCCAGCCTCAGTCAAGTTGACACACAAATCCAGCCAGTACAAGTTCCTTCCTTGATTTCCCTCAACCTGGAAGTGTAAGCCAAATAAACCTTCTCCTCCTACATGCTGTTTTTGGTATGAGTGTTTTCTGGCAGTAACAGAAAGGAAACTCAGACTCATCATTCTGAGCTCTAGGAATAGCTAAGGGAATACAGGCTTGGTATACTGAGTGAGAAGGGGGATGATGCATTATGGAAAGTGAAAGAGTGTAGGAAATGTCCACTAAATCAAGGTCTGTAGATAAAATCTGCCAGGTAATAAAAGATGTCTCAGAAAATCTTTTCCTGATATGGATATTGAGTAAACAAAGGAACTTACCTTTGTAAATGTGATTTCTTTTACAAAAGAGAAATTTATGCCTTATTTTTATGTAGTTAAGAGAGAGATGTAAGGAATATTTCATGTGTTGTGTTAAAAGTGTCTTTCATTTAGTTAAAAAAAATAAAGTGTCTTTCTTTCAGTTAAAAATAAAAACATGAGCAGAATGTTTTGTAACTCGTCGGAGCATGGTGGGAATGCCTAGAATGAAGGGGATTTTACTGATCAATTAAAAATTAGTCAGGGAATCAAGAAGACTAAATATATATCTTCACCTGTCCCTCAGCTCCTTGGAACCCCCTAGTTTCACCCCTAGAGCTGTAGCAGTCCATCTGCTGAGGCCACTGCCCCTCTACCCGAGTGAGCTCCCATCCCCAATGCCTTACACAGATTCCCCCCTCCTTACTCTCCTCCTACCACTCATTGCTTTATCCCAGATCCTAACTCCAGCAGCAGACACTCCCCGGGATCCCATAGGTCACTCTAACCAGGGAAACAGGACTTAGAGTCTTAGCCAGAGCAATAAAGCACCTCAAGGAGATCAAGGGGATACAAACTGGGAAGGAAGAAGTCAAAATATCTTTGTTTGCAAATGGTATGCTAGTATACACAAATGACCCTAAAAATTCCACTGGGACATTCCTACAGCGGATAATGGAAACAAGTGGGTATAATGGAGTCTGGGCTGGATCATCTCCTCAAGAGAGCAGGCATGATATCATGAAGACACCAGGACACATTACTAGAGGGTTAATAACCATGGCTGGAAGTCAGTGTTTCATAAGTGAAAGGAAAGTTGGCTAAAACATTGTATAAAGTAAAGATACTTTGGCTTCTTTTCTAATTTTTTAAACATTATTTATTTATTTTTTGTATATAAGTAAACTGTAGCTGTCTTCATACACACCAGAAGAGGGCATCAGATCCCATTACAGATGGTTGTGAGCCACCATGTGGTTGCTGAGAATTGAACTCAGGACCCCTGGAAGTGCAGTCAGTGCTCTAACTGCTGAGCCATCTCACTGTATCCCTATTTTCTCATCTCCTTTATTTGTCTTAGTGCCCCAGCTAAGACTTTCAGCTTTATGTGGATTACATTTATCAACTTATGTATGTTGAAGAGTATATATAAGTGACTCTAAAAATTCTGTCAAAAACCCCTCCTCCTGCAGCTGATAAACACTTTCAGAAAAGTAGCTGAATACAAAATTAACTAACAAAAATCAGTGGCCCTACCATATACAGATAACAAATGGACTGAGAAAGAAATCAGGGAAGCAACATATTTTATAATAGCCTTAAACAGTATAGAATACTTTGGAGTAACTCTGACCAAGCAAGTGAAAGAGTTGTGATAAAAGACTTCAAGTCATTGAAGAAAGAAATTGAAGAAGCTATCAGAAGATGGGAAAATCATCCAAGCTCACGAATCAGTAGGATTAATATAGTAAAAATGGCCACCCTACCAAAAGCAATCTACAGATTAAATGCAATCCTCATAAAAATTCCAACACAATTCTCCATAGATCTTGAAAGGACAATCTTAAGCTTCGTTTGGAAATACGAAAAGTCCAGGATACCTAAAACAATCCTAAGGAATAAAAGAACTGCTGGAAGTTTCACTATCCCAGGTTTCAAGTTACAAGGCTATAGTAATAAACACAGAGTGGTTTCAAATAAATTATAATCAAGAAGCCTGTTCTTTGCTAATGACAGTAAGGTAGTAGGTATGGATGGGAGGGGATGTGGGATGGGCTGAAAGAAAAACAGAATGGAGAAACAATAATCAGGATATATTATGTGATAATATAATCCTTTTTCAATTAAAGGGTGAAAACCCAGCATGATATTGGCAAACAAAGAAAACAAAAGAAAATAGAAGAAAACAAACAAACAAAAACCAAACAAACACATTGATCAATGGAATTGAATTGAAGACCCCAGAAGCTAAAATGGGGAATATTTTTTAACTCATTAGGACAGGGAATGATTTTGTAAATTGAACACCATTAGCACAGGCACTAAGATCAACAATTAATAAATGAGATCTCATGAAACTGAGAAGCATGGCAAAAGACACTGTGATACATACAAAACTGCAGTCTACAGAATGGGAAAATATCTTTGCCAACTCCACATCTGACAGAGGCTAATGTCCAAAACATATAAAGAAATAATAACTAGATATCAAGAAAACAAATTACTCACTTTAAAAAGCGGGGTACAGATCTAAACAGAGAATTCTCCAAAGAGGAAATGCCAATGACTGAGGAACCCCTTTCTTAAAAATGATTAACATCCTTAGTCACTGGAGAAATTTGAATCAAAACTACTTAGAGATTTCATCTTACACTCCTCAGAATGCGAAGATCAATAAAACAAGCTCATGCTGGTGAGGATGTGGAATAAGAGAATTCTAATCCATTGCTGGTAGGAGCACAAACTTGTACAGCCACTATGGAAATCAATGTGGTGGTTCCTCAGGAAGATGGGAATCGATCTATTGCAAGATCCAGCTACGCCACTCTTGGGCATATACTCCAAAGATGCTTCATCCTATGACAAAGACACTTGCTCAACATTGTCTATAGCTGCTCTATTCATCATAGCCATAAATTGGAAACAATTAGATGCTCCTTAACAGAAGAATGGATAAAGAAAGTGTGGTATACCTACACAATGGAGTATTACTTAGCTTTAAAAAATAAAATTGGCAGGTAAATGGATTGAACTATAAAAGTCATCTCAAGTTACTCCAACTACAGAAATAGAAATATAGTATGTATTTGATATTATATATAAGTGGATATTAGCTGTTAAGTCAATGATAATATAGAAACACAATGGTTATATATAGAGTAAGAAACCAGGGAGAACAGGTAGATCTCATTAGGAAGCAGAGATAGAATAGATAGTTACTATAAATGGATGGTAGTTTCTGTAACAGGAGGACAATTTGTGAGTGGGGTAGAGAGGAGATAAGAGAGGGAATATTGGGACAGACTGCTAAAATTAAATGTCTAAATGTCTTTTGAGTGGTAGAATGGAAACCTAATACAGTAGAAGCATATATATATATATATATATATATACAATCTAAATAAAATTTCCAAATAATGAGAAAAGACAGAGTCCCAACAATCTATCTCTTATCACCAAATGAGGCAAGCATCTAGTTCCAGGATTGGGTTACATATATTTGAACTTATGTCCAAAGAGATGACATGGGAATCCACAAATAACACAGGCTATTGTCAAGACTATAGAATGTTGACAAACTGACAGCAAGGCTCATTGCTGAAGACAACACCTACAGCATTCATTGAACATGGAGGAGTTGAGCTGGTGCCTACGTAGAGCCTTCATCCCTATGTTGTAATGTCTTAGGTACAGGAAGGTACTCTGCATGCTACCAAAAGAGAAGTGTAAACATCAACTCAGCCACAAAACCTTTCATCTACAAGTGTCCTGCCTGCAAGATCTGCTAGTGTAATGGTGGCACAAGGCTTGTGGGAGTGACCACCCAATATCTGATTTGACTTAAGGTTCACTCCATGAGATGGAACCCATATACAACACTTCTTTGGTGACCAAGAACCTGAGATAGATAGCCTGAGGATCTAGGGAAAAATCAAAATACTACTGTCACCCTGACAAAAAAAAGTAGGGATAAAATGACTTCTATGATATTCTGCTATACTCATAGATCAGTGCCTTGTTCAGCTGTCATCAGAGAAGCTTCCTCCTACAATAGATGGGAATGAATATAGAGACACATCCAGACATTATGCAGAGAGTGATAAATAAACCTTGAAACACTCATCCCTAAAAGGAATGCCTCCAATCAAATCCATCTTCTCAGTGCCCAGGGAATGCTATAGAAGAGGACACAGAAAGAGTGTAAGAGGCAGAGGGGACAGAGGAAACTAAGAAAATAAGACCATCTAAATCAACATGAGCAAACTCTGATGAACTCACAGAGACTCAAGAAGCAAGCAGAGGGTCTGCACTGGTCTGAACCAGGTCCTCAGCCTATATAGTATGGCTTCCAGTTTAGTGTTTTTATGGGATTCCTGAGTATGTGAAGAAGCTGATCTCTGTTTCCTTTACTTTCTCTTGGGTTTATCTCCTTCTGTTTGTTTTGACCCCTTCTGATTTGTTAGGTTTTGTTTTATCTTATTATAATTTATTTTATTTTACCATATCAACATCCCTAAGAAACCTGTCTGAGTAGATTTGGACTGAAGGGAAGGCAGCGAGGGACTGGGAGGAATAAAGAGAGGGGAAACCAGAATCAGGATATAAGATCTATTTTGAATAAAAGGGGAAAAAGACCCATGTGCACTGAAAAAGTGAGAAAAGAGAACCCAGAACGGTAAGAATTGAGCACCATGGCTACCCAATGCTCTTGAATGATTCTGCTGTACTGATGCTTTTATGCAAATTGTTTGGCTCGAGATTCCTGCTCTTCCCAGTCTGTCCAGACAGAAGAATGATGATAAGATTGAGAAAGTTATGTTCATACCATGAGCTGTTTGCCTGCAAGTACCAATTGTTTTATTTCAACCATTCCTCCATCTATCTAATCAACAGTGACAGCATATCTGCAAGTGTTAAGTATCATTAGCAGTAATAACTACCATTTTTTAAACATTGACTATGTGCCAGCCATTGTACCAGGAGTTCGTGTGTGCCCTCTGTCAACTCTTTCTGCAAACCTTGGAAACTATTGATCTTTTTTCCCCATTCAATGAAACAGGATTATGTGCATTCACTTGCATAAGAGTTCACTAAAAGGCATGATAGAACCAGCACTTAACCCCAGTGTCTTTCTCCAGAGCCTGCTATGGTAAGCACATCAATCATTCCACTTCCATTGACTTCACAGATCTTAAATCATGTATATCCAGGGGTACTACATGAAAAAACACAACAGTTAACAAACGGGATAACAAAAATAGTTCTTTGTTGATTAGAAGGATCAAAGTTACTTGCTAGTTCAATTTGTGCTACTAACTTTCTAATGAGTTGAAAGATTTGATTCAGGAGGGATTTGCATTGTACAGCAGAGACATGAGCAGTGTAGAACTCAGAATAGAACTTGGCATTGAGAAGATTGTATAATAAAGAGCCCCTGTGGAAGACCCAAGCTGATCTGATCTTAGCATGTTTCAGAAATAGCATGTTGAGTTGATTTTAAGCAAATCATATCTATGCTTAAAGTGGAAACTGGTTTATATTTTGATTTTTGAGTGTGTCTGATGTTGGCTATGTACAACAGTAGAATATGTTAGACATTGTCATGTTAGCTTTTAAACTTTTACATTTTATGACATTTTGATATTAAGACCATTGGTATAAGCAAAATTAACTGGGATGACTCTTAAATATCATGTTATTTCCAACTTCTCAACAAGTGGGCTAATTTTCCTTCTGTTACGGTTAAGATATTTTCCCAGTGTCTCACTGAAAGGTTCTGTTTAATCTCAGGGCCATGTGGTATGGTCTTGTAAGGGCCTGGCTCAGTTTTCTAAGTAGAAACAAAAGGTAACTGATTGGAGATTTCTTCAATATCTAGTGATGACTAGTCTTGCTTTCAGAATTCTGCAGTATCAAACTAAGCTCTCTCTGTGGAAAGCTACTTATATGGATAAAATTGTCTTTCTGCTATTATGAATTCAAAACTTTTACCAGTGATGATAAAATGGAGGAGGATGAGGATATTATGTAAACCTTCAGTGTAGCTGTAGGCCATAAATCAAAACACTACAGTGAGTAGATTCTAGACTGCTTTAAACATACAACTAACTGGAGGCTTCAGCATGAATGGCTTAAATCAACACATATGTTCTAGAATCACAAAGACTTTAAGGTTTAAACCCTTGTTTTTATTTTATGAGCCAGGAGGCTTGCCACTAAAACTGTTTGGATGCCTCAAAAACCAAGGAGCAGAATAATCCATTGATAATCAGTTTTTTAAATAAATACTAAGGGGTGAATGAAAAAAATGAATTAGTAATGTAGTAAATAAAAACTATTATTAATTACTATTGATGGAGTACAATAGCTCAGTCACTAAAAATACATTATATAGTTCACTTGGAAACCAATTATATTAAGATTAATTTGTAAATTAGAGTAGAAAAACAAACTCTAATGTTTCTATACAATAACTCTTCACGTTTAAAGATGGTAAGTAACATTTTGTTTTCTATTTAAATGTCATTTTCATGGTAGAGAAGATAATATTGAAATATTTGAGCTGGGGATATAGCATAGTTTTAGAACTCTTAAAGAGACTAACTATGGAGCAGAGACTAAAGGAAGGACAATTCAGAGACTGCTCCACCTGGGACTCCTTCCCATATTCAATCATCAAATCTAGACACTATTGTGGATGCCAGCAAATGCTACCTGACAGGAGCCTGATATAGCTGTCTCCTGAGAGGCTCTGACAGTGCCTAATACAGAAGTAGAGGCTCACAGCCATCCATTGGACTGAGTACAGTGTCTGCAATGAAGGAGCTAGAGAAAGGACCCAAGGAGCTGAAGGGTTTGCAGCCCCTTAGGATGAACAACAATATGAACTAACTAGTACCCTCAGAGCTCCCAGGGACTAAACCACCAACCAAAGAGTACACATAGTGGGACTAATGGCTCCAATAGCATATGTATAGCAGAGGATGGCCAAGTTGATCATCAATGGGAGGAGAGGCCCTTGGCCCTGTGAAGGTTCTATGCCCCAGTGTAGGGGAATGCCAGGGCCAGGAAGCAGGAGGGGATGCGGTGGTGAGCAGGGGGGAAGGGAACAGGGGTTTGTTTTAGTTTTAGTTTTTTTTATATTATTTTATTTTTATTTTTATTTTTGGAGGGAAACCTGGGAAAGGAGATATTGTAAATAAAGAAAACATCTAATAAAATAAAAGAATCCTGTCTTTAATCCTCAGTGAAAAATGCACACATATGATATTCATGAAGGCACAATCACTACCGTTGGAATGTCTATTAATGTCAGATATAATATAATTAATAAGACTTTGGAATATGCTAATTCTTGTGCAAAAAAGTAATATTGACTATTAGATGTCTTCCTCATTTTTATTGCAAGTTTATTTGCATGTAACCAAATTCTTTGTTAAACTAAGTAAAACTGCACTTACTTTCTTCATGAGATCAAGCCCAACAGCAGCAGCAGCAGCATGAGTTCCCTACATGGGTTTGTTTAAAGACTCCACCATTCAAACTGAAGAGGTATGACACTGAATAGAATGCTCCTGAGCAGGGTGGATATTTATATGGATGTTACCATAGAGATCTTTTTTTTTTTTTGTCGTTTTCCAAAAAAATAGAACTCCACTAATTCAAAAAGAGGGTTACAGCAGGCAGGAGATGGGATAAAGTAAATAGAGACTTATTAAAGAATTTCTTCTGGTGAATGTACACTTTTTACAATTAGATTGACTTTTTGTTATATAAAAGAGTTTTTTCATCAAGTCTAGATAGTCTTAGATTGACTTTTTGTTATATAAATGAGTTTTCTCATCAAGTCTAGATAGTCTTTCTTATAGGCCATTCTATGCACTCTTACAGCATGCCCTCAGTTTGTGTGATATTTATACTTAAGTAAAGATCTGATAACTAAGGGTTTAGGTGAGTTTATGTTATACAGTTAGTTCTGTTGGCAGGCAGTCTCAATAGCAGTTTTAATGTGTAATTCACTCGAACCTATTTTTAAAAAAAGGCCTTGGTAGGTGTTTGAAATGGTCTGAGTTAGCCTTAGAAGGTGGTAGGTGGTGGTGTTTTAATGAAGCTTTGATTTGGGGATCAGGTTTGGTGAGACGCTAGTGCTTTGTCACTTTGGGAAATAAAATCTTTTTAATAAAGTTGGGAGGAATCTCATATACACTTATCACTTCTGGCTCCCTGACCTTGCTCACTGCTGCCTAACGTGTGTGTCTGTTCCAGGAGCTATTAGTTCTCCTTGAAGATCACGTTGTCATGAGTCATGAGAAGGTGGATCCCTCTGCTTAAATCTCTGTTTTCTTTACCCAGTGAAGCTGCCAACACTAAGGCCAAGTTCTTTCCCCAGAACACTTTCTCTTCCCTACTCCTGCTGCATTGGTGGGCCCAGGACAACGCCCTAGGCACATTTTCCATCTCTGTGACTAAACCTTTGTTTTGATACTTGATTTGGACTGTTTTACAACTCCAGTTTTACTTGGAAGTTATCAATACTATTGGTCTCCTCTCTGCTGCTGTTTTGAGAACTCTGATCTGTTTTCCATACCTTGGGGTTCACCTTTCAGAATCCCAATGGACCGATCTTTGAAAAATCCAGAGAAATTCCTCTGATGGGGGCCAGAGGAAGGTTTCTAGGTAACTCCTGGGCTTGGGTGACCTGCCTGTACCACTGCCCCTTTCATTTTGAGTGATATAAAAGGCCCTTCTAAACAAGACATGGATTTTTACTTCAGTAGAATCTTCTTAGGATTATTACATGTTTTTCTTCTCAGCAGTGGTATGAATTTCAAACTATCTGTTCATTGATAGTTGGGTATCATGCTGTTTACTGGTGGAACCTTCATTACATGTGAAGGCTATAGTTAACTACTATATATAGACCATATGGTATACATATGGTAAATAATATATATGTATTATTTCTTTTTAATATCTGCTTAATTGTGGTCCTGGATTTTTTTGGGTAAAGTGAAAACAGAAAACAGAAATAAGGCCCGGGCCATTACAAAGACAGTCATTTCCCAGTGGAACATGTCAATTATGTCTTATCTGAAAAAAGATTATATTTGAATGTTTTAAAACTTTGTTTGATTTTGGTTTTCAAATGTTTTGGGGGGCAGGGGATATTTATGTATATTTGTTCGTGTATCCTTAACTAAAAAAACAAAAACCTAAAATCCCAGATGTTTTAAAATCTAAAACAGTTTGAGTTTTGACCAACATGGCCTTTATAAAAGCATTTACATTTCTGATTTTGGATTAGGGCTGTTCAAACTGAACCATTCTTTTTAAGGATAGTCATAATGAGTGATAATTTTGATTGCTTTTATTGAATCATATGTCATAGAAGTTTATGTTAATACTACTCCAATAAAAGATTTGTTTTAAACCCTTGTGGATTGGGCAATGGTTTTTTCATCTGGAGTTGGGGATTGCATTAATATGTTGATGTGAAGCAGTCAGAGCAGAACTCTAGGATGTAGACATAAAAGTCCTGTAATCACACTTGCTTTTTGAAAGCAAGTTAAGGCTTTTATTTCTAAGTGTCCTACTGGTATTTAAATCTCTTATCTTATGCTGTTCCTCCTAGCAAAGCAGTAATACCTTAGTAAGGACTTATCAGACTGTTTCCCAACTTAAGGTCTAACTGAGATGGAAGAGAATGCACAACTGGTAAATTTTGAGAAAAGTATGAGAGAAAAGGTTGACTGGTAGTTCTGTTCTTTAATCTTTATTTTCCTGGTTTATTGATGTGGTAAAAATGTATTTTTAAATATTTAGAATTTACTTTAAGAAGCTGGAAATACTTTTCATGACAGCAGCCAGAAGTTACTCCATGATTATGGTCTTGTGTAGAAAGATTCTGAAATTCTCAGTTTGGCTAGGGTCAATTTTAATTTTAGTAATTAACAACTTGTAATTATTTATTCATGTATATTTCTCTTTATTATAATGTGGGCCTCTCTAAGGCCCTAGTTGACAGAAGTCATGATGCCTCCAGCTAAGTATTTAGCCATAGTTGCTCTCTAATCTTTTTCCATACAAATTTATAAAGGTTGTGCTGTCTTGTGTTGTGTACTGGGTCTAATGCTACTTATGTTAATTTGGCTCCCCAAATTACACAGCAGCTTGCATATTTGCCTGTAAGACACTGAGAGTCCCTGCCCATGGTTGGCCTTAATTGGTAAATAAAGTTGTCAGTGGTCAATAGCTGGGCAGGGAGACAGAGACAGGAATTTTAGCATTCTTGGGCAAGGTACACAGGGGAAGAAAAGAACTGCCATGCCTGGGAAGGAGAAGGTCCAGGCCTGAGAACTGTAGCACAAAGATACAGAGAGACAGAAAGACAGAGAGACAGCCAACATGTAGGGGATCATGGCCCAGGGGAGCTGCAGGCCTGGATCCGGGTTGACCAGGATGGAATATAGGTTTTAGGAAGTAATAGTTCAAGCATATCAGATGGGGAGGATGTGCTAGCAATGTGGAGGACTGAAGTGGCCCAGCCATCGAGCTGAGTAAGGAATATTTAAATATAAGGTTGTGTGTGTGTGTGTGTGTGTGTGTGTGTTTCTTTCCAGAACTCAGAACACTGGGGCTGCTAAAAAGGAACTTGCACCACCACTGTTGTGTGATTTGAGAAGACTTAATCACCTAATGTCTTGGGTCAAAATAATTATGGTATTGAGTTTCTTTTCCACAGAAAAAGTCCTTAGGTTCTCCATTCAAATAGCTACCCTGGCTTCTAAAACATTCTCATTCAAAATGTCTTCCCAGAGCAAGTCATCCCCATCTCTCAGTTGGTTGCTTGGTGATTCTTCAAGCAAACAGCTTTATGATATCATATAAATATAGTCAGAGCTTGATTGTTCAGCCTTTCAAAATGTGATGGATAGTCTCATTCCTTGAGAGGTGACTATATCACTGACTCATAAATCTTAGTAATCCGCTTTCCTCTTTGTTTTAAGATTTCAATGAATAGCTCATAGGGAGGTACATTCAGTCAGGATGTCAGGAGAGAAGTGTAGAAAAATGAATAATTACACTAAGAAAATACCTTCCTTTACATGAGTGTCTGCCAGCGTTTGATAAGCCAAGCCTGAGTTGGTCTATGTTAAACTTTGCATCATATATGTATGTGTACCTGTTGTAAGAATTTTCCATAGAACTCCATGACTTTTAAGAATTAGAAATACTGCTGTCTCAACCACAGTATTCTATTCATAAGGCTTTTGGGCAGGAATTTAGCTGAGCAGGAGACTAGTCTACCACAAAAACGATTTTTTATTAATCCTTCAAAAAGTTCTTTTTGATTTATATCTTGAAGTTATGTGGGAAACTTCTGTTGACAAGACATTTTTATCTAGTAACTGCATAAACTGAGATGTAATGTAGTGTTGTTCCCTTACCAGCTTTAGTAAAGTGTAATTGACAAATGAAAATTATTTATATTTAGGAACTATAATGTATTGATATAGAAATATATAGTGGAGTCATTAATGCAAATCAATTATTATATCCAATACCTTACATACTTATATTTTTAACATCTAAAGATACTCTAAAGTACTTCCTGACATCAAAAATATCTCTTTTACTATAAGGTGAAAATGTATCTTTAAAAAAATTCTACTATTCTGGTTTTCTGGGAATACTGACTCAGGAAATGTATCAATATGCTAGAGTAATCACATTAGCTATCACCTTTAAGCATTACTTTTAATGAAAGGTTGCTATTTTTAATCAAGAAATAACTATTTCAGAGAAAGAAACCTCATTCCTAATCTTTAAATCGCCCTTCAAATATAATTTACACATTTGAATTTATTACAGACCTACTTTCTAAATTATAACAATATTGGTATTTTAAAGAATATGAGTAGTTAGTAGAAATTAGACTTTTACAACTTAATAAAACTTTGGTATTTCTACTTCTTCAAGTTAAGATCTTGAAAGAATGTAGGTGAGAGAGGTTGTCTATTTGGTTAGTTAGTTAGCTACTCTCTCCATCTTTGCCAGTCCTGCAGTCTCAGATCATTAGGTGCACTGCCAGAAGCATCTTTGTATTATTATTATTGTTGTACAGATATTACATCCTGAATGCAGTTTCCCCTCTTTCCACTCCTCCCAGTCTCCCCCCCCCACCTTCCCTCTACACCCAGATCAATTCCTCTTCTGTTTCCCTTCAAAACAAATGAAAGAAAGAAAAAAAGAAAGAAAAGAAGGAAAGGGAGAGAGAGGGGGACAGAAGGAAGGAAGTTAGGAAGAAAGGAAGGAAGGGAGGGAGGAATAAAGGAATGATGGAAGGGAGGGAGGAAGGAAGGGTGGAAGGGAAGAAGGAAGGAAGGGAGGGAGGAAGGGAGGGGGGAAGGAAGGGAGGAAGGGAAGAAGGAAAGAAGGGAGGGAGGAAGGGAGGGAAGAAGGAAGGAAGGAAGGGAAGAAGGGAGGAAGGGAGGGAGGAAAGAAGGGAGAGAGGGAGGAAGGAAGGGAGGAAGGGAAGAAGGAAGGAAGGGAGGAAGGGAAGAAGGAAGGAAGGGAGGGAGGAAGGGAGGGAGGAAGGAAGGGAAGAAGGAAGGAAGGGAGGGAGGAAAGAAGGGAGAGAGGAAGGAAGGAAGGAAGGGAGGAAGGAAGGGAGGGAGGGAGCTTCCCAACAATATTAATGAAGCATGCCTAACAAGACACAAGACTAGGTATAAACCCTCATATCACAGCTGGATGAGGCTTCCCAGTAGGAGAAAAAGGGTTCCAAGTACAGGCAAGAGGCAGAGACATACCTCTACTCTCATTGTTGGGAGTTCCACAAGAACTACACAAATATAAGGTATATACAACAAACCTAGCTCAGACCCCTACAGAGTCCAAATTTGTTGCTTCAGTTTCTGTTGAGCTCCTATGAGTCCTGCTTAGTTGATTCAGTGGCCCATGTTCTTGTGTTGTCCTCAACCCCTCTGGCTCCTACAATATTTCCTCTTCCTCTTCTGCAGAATTCTGCTGGTTCTGCCTAGTTCTTGGCTGTGGGTCTCTGCATCTGCTCCTATCAGTTGCTGAATGACATCCCTGTGATGACAATTGGGTTAGGCAGTGATATATAAGTACAGCAGAATATCACTGGGAATCATTTCACTGACTATTTTTCTCTTTCTTTCCTTTCTCTCTCTCTCTCTCTCTCTCTCTCTTTCTCTCTCTTTCTCTCTCTCTCTCTCTCTCTCTCTTTCTCTCTCTCTTTCTCTCCCTCCTCTCTCT